>NW_026974160.1:0-300000 GCF_037042905.1 Lytechinus pictus
CCCCCCCAAATCAGCCGTCTTTGCTCCGTGGGGTCTTCTAACATCCAAACGCATCAATATTCAGAAGATAAAGAAGATCTGTTAAGATTTAGTCTTTCGCCCTATCCGCGACTGGTCCAAATTTTGACCAAAATGATTTTTCCAAATTTGTCCCCGAAACCCCCCCCCCAAATCAGCCATCTTTGCTCCGTGGGGTCTTCTCACATCCAAACGCATCAATATTCAGAAGATAAAGAAGATCCGTTGAGATTTAGTCTTTCGCCCTATCCGCGACTGGTCCAAATTATGACCAAAATGATTTTTCCAAATTTGCCCCCAAAACCCCCCCCAAATCAGCCGTCTTCGCTCCGTGGGGTCTTCTAACATCCAAACGCATCAATATTCAGAAGATAAAGAAGATCCGTTGAGATTTAGTCTTTCGCCCTATCCGCGACTGGTCCAAATTATGACCAAAATGATTTTTCCAAATTTGCCCCCGAAACCCCCCCCCCAAATCAGCCGTCTTTGCTCCGTGGGGTCTTCTAACATCCAAACGCATCAATATTCAGAAGATAAAGAAGATCCGTTGAGATTTAGTCTTTCGCTCTATCCGCGACTGGTCCAAATTATGACCAAAATGATTTTTCCAAAATTGCCCCCGAAACCCCCCCCCAAATCAGCCGTCTTCGCTCCGTGGGGTCTTCTAACATCCAAACGCATCAATATTCAGAAGATAAAGAAGATCCGTTGAGATTTAGTCTTTCGCCCTATCCGTGACTGGTCCAAATTATGACCAAAATGATTTTTCCAAATTTGCCCCCGAAACCCCCCCCAAATCAGCCGTCTTTGCTCCGTGGGGTCTTCTAACATCCAAACGCATCAATATTCAGAAGATAAAGAAGATCCGTTGAGATTTAGTCTTTCGCCCTATCCGCGACTGGTCCAAATTATGACCAAAATGATTTTTCCAAATTTGCCCCCGAAACCCCCCCCAAATCAGCCGTCTTTGCTCCGTGGGGTCTTCTAACATCCAAACGCATCAATATTCAGAAGATAAAGAAGATCCGTTGAGATTTAGTCTTTCGCCCTATCCGCGACTGGTCCAAATTATGACCAAAATGATTTTTCGAAATTTGCCCCCGAAACCCCCCCCAAATCAGCCGTCTTCGCTCCGTGGGGTCTTTTAACATCCAAACGCATCAATATTCAGAAGATAAAGAAGATCCGTAGAGATTTAGTCTTTCGCCCTATCCGCGACTGGTCCAAATTATGACCAAAATGATTTTTCCAAATTTGCCCCCAAAACCCCCCCCAAATCAGCCGTCTTCGCTCCGTGGGGTCTTCTAACATCCAAACGCATCAATATTCAGAAGATAAAGAAGATCCGTTGAGATTTAGTCTTTCGCCCTATCAGCAACTGGTCCAAATTATGACCAAAATTATTTTTCCAAATTTGCCCCCGAAACCCCCCCCAAATCAGCCGTCTTTGCTCCGTGGGGTCTTCTAACATCCAAACGCATCAATATTCAGAAGATAAAGAAGATCCGTTGAGATTTAATCTTTCGCCCTATCCGCGACTGGTCCAAATTATGACCAAAATGATTTTTCCAAATTTGCCCCCGAAACCCCCCCCAAATCAGCCGTCTTCGCTCCGTGGGGTCTTCTAACATCCAAACGCATCAATATTCAGAAGATAAAGAAGATCCGTTGAGATTTAGTCTTTCGCCCTATCCGCGACTGGTCCAAAATATGACCAAAATGATTTTTCCAAATTTGCCCCCGAAACCCCCCCCAAATCAGCCGTCTTCGCTCCGTGGGGTCTTCTAACATCCAAACGCATCAATATTCAGAAGATAAAGAAGATCCGTTGAGATTTAGTCTTTCGCCCTTTCCGCGACTGGTCCAAATTATGACAAAAATTATTTTTCCAAATTTGCCCCCGAAACCCCCCCCAAATCAGCCGTCTTTGCTCCCTGGGGTCTTCTAACATCCAAACGCATCAATATTCAGAAGATAAAGAAGATCCGTTGAGATTTAGTCTTTCGCCCTATCCGCGACTGGTCCAAATTAAGACAAAAATGATTTTTCCAAATTTGCCCCCGAAACCCCTCTTAAGTCAGCCGTCTTCGCTCCGTGGGGTCTTCTAACATCCAAACGCATCAATATTCAGAAGATAAAGAAGATCCGTTGAGATTTAGTCTTTCGCCCTTTCCGCGACTGGTCCAAATTATGACCAAAATTATTTTTCAAAATTTGCCCCCGAAACCCCCCCCAAATCAGCCGTCTTTGCTCCCTGGGGTCTTCTAACATCCAAACGCATCAATATACAGAAGATAAAGAAGATCCGTTGAGATTTAGTCTTTCGCCCTATCCGCGACTGGTCCAAATTATGACTAAAATGATTTTTCCAAATTTGCCCCCGAAACCCCCCCCAAATCAGCCGTCTTCGCTCCGTGGGGTCTTCTAACATCCAAACGCATCAATATTCAGAAGATAAAGAAGATCCGTAGAGATTTAGTCTTTCGCCCTATCCGCGACTGGTCCAAATTATGACCAAAATGATTTTTCCAAATTTGCCCCCGAAACCCCCCCCCCAAATCAGCCGTCTTCGCTCCGTGGGGTCTTCTAACATCCAAACGCATTAATATTCAGAAGATAAAGAAGATCCGTTGAGATTTAGTCTTTCGCCCTATCCGCGACTGTTCCAAATTATGACCAAAATGATTTTTCCAAATTTGCCCCCGAAACCCCCCCCCCCAAATCAGCCGTCTTTGCTCCGTGGGGTCTTCTAACATCCAAACGCATCAATATTCAGAAGATAAAGAAGATCCGTTGAGATTTAGTCTTTCGCACTATCCGCGACTGGTCCAAATTATGACCAAAATGATTTTTCCAAATTTGCCCCCGAAACCCCCCCCCAAATCAGCCGTCTTCGCTCCGTGGGGTCTTCTAACATCCAAACGCATCAATATTCAGAAGATAAAGAAGATCCGTTGAGATTTAGTCTTTCGCCCTATCCGCGACTGGTCCAAATTATGACCAAAATGATTTTTCCAAATTTGCCCCCGAAACCCCCCCCAAATCAGCCGTCTTTGCTCCGTGGGGTCTTCTAACATCCAAACGCATCAATATTCAGAAGATAAAGAAGATCCGTTGAGATTTAGTCTTTCGCCCTATCCGCGACTGGTCCAAATTATGACCAAAATGATTTTTCCAAATTTGCCCCCGAAACCCCCCCCAAATCAGCTGTCTTCGCTCCGTGGGGTCTTCTAACATCCAAACGCATCAATATTCAGAAGAAAAAGAAGATCCGTTGAGATTTAGTCTTTCGCCCTATCCGCGACTGGTCCAAATTATGACCAAAATGATTTTTCCAAATTTGCCCCCGAACCCCCCCCCCCAAATCAGCCGTCTTCGCTCCGTGGGGTCTTCTAACATCCAAACGCATCAATATTCAGAAGATAAAGAAGATCCGTTGAGATTTAGTCTTTCGCCCTATCCGCGACTGGTCCAAATTATGACCAAAATGATTTTTCCAAATTTGCCCCCGAACCCCCCCCCCAAATCAGCCGTCTTCGCTCCGTGGGGTCTTCTAACATCCAAACGCATCAATATTCAGAAGATAAAGAAGATCCGTTGAGATTTAGTCTTTCGCCCTATCCGCGACTGGTCCAAATTATGACCAAAATGATTTTTCCAAAATTGCCCCCGAAACCCCCCCCAAATCAGCCGTCTTCGCTCCGTGGGGTCTTCTAATATCCAAACGCATCAATATTCAGAAGATAAAGAAGATCCGTAGAGATTTAGTCTTTCGCCCTATCCGCGACTGGTCCAAATTATGACCAAAATGATTTTTCCAAATTTGCCCCCGAAACCCCCCCCCCCCAAAATCAGCCGTCTTCGCTCCGTGGGGTCTTTTAACATCCAAACGCATTAATATTCAGAAGATAAAGAAGATCCGTTGAGATTTAGTCTTTCGCCCTATCCGCGACTGGTCCAAATTATGACCAAAATGATTTTTCCAAATTTGCCCCCGAAACCCCCCCCCAAATCAGCCGTCTTTGCTCCGTGGGGTCTTCTAACATCCAAACGCATCAATATTCAGAAGATAAAGAAGATCCGTTGAGATTTAGTCTTTCGCACTATCCGCGACTGGTCCAAATTATGACCAAAATGATTTTTCCAAATTTGCCCCCGAAACCCCCCCCCCCAAATCAGCCGTCTTTGCTCCGTGGGGTCTTCTAACATCCAAACGCATCAATATTCAGAAGATAAAGAAGATCCGTTGAGATTTAGTCTTTCGCCCTATCCTCGACTGGTCCAAATTATGACCAAAATGATTTTTCCAAATTTGCCCCCGAAACCCCCCCCCCAAATCAGCCGTCTTTGCTCCGTGGGGTCTTCTAACATCCAAACGCATCAATATTCAGAAGATAAAAAGATCCGTTGAGATTTAGTCTTTCGCCCTATCCTCGACTGGTCCAAATTATGACCAAAATGATTTTTCCAAATTTGCCCCCGAAACCCCCCCCCCAAATCAGCCGTCTTCGCTCCGTGGGGTCTTCTTACATCCAAACGCATCAATATTCAGAAGATAAAGAAGATCCGTTGAGATTTAGTCTTTCGCCCTATCCGCGACTGGTCCAAATTATGACCAAAATGATTTTTCCAAATTTGCCCCCGAAACCCCCCCCAAAACAGCCGTCTTTGCTCCGCGGGGTCTTCTAACATCCAAACGCATCAATATTCAGAAGATAAAGAAGATCCGTTGAGATTTAGTCTTTCGCCCTATCCGCGACTGGTCCAAATTATGACGAAAATGATTTTTCCAAATTTGCCCCCGAAACCCCCCCCCAAATCAGCCGTCTTCGCTCCGTGGGGTCTTCTAACATCCAAACGCATTAATATTCAGAAGATAAAGAAGATCCGTTAAGATTTAGTCTTTCGCCCTATCCGCGACTGGTCCAAATTATGACCAAAATGATTTTTCCAAATTTGCCCCCGAAACCCCCCCCAAATCAGCCGTCTTTGCTCCGTGGGGTCTTCTAACATCCAAACGCATCAATATTCAGAAGATAAAGAAGATCCGTTGAGATTTAGTCTTTCGCCCTATCCGCGACTGGTCCAAATTATGACCAAAATGATTTTTCCAAATTTGCCCCCGAAACCCCCCCCCCCCAAATCAGCCGTCTTCGCTCCGTGGGGTCTTCTAACATCCAAACGCATCAATATTCAGAAGATAAAGAAGATCCGTTGAGATTAAGTCTTTCGCCCTATCCGCGACTGGTCCAAATTATGACTAAAATGATTTTTCCAAATTTGCCCCCGAAACCCCCCCCAAATCAGCCGTCTTCGCTCCGTGGGGTCTTCTAACATCCAAACGCATCAATATTCAGAAGATAAAGAAGATCCGTAGAGATTTAGTCTTTCGCCCTATCCGCGACTGGTCCAAATTATGACCAAAATGATTTTTCCAAATTTGCCCCCGAAACCCCCCCCCCCAAATCAGCCGTCTTCGCTCCGTGGGGTCTTCTAACATCCAAACGCATTAATATTCAGAAGATAAAGAAGATCCGTTGAGATTTAGTCTTTCGCCCTATCCGCGACTGGTCCAAATTATGACCAAAATGATTTTTCCAAATTTGCCCCCGAAACCCCCCCCCCCAAATCAGCCGTCTTTGCTCCGTGGGGTCTTCTAACATCCAAACGCATCAATATTCAGAAGATAAAGAAGATCCGTTGAGATTTAGTCTTTCGCACTATCCGCGACTGGTCCAAATTATGACCAAAATGATTTTTCCAAATTTGCCCCCGAAACCCCCCCCCCAAATCAGCCGTCTTCGCTCCGTGGGGTCTTCTAACATCCAAACGCATCAATATTCAGAAGATAAAGAAGATCCGTTGAGATTTAGTCTTTCGCCCTATCCGCGACTGGTCCAAATTATGACCAAAATGATTTTTCCAAATTTGCCCCCGAAACCCCCCCCCAAATCAGCCGTCTTCGCTCCGTGGGGTCTTCTAACATCCAAACGCATTAATATTCAGAAGATAAAGAAGATCCGTTGAGATTTAGTCTTTCGCCCTATCCGCGACTGGTCCAAATTATGACCAAAATGATTTTTCGAAATTTGCCCCCGAAACCCCCCCCAAATCAGCCGTCTTTTCTCTGTGGGGTCTTCTAACATCCAAACGCATCAATATTTAGAAGATAAAGAAGATCCGTTGAGATTTAGTCTTTCGCCCTATCCGCGACTGGTCCAAATTATGACCAAAATGATTTTTCCAAATTTGCCCCCGAAACCCCCCCCCCCAAATCAGCCGTCTTCGCTCCGTGGGGTCTTCTAACATCCAAACGCATCAATATTCAGAAGATAAAGAAGATCCGTTGAGATTTAGTCTTTCGCCCTATCCGCGACTGGTCCAAATTATGACCAAAATGATTTTTCCAAATTTGTCCCCGAAACCCCCCCCCAAATCAGCCGTCTTCGCTCCGTGGGGTCTTCTAACATCCAAACGCATCAATATTCAGAAGATAAAGAAGATCCGTTGAGATTTAGTCTTTCGCCCTATCCGCGACTGGTCCAAATTATGACCAAATTGATTTTTCCAAATTTGCCCCCGAAACCCCCCCCAAATCAGCCGTCTTCGCTCCGTGGGGTCTTCTAACATCCAAACGCATCAATATTCAGAAGATAAAGAAGATCCGTTGAGATTTAGTCTTTCGCCCT
The DNA here is from genome assembly GCF_037042905.1 of Lytechinus pictus. Taxonomy (NCBI): domain Eukaryota; kingdom Metazoa; phylum Echinodermata; class Echinoidea; order Temnopleuroida; family Toxopneustidae; genus Lytechinus; species Lytechinus pictus. The sequence continues at coordinate 6,708 of NW_026974160.1, forward strand.
ATCCGCGACTGGTCCAAATTATGACCAAAATGATTTTTCCAAATTTGCCCCCGAAACCCCCCCCAAATCAGCCGTCTTCGCTCCGTGGGGTCTTCTAACATCCAAACGCATCAATATTCAGAAGATATAGAAGATCCGTTGAGATTTAGTCTTTCGCCCTATCCGCGACTGGTCCAAATTATGACCAAAATGATTTTTCCAAATTTGCCCCCGAAACCCCCCCCCAAATCAGCCGTCTTCGCTCCGTGGGGTCTTCTAACATCCAAACGCATCAATATTCAGAAGATAAAGAAGATCCGTTGAGATTTAGTCTTTCGCCCTATCCGCGACTGGTCCAAATTATGACCAAAATGATTTTTCCAAATTTGCCCCCGAAACCCCCCCCAAATCAGCCGTCTTTGCTCCATGGGGTCTTCTAACATCCAAACGCATCAATATACAGAAGATAAAGAAGATCCGTTGAGATTTAGTCTTTCGCCCTATCCGCGACTGGTCCAAATTATGACCAAAATGATTTTTCCAAATTTGCCCCTGAAACCCCCCCCAAATCAGCCGTCTTTGCTCCGTGGGGTCTTCTAACATCCAAACGCATCAATATTCAGAAGATAAAGAAGATCCGTTGAGATTTAGTCTTTCGCCCTATCCGCGACTGGTCCAAATTATGACCAAAATGATTTTTCCAAATTTGCCCCCGAAACCCCCCCCAAATCAGCCGTCTTCGCTCCGTGGGGTCTTCTAACATCCAAACGCATCAATATTCAGAAGATAAAGAAGATCCGTTGAGATTTAGTCTTTCGCCCTATCCTCGACTGGTCCAAATTATGACCAAAATGATTTTTCCAAATTTGCCCCCGAAACCCCCCCCAAATCATTTAGGTCATAATTTGGACCAGTCGCGGATAGGGCGAAAGACTAAATCTCAACGGATCTTCTTTATCTTCTAAATATTGATGCGTTTGGATGTTAGAAGACCCCACGGAGCGAAGACGGCTGATTTGGGGGGGGGTTTCGGGGGCAAATTTGGAAAAATCATTTTGGTCATAATTTGGACCAGTCGCGGATAGGGCGAAAGACTAAATCTCAACGGATCTTCTTTATCTTCTGAATATTGATGCGTTTGGATGTTAGAAGACCCCACGGAGCGAAGACGGCTGATTTGGGGGGGGGTTTCGGGGCAAATTTGGAAAAATCATTTTGGTCATAATTTGGACCAGTCGCGGATAGGGCGAAAGACTTAATCTCAACGGATCTTCTTTATCTTCTGAATATTGATGCGTTTGGATGTTAGAAGACCCCACGGAGCGAAGACGGCTGATTTGGGGGGGTTTCGGGGGCAAATTTGGAAAAATCATTTTGGTCATAATTTGGACCAGTCGCGGATAGGGCGAAAGACTAAATCTCAACGGATCTTCTTTATCTTCTGAATATTGATGCGTTTGGATGTTAGAAGACCCCACGGAGCAAAGACAGCTGATTTGGGGGGGGGTTTCGGGGGCAAATTTGGAACAATCATTTTGGTCATAATTTCGACCAGTCGCGGATAGGGCGAAAGACTAAATCTCAACGGATCTTCTTTATCTTCTGTATATTGATGCGTTTGGATGTTAGAAGACCCCACGGAGCGAAGACGGCTGATTTCGGGGGGGGTTTCAGGGGCAAATTTGGAAAAATCATTTTGGTCATAATTTGGACCAGTCGCGGATAGGGCGAAAGACTAAATCTCAACGGATCTTCTTTTTCTTCTGAATATTGATGCGTTTGGATGTTAGAAGACCCCACGGAGCAAAGACGGCTGATTTGGGGGGGGGTTTCGGGGGCAAATTTGGAACAATCATTTTGGTCATAATTTGGACCAGTCGCGGATAGGGCGAAAGACTAAATCTCAACGGATCTTCTTTATCTTCTGAATATTGATGCGTTTGGATGTTAGAAGACCCCAGGGAGCGAAGACGGCTGATTTGGGGGGGTTTCGGGGACAAATTTGGAAAAATCATTTTGGTCATAATTTTGACTAGTTGCGGATAGGGCGAAAGACTCAATCTCAACGGATCTTCTTTATCTTCTGAATATTGATGCGTTTGGATGTTAGAAGACCCCACGGAGCGAAGACGGCTGATTTGGGGGGGGGTTTCGGGGGCAAATTTGGAAAAATCATTTTGGTCATAATTTGGACCAGTCGCGGATAGGGCGAAAGACTAAATCTCAACGGATCTTCTTTATCTTCTGAATATTGATGCGTTTGGATGTTAGAAGACCCCACGGAGCGAAGACGGCTGATTTGGGGGGGGGTTTCGGGGGCAAATTTGGAAAAATCATTTTGGTCATAAATTGGACCAGTCGCGGATAGGGCGAAAGACTAAATCGCAACGGATCTTCTTTATCTTCTGAATATTGATGCGTTTGGATGTTAGAAGACCCCACGGAGCAAAGACGGCTGATTTGGGGGGGTTTCGGGGGCAAATTTGGAAAAATCATTTTGGTCATAATTTGGACCAGTCGCGGATAGGGCGAAAGACTAAATCTCAACGGATCTTCTTTATCTTCTGAATATTGATGCGTTTGGATGTTAGAAGACCCCACGGAGCGAAGACGGCTGATTTGGGGCGGCTTCGGGGGCAAATTTGGAAAAATCATTTTGGTCATAATTTGGACCAGTCGCGGATAGGGCGAAAGACTAAATCTCAACGGATCTTCTTTATCTTCTGAATATTGATGCGTTTGGATGTTAGAAGACCCCACGGAGCAAAGACGGCTGATTTGGGGGGGGGGTTTCGGGGGCAAATTTGGAAAAATCATTTTGGTCATAATTTGGACCAGTCGCGGATAGGGCGAAAGACTAAATCTCAACGGATCTTCTTTATCTTCTGTATATTGATGCGTTTGGATGTTAGAAGACCCCACGGAGCAAAGACGGCTGATTGGGGGGGGGGGGTTTCGGGGGCAAATTTTGAAAAATCTTTTTGGTCATAATTTGGACCAGTCGCGGATAGGGCGAAAAACTAAATCTCAACGGATCTTCTTTATCTTCTGAATATTGATGCGTTTGGATGTTAGAAGACCCCACGGAGCAAAGACGGCTGATTTGGGGAGGGGTTTTGGGGGCAAATTTGGAAAAATCATTTTGGTCATAATTTGGACCAGTCGCGGATAGGGCGAAAGACTAAATCTCAATGGATCTTCTTTATCATCTGAATATTGATGCGATGGATGTTAGAAGACCCCACGGAGCGAAGACGGCTGATTTGGGGGGGGGTTTCGGGGGCAAATTTGGAAAAATCATTTTGGTCATAATTTGGACCAGTCGCGGATAGGGCGAAAGACTAAATCTCAACGGATCTTCTTTATCTTCTGAATATTGATGCGTTTGGATGTTAGAAGACCCCACGGAGCGAAGACGGCTGATTTGGGGGGGGGTTTCGGGGGCAAATTTGGAAAAATCATTTTGGTCATAATTTGGACCAGTCGCGGATAGGGCGAAAGACTAAATCTCAACGGATCTTCTTTATCTTCTGAATATTGATGCGTTTGGATGTTAGAAGACCCCACGGAGCAAAGACGGCTGATTTGGGGGGGTTTCGGGGGCAAATTTGGAAAAATCATTTTGGTCATAATTTGGACCAGTCGCGGATAAAGCGAAAGACTAAATCTCAACGGATCTTCTTTATCTTCTGAATATTGATGCGTTTGGATGTTAGAAGACCCCACGGAGCAAAGACGGCTGATTTGGGGGGGGGTTTCGGGGGCAAATTTGGAACAATCATTTTGGTCATAATTTGGACCAGTCGCGGATAGGGCGAAAGACTAAATCTCAACGGATCTTCTTTATCTTCTGAATATTGATGCGTTTGGATGTTAGAAGACCCCAGGGAGCGAAGACGGCTGATTTGGGGGGGTTTCGGGGACAAATTTGGAAAAATCATTTTGGTCATAATTTTGACTAGTTGCGGATAGGGCGAAAGACTCAATCTCAACGGATCTTCTTTATCTTCTGAATATTGATGCGTTTGGATGTTAGAAGACCCCACGGAGCGAAGACGGCTGATTTGGGGGGGGGTTTCGGGGGCAAATTTGGAAAAATCATTTTGGTCATAATTTGGACCAGTCGCGGATAGGGCGAAAGACTAAATCTCAACGGATCTTCTTTATCTTCTGAATATTGATGCGTTTGGATGTTAGAAGACCCCACGGAGCGAAGACGGCTGATTTGGGGGGGGGTTTCGGGGGCAAATTTGGAAAAATCATTTTGGTCATAAATTGGACCAGTCGCGGATAGGGCGAAAGACTAAATCGCAACGGATCTTCTTTATCTTCTGAATATTGATGCGTTTGGATGTTAGAAGACCCCACGGAGCAAAGACGGCTGATTTGGGGGGGTTTCGGGGGCAAATTTGGAAAAATCATTTTGGTCATAATTTGGACCAGTCGCGGATAGGGCGAAAGACTAAATCTCAACGGATCTTCTTTATCTTCTGAATATTGATGCGTTTGGATGTTAGAAGACCCCACGGAGCGAAGACGGCTGATTTGGGGCGGCTTCGGGGGCAAATTTGGAAAAATCATTTTGGTCATAATTTGGACCAGTCGCGGATAGGGCGAAAGACTAAATCTCAACGGATCTTCTTTATCTTCTGAATATTGATGCGTTTGGATGTTAGAAGACCCCACGGAGCAAAGACGGCTGATTTGGGGGGGGGGTTTCGGGGGCAAATTTGGAAAAATCATTTTGGTCATAATTTGGACCAGTCGCGGATAGGGCGAAAGACTAAATCTCAACGGATCTTCTTTATCTTCTGTATATTGATGCGTTTGGATGTTAGAAGACCCCACGGAGCAAAGACGGCTGATTGGGGGGGGGGGGTTTCGGGGGCAAATTTTGAAAAATCTTTTTGGTCATAATTTGGACCAGTCGCGGATAGGGCGAAAAACTAAATCTCAACGGATCTTCTTTATCTTCTGAATATTGATGCGTTTGGATGTTAGAAGACCCCACGGAGCAAAGACGGCTGATTTGGGGAGGGGTTTTGGGGGCAAATTTGGAAAAATCATTTTGGTCATAATTTGGACCAGTCGCGGATAGGGCGAAAGACTAAATCTCAATGGATCTTCTTTATCATCTGAATATTGATGCGATGGATGTTAGAAGACCCCACGGAGCGAAGACGGCTGATTTGGGGGGGGGTTTCGGGGGCAAATTTGGAAAAATCATTTTGGTCATAATTTGGACCAGTCGCGGATAGGGCGAAAGACTAAATCTCAACGGATCTTCTTTATCTTCTGAATATTGATGCGTTTGGATGTTAGAAGACCCCACGGAGCGAAGACGGCTGATTTGGGGGGGGGTTTCGGGGGCAAATTTGGAAAAATCATTTTGGTCATAATTTGGACCAGTCGCGGATAGGGCGAAAGACTAAATCTCAACGGATCTTCTTTATCTTCTGAATATTGATGCGTTTGGATGTTAGAAGACCCCACGGAGCAAAGACGGCTGATTTGGGGGGGTTTCGGGGGCAAATTTGGAAAAATCATTTTGGTCATAATTTGGACCAGTCGCGGATAAAGCGAAAGACTAAATCTCAATGGATCTTCTTTATCATCTGAATATTGATGCGTTTGGATGTTAGAAGACCCCACGGAGCAAAGACGGCTGATTTGGGGGGGGGGTTTCGGGGGCAAATTTGGAAAAATCATTTTGGTCATAATTTGGACCAGTCGCGGATAGGGCGAAAGACTAAATCTCAACGGATCTTCTTTATCTTCTGAATATTGATGCGTTTGGATGTTAGAAGACCCCACGGAGCGAAGACGGCTGATTTGGGGGGGGGTTTCGGGGACAAATTTGGAAAAATCATTTTGGTCATAATTTGGACCAGTCGCGGATAGGGCGAAAGACTAAATCTCAACGGATCTTCTTTATCTTCTGAATATTGATGCGTTTGGATGTTAGAAGACCCCACAGAGCAAAGACGGCTGATTTGGGGGGGTTTCGGGGGCAAATTTGGAAAAATCATTTTGGTCATAATTTGGACCAGTCGCGGATAGGGCGAAAGACTAAATCTCAACGGATCTTCTTTATCTTCTGAATATTGATGCGTTTGGATGTTAGAAGACCCCACGGAGCGAAGACGGCTGATTTGGGGCGGTTTCGGGGGCAAATTTGGAAAAATCATTTTGGTCATAATTTGGACCAGTCGCGGATAGGGCGAAAGACTAAATCTCAACGGATCTTCTTTATCTTCTGAATATTGATGCGTTTGGATGTTAGAAGACCCCACGGAGCAAAGACGGCTGATTTGGGGGGGGGGTTTCGGGGGCAAATTTGGAAAAATCATTTTGGTCATAATTTGGACCAGTCGCGGATAGGGCGAAAGACTAAATCTCAACGGATCTTCTTTATCTTCTGTATATTGATGCGTTTGGATGTTAGAAGACCCCACGGAGCAAAGACGGCTGATTGGGGGGGGGGGTTTCGGGGGCAAATTTTGAAAAATCTTTTTGGTCATAATTTGGACCAGTCGCGGATAGGGCGAAAAACTAAATCTCAACGGATCTTCTTTATCTTCTGAATATTGATGCGTTTGGATGTTAGAAGACCCCACGGAGCAAAGACGGCTGATTTGGGGAGGGGTTTCGGGGGCAAATTTGGAAAAATCATTTTGGTCATAATTTGGACCAGTCGCGGATAGGGCGAAAGACTAAATCTCAATGGATCTTCTTTATCATCTGAATATTGATGCGTTTGGATGTTAGAAGACCCCACGGAGCGAAGACGGCTGATTTGGGGGGGGGTTTCGGGGGCAAATATGGAAAAATCATTTTGGTCATAATTTGGACCAGTCGCGGATAGGGCGAAAGACTAAATCTCAACAGATCTTCTTTATCTTCTGTATATTGATGCGTTTGGATGTTAGAAGACCCCACGGAGCGAAGACGGCTGATTTTGGGGGGGTTTCGGGGGCAAATTTGGAAAAATCATTTTGGTCATAATTTGGACCAGTCGCGGATAGGGCGAAAGACTAAATCTCAACGGATCTTCTTTATCTTCTGAATATTGATGCGTTTGGATGTTAGAAGACCCCACGGAGCGAAGACGGCTGATTTGGGGGGGGTTTCGGGGGCAAATTTGGAAAAATCATTTTGGTCATAATTTGGACCAGTTGCGGATAGGGCGAAAGACTAAATCTCAACGGATCTTCTTTATCTTCTGAATATTGATGCGTTTGGATGTTAGAAGACCCCACGCAGCGAAGACGGCTGAATTTGGGGGGGTTTCTGGGGCAAATTTGGAAAAATCATTTTGGTCATGATTTGGACCAGTCGCGGATAGGGGGAAAGACTAAATCTCAACGGATCTTCTTTATCTTCTGAATATTGATGCGTTTGGATGTTAGAAGACCCCACGGAGCGAAGACGGCTGATTTGGGGGGGGTTTCGGGGGCAAATTTGGAAAAATCCATTTTGGTCATAATTTGGACCAGTCGCGGATAGGGCGAAAGACTAAATCTCAACGGATCTTCTTTATCTTCTGAATATTGATTCTTTTGGATGTTAGAAGACCCCACGGAGCGAAGACGGCTGATTTGGGGGGGGTTTCGGGGGCAAATTTGGAAAAATCATTTTGGTCATAATTTGGACCAGTCGCGGATAGGGCGAAAGACTAAATCTCAACGGATCTTCTTTATCTTCTGAATATTGATGCGTTTGGATGTTAGAAGACCCCACGGAGCGAAGACGGCTGATTTGGGGGGGGTTTCGGGGGCATATTTGGAAAAATCATTTTGGTCATAATTTGGACCAGTCGCGGATAGGGCGAAAGACTAAATCTCAACGGATCTTCTTTATCTTCTGAATATTGATGCGTTTGGATGTTAGAAGACCCCACGGAGCGAAGACGGCTGATTTGGGGGGGGTTTCGGGGGCAAATTTGGAAAAATCATTTTGGTCATAATTTGGACCAGTCGCGGATAAGGCGAAAGACTAAATCTCAACGGATCTTCTTTATCTTCTGAATATTGATGCGTTTGGATGTTAGAAGACCCCACGGAGCGAAGACGGCTGATTTGGGGGGGGTTTCGGGGGCAAATTTGGAAAAGTAATTTTGGTCATAATTTGGACCAGTTGCGGATAGGGCGAAAGACTAAATCTCAACGGATCTTCTTTATCTTCTGAATATTGATGCGTTTGGATGTTAGAAGACCCCACGCAGCGAAGACGGCTGATTTGGGGGGGGTTTCTGGGGCAAATTTGGAAAAATCATTTTGGTCATAATTTGGACCAGTCGCGGATAGGGGGAAAGACTAAATCTCAACGGATCTTCTTTATCTTCTGAATATTGATGCGTTTGGATGTAAGAAGACCCCACGGAGCGAAGACGATTGATTTGGGGGGGGTTTCGGGGGCAAATTTGGAAAAATCCATTTTGGTCATAATTTGGACCAGTCGCGGATAGGGCGAAAGACTAAATCTCAACGGATCTTCTTTATCTTCTGAATATTGATGCGTTTGGATGTTAGAAGACCCCACGGAGCGAAGACGGCTGATTTGGGGGGGGTTTCGGGGGCAAATTTGGAAAAATCATTTTGGTCATAATTTGGACCAGTCGCGGATAAGGCGAAAGACTAAATCTCAACGGATCTTCTTTATCTTCTGAATATTGATGCGTTTGGATGTTAGAAGACCCCACGGAGCGAAGACGGCTGATTTGGGGGGGGTTTCGGGGGCAAATTTGGAAAAATCATTTTGGTCATAATTTGGACCAGTTGCGGATAGGGCGAAAGACTAAATCTCAACGGATCTTCTTTATCTTCTGAATATTGATGCGTTTGGATGTTAGAAGACCCCACGCAGCGAAGACGGCTGATTTGGGGGGGGTTTCTCGGGCAAATTTGGAAAAATCATTTTGGTCATAATTTGGACCAGTCGCGGATAGGGGGAAAGACTAAATCTCAACGGATCTTCTTTATCTTCTGAATATTGATGCGTTTGGATGTTAGAAGACCCCACGGAGCGAAGACGATTGATTTGGGGGGGGTTTCGGGGGCAAATTTGGAAAAATCCATTTTGGTCATAATTTGGACCAGTCGCGGATAGGGCGAAAGACTAAATCTCAACGGATCTTCTTTATCTTCTGAATATTGATGCGTTTGGATGTTAGAAGACCCCACGGAGCGAAGACGGTTGATTTGGGGGGTGTTTCGGGGGCAAATTTGGAAAAATCATTTTGGTCTTAATTTGGACCAGTCGCGGATAGGGCGAAAGAATAAATCTCAACGGATCTTCTTTATTTTCTGAATATTGATGGGTTTGGATGTTAGAAGACCCCACGGAGCAAAGACGGCTGATTTGGGGGGGGGGGTTTCGGGGGCAAATTTGGAAAAATCATTTTGGTCATAATTTGGACCAGTCGCGGATAGGGCGAAAGACTAAATCTCAACGGATCTTCTTTATCTTCTGAATATTGATGCGTTTGGATGTTAGAAGACCCCACGGAGCGAAGACGGCTGATTTGGGGGGGGTTTCGGGGGCAAATTTGGAAAAATCATTTTGGTCATAATTTGGACCAGTTGCGGATAGGGCGAAAGACTAAATCTCAACGGATCTTCTTTATCTTCTGAATATTGATGCGTTTGGATGTTAGAAGACCCCACGGAGCGAAGACGGCTGATTTGGGGGGGGTTTCGAGGGCAAATTTGGAAAAATCATTTTGGTCATAATTTGGACCAGTCGCGGATAGGGCGAAAGACTAAATCTCAACGGATCTTCTTTATCTTCTGAATATTGATGCGTTTGGATGTTAGAAGACCCCACGGAGCGAAGACGGCTGATTTGGGGGGGGGTGTTTCGGGGACAAATTTGGAAAAATCATTTTGGTCATAATTTGGACCAGTCGCGGATAGGGCGAAAGACTAAATCTCAACGGATCTTCTTTATCTTCCGAATATTGATGCTTTTGGATGTTAGAAGACCCCACGGAGCAAAGACGGCTGATTTGGGGGGGGTTTGGAGGCAAATTTGGAAAAATCATTTTGGTCATAATTTGGACCAGTCGCGGATAGGGCGAAAGACTAAATCTCAACGGATCTTCTTTATCTTCTGAATATTGATGCGTTTGGATGTTAGAAGACCCCACGGAGCAAAGACGGCTGATTTGGGGGGGGGTTTCGGGGGCAAATTTGGAAAAATCATTTTGGTCATAATTTGGACCAGTCGCGGATAGGGCGAAAGACTAAATCTCAACGGATCTTCTTTATCTTCTGTATATTGATGCGTTTGGATGTTAGAAGACCCCACGGAGCGAAGACGGCTGATTTGGGGGGGGTTTCGGGGGCAAATTTGGAAAAATCATTTTCGTCATAATTTGGACCAGTCGCGGATAGGGCGAAAGACTAAATCTCAACGGATCTTCTTTATCTTCTGAATATTGATGCGTTTGGATGTTAGAAGACCCCACGGAGCAAAGACGGCTGATTTGGGGGGGGTTTCGGGGGCAAATTTGGAAAAATCATTTTGGTCATAATTTGGACCAGTCGCGGATAGGGCGAAAGACTAAATCTCAACGGATCTTCTTTATCTTCTGAATATTGATGCGTTTGGATGTTAGAAGACCCCACGGAGCGAAGACGGCTGATTTGGGGGGGGTTTGGGGGCAAATTTGGAAAAATCATTTTGGTCATAATTTGGACCAGTCGCGGATAGGGCGAAAGAATAAATCTCAACGGATCTTCTTTATTTTCTGAATATTGATGCGTTTGGATGTTAGAAGACCCCACGGAGCGAAGACGGCTGATTTGGGGGGGGTTTCGGGGGCAAATTTGGAAAAATCATTTTGGTCATAATTTGGACCAGTCGCGGATAGGGCGAAAGACTAAATCTCAACGGATCTTCTTTATCTTCTGAATATTGATGCGTTTGGATGTTAGAAGACCCCACGGAGCGAAGACGGCTGATTTGGGGGGGGTTTCGGGGGCAAATTTGGAAAAATCATTTTGGTCATAATTTGGACCAGTCGCGGATAGGGCGAAAGACTAAATCTCAACGGATCTTCTTTATCTTCTGAATATTGATGCGTTTGGATGTTAGAAGACCCAACGGAGCGAAGATGGCTGATTTGGGGGGGGTTTCGGGGGCAAATTTGGAAAAATCATTTTGGTCATAATTTGGACCAGTCGCGGATAGGGCAAAAGACTAAATCTCAACGGATCTTTTTTATCTTCTGAATATTGATGCGTTTGGATGTTAGAAGACCCCACGGAGCAAAGACGGCTGATTTGGGGGGGGGTTTCGGGGGCAAATTTGGAAAAATCATTTTGGTCATAATTTGGACCAGTCGCGGATAGGGCGAAAGACTAAATCTCAACGGATCTTCTTTATCTTCTGAAAATTGATGCGTTTGGATGTTAGAAGACCCCACGGAGCGAAGACGGCTGATTTGGGGGGGGTTTCGGGGGCAAATTTGGAAAAATCATTTTGGTCATAATTTGGACCAGTCGCGGATAGGGCGAAAGACTAAATCTCAACGGATCTTCTTTATCTTCTGAATATTGATGCGTTTGGATGTTAGAAGACCCCACGGAGCAAAGACGGCTGATTTGGGGGGGGGGTTTCGGGGGCAAATTTGGAAAAATCATTTTGGTCATAATTTGGACCAGTCGCGGATAGGGCGAAAGACTACATCTCAACGGATCTTCTTTATCTTCTGTATATTGATGCGTTTGGATGTTAGAAGACCCCACGGAGCGAAGACGGCTGATTTGGGGGGGGTTTCGGGGGCAAATTTGGAAAAATCATTTTGGTCATAATTTGGACCAGTCGCGGATAGGGCGAAAGACTAAATCTCAACGGATCTTCTTTATCTTCTGAATATTGATGCGTTTGGATGTTAGAAGACCCCACGGAGCGAAGACGGCTGATTTGGGGGGGGGGGTTTCGGGGGCAAATTTGGAAAAATCATTTTGGTCATAATTTGGACCAGTCGCGGATAGGGCGAAAGACTAAATCTCAACGGATCTTCTTTATCTTCCGAATATTGATGCTTTTGGATGTTAGAAGACCCCACGGAGCGAAGACGGCTGATTTGGGGGGGGTTTCGGGGGCAAATTTGGAAAAATCATTTTGGTCATAATTTGGACCAGTCGCGGATAGGGCGAAAGACTAAATCTCAACGGATCTTCTTTATCTTCTGAATATTGATGCGTTTGGATGTTAGAAGACCCCACGGAGCGAAGACGGCTGATTTGGGGGGGGGGGTTTCGGGGGCAAATTTGGAAAAATCATTTTGGTCATAATTTGGACCAGTCGCGGATAGGGCGAAAGACTAAATCTCAACGGATCTTCTTTATCTTCCGAATATTGATGCTTTTGGATGTTAGAAGACCCCACGGAGCAAAGACGGCTGATTTGGGGGGGGTTTGGAGGCAAATTTGGAAAAATCATTTTGGTCATAATTTGGACCAGTCGCGGATAGGGCGAAAGACTAAATCTCAACGGATCTTCTTTATCTTCTGAATATTGATGCGTTTGGATGTTAGAAGACCCCACGGAGCAAAGACGGCTGATTTGGGGGGGGGTTTCGGGGGCAAATTTGGAAAAATCATTTTGGTCATAATTTGGACCAGTCGCGGATAGGGCGAAAGACTAAATCTCAACGGATCTTCTTTATCTTCTGTATATTGATGCGTTTGGATGTTAGAAGACCCCACGGAGCGAAGACGGCTGATTTGGGGGGGGTTTCGGGGGCAAATTTGGAAAAATCATTTTCGTCATAATTTGGACCAGTCGCGGATAGGGCGAAAGACTAAATCTCAACGGATCTTCTTTATCTTCTGAATATTGATGCGTTTGGATGTTAGAAGACCCCACGGAGCAAAGACGGCTGATTTGGGGGGGGTTTCGGGGGCAAATTTGGAAAAATCATTTTGGTCATAATTTGGACCAGTCGCGGATAGGGCGAAAGACTAAATCTCAACGGATCTTCTTTATCTTCTGAATATTGATGCGTTTGGATGTTAGAAGACCCCACGGAGCGAAGACGGCTGATTTGGGGCGGGTTTGGGGGCAAATTTGGAAAAATCATTTTGGTCATAATTTGGACCAGTCGCGGATAGGGCGAAAGAATAAATCTCAACGGATCTTCTTTATTTTCTGAATATTGATGCGTTTGGATGTTAGAAGACCCCACGGAGCGAAGACGGCTGATTTGGGGGGGGTTTCGGGGGCAAATTTGGAAAAATCATTTTGGTCATAATTTGGACCAGTCGCGGATAGGGCGAAAGACTAAATCTCAACGGATCTTCTTTATCTTCTGAATATTGATGCGTTTGGATGTTAGAAGACCCCACGGAGCGAAGACGGCTGATTTGGGGGGGGGTTTCGGGGGCAAATTTGGAAAAATCATTTTGGTCATAATTTGGACCAGTCGCGGATAGGGCGAAAGACTAAATCTCAACGGATCTTCTTTATCTTCTGAATATTGATGCGTTTGGATGTTAGAAGACCCAACGGAGCGAAGATGGCTGATTTGGGGGGGGTTTCAGGGGCAAATTTGGAAAAATCATTTTGGTCATAATTTGGACCAGTCGCGGATAGGGCAAAAGACTAAATCTCAACGGATCTTTTTTATCTTCTGAATATTGATGCGTTTGGATGTTAGAAGACCCCACGGAGCAAAGACGGCTGATTTGGGGGGGGGTTTCGGGGGCAAATTTGGAAAAATCATTTTGGTCATAATTTGGACCAGTCGCGGATAGGGCGAAAGACTAAATCTCAACGGATCTTCTTTATCTTCTGAAAATTGATGCGTTTGGATGTTAGAAGACCCCACGGAGCGAAGACGGCTGATTTGGGGGGGGTTTCGGGGGCAAATTTGGAAAAATCATTTTGGTCATAATTTGGACCAGTCGCGGATAGGGCGAAAGACTAAATCTCAACGGATCTTCTTTATCTTCTGAATATTGATGCGTTTGGATGTTAGAAGACCCCACGGAGCAAAGACGGCTGATTTGGGGGGGGGGTTTCGGGGGCAAATTTGGAAAAATCATTTTGGTCATAATTTGGACCAGTCGCGGATAGGGCGAAAGACTACATCTCAACGGATCTTCTTTATCTTCTGTATATTGATGCGTTTGGATGTTAGAAGACCCCACGGAGCGAAGACGGCTGATTTGGGGGGGGTTTCGGGGGCAAATTTGGAAAAATCATTTTGGTCATAATTTGGACCAGTCGCGGATAGGGCGAAAGACTAAATCTCAACGGATCTTCTTTATCTTCTGAATATTGATGCGTTTGGATGTTAGAAGACCCCACGGAGCGAAGACGGCTGATTTGGGGGGGGGGGGTTTCGGGGGCAAATTTGGAAAAATCATTTTGGTCATAATTTGGACCTGTCGCGGATAGGGCGAAAGACTAAATCTCAACGGATCTTCTTTATCTTCCGAATATTGATGCTTTTGGATGTTAGAAGACCCCACGGAGCAAAGACGGCTGATTTGGGGGGGGTTTGGAGGCAAATTTGGAAAAATCATTTTGGTCATAATTTGGACCAGTCGCGGATAGGGCGAAAGACTAAATCTCAACGGATCTTCTTTATCTTCTGAATATTGATGCGTTTGGATGTTAGAAGACCCCACGGAGCAAAGACGGCTGATTTTGGGGGGGGTTTCGGGGGCAAATTTGGAAAAATCATTTTGGTCATAATTTGGACCAGTCGCGGATAGGGCGAAAGACTAAATCTCAACGGATCTTCTTTATCTTCTGTATATTGATGCGTTTGGATGTTAGAAGACCCCACGGAGCGAAGACGGCTGATTTGGGGGGGGGTTTCGGGGGCAAATTTGGAAAAATCATTTTGGTCATAATTTGGACCAGTCGCGGATAGGGCGAAAGACTAAATCTCAACGGATCTTCTTTATCTTCTGAATATTGATGCGTTTGGATGTTAGAAGACCCCACGGAGCGAAGACGGCTGATTTGGGGGGGGTTTCGGGGGCAAATTTGGAAAAGTAATTTTGGTCATAATTTGGACCAGTTGCGGATAGGGCGAAAGACTAAATCTCAACGGATCTTCTTTATCTTCTGAATATTGATGCGTTTGGATGTTAGAAGACCCCACGCAGCGAAGACGGCTGATTTGGGGGGGGTTTCTGGGGCAAATTTGGAAAAATCATTTTGGTCATAATTTGGACCAGTCGCGGATAGGGGGAAAGACTAAATCTCAACGGATCTTCTTTATCTTCTGAATATTGATGCGTTTGGATGTTAGAAGACCCCACGGAGCGAAGACGATTGATTTGGGGGGGGTTTCGGGGGCAAATTTGGAAAAATCCATTTTGGTCATAATTTGGACCAGTCGCGGATAGGGCGAAAGACTAAATCTCAACGGATCTTCTTTATCTTCTGAATATTGATGCGTTTGGATGTTAGAAGACCCCACAGAGCGAAGACGGCTGATTTGGGGGGGGTTTCGGGGGCAAATTTGGAAAAATCATTTTGGTCATAATTTGGACCAGTCGCGGATAAGGCGAAAGACTAAATCTCAACGGATCTTCTTTATCTTCTGAATATTGATGCGTTTGGATGTTAGAAGACCCCACGGAGTGAAGACGGCTGATTTGGGGGGGGTTTCGGGGGCAAATTTGGAAAAATCATTTTGGTCATAATTTGGACCAGTTGCGGATAGGGCGAAAGACTAAATCTCAACGGATCTTCTTTATCTTCTGAATATTGATGCGTTTGGATGTTAGAAGACCCCACGCAGCGAAGACGGCTGATTTGGGGGGGGTTTCTGGGGCAAATTTGGAAAAATCATTTTGGTCATAATTTGGACCAGTCGCGGATAGGGGGAAAGACTAAATCTCAACGGATCTTCTTTATCTTCTGAATATTGATGCGTTTGGATGTTAGAAGACCCCACGGAGCGAAGACGATTGATTTGGGGGGGGGTTTCGGGGGCAAATTTGGAAAAATCCATTTTGGTCATAATTTGGACCAGTCGCGGATAGGGCGAAAGACTAAATCTCAACGGATCTTCTTTATCTTCTGAATATTGATGCGTTTGGATGTTAGAAGACCCCACGGAGCGAAGACGGTTGATTTGGGGGGTGTTTCGGGGGCAAATTTGGAAAAATCATTTTGGTCATAATTTGGACCAGTCGCGGATAGGGCGAAAGAATAAATCTCAACGGATCTTCTTTATTTTCTGAATATTGATGGGTTTGGATGTTAGAAGACCCCACGGAGCAAAGACGGCTGATTTGGGGGGGGGGGTTTCGGGGGCAAATTTGGAAAAATCATTTTGGTCATAATTTGGACCAGTCGCGGATAGGGCGAAAGACTAAATCTCAACGGATCTTCTTTATCTTCTGAATATTGATGCGTTTGGATGTTAGAAGACCCCACGGAGCGAAGACGGCTGATTTGGGGGGGGTTTCGGGGGCAAATTTGGAAAAATCATTTTGGTCATAATTTGGACCAGTCGCGGATAGGGCGAAAGACTAAATCTCAACGGATCTTCTTTATCTTCTGAATATTGATGCGTTTGGATGTTAGAAGACCCCACGGAGCGAAGACGGCTGATTTGGGGGGGGTTTCGGGGGCAAATTTGGAAAAATCATTTTGGTCATAATTTGGACCAGTCGCGGATAGGGCGAAAGATTAAATCTCAACGGATCTTCTTTATCTTCTGAATATTGATGCGTTTGGATGTTAGAAGACCCCACGGAGCAAAGACGGCTGATTTGGGGGGGGGGGTTTCGGGGGCAAATTTGGAAAAATCATTTTGGTCATAATTTGGACCAGTCGCGGATAGGGCGAAAGACTACATCTCAACGGATCTTCTTTATCTTCTGTATATTGATGCGTTTGGATGTTAGAAGACCCCACGGAGCGAAGACGGCTGATTTGGGGGGGGTTTCGGGGGCAAATTTGGAAAAATCATTTTGGTCATAATTTGGACCAGTCGCGGATAGGGCGAAAGACTAAATCTCAACGGATCTTCTTTATCTTCTGAATATTGATGCGTTTGGATGTTAGAAGACCCCACGGAGCGAAGACGGCTGATTTGGGGGGGGGGGGTTTCGGGGGCAAATTTGGAAAAATCATTTTGGTCATAATTTGGACCAGTCGCGGATAGGGCGAAAGACTAAATCTCAACGGATCTTCTTTATCTTCCGAATATTGATGCTTTTGGATGTTAGAAGACCCCACGGAGCAAAGACGGCTGATTTGGGGGGGGTTTGGAGGCAAATTTGGAAAAATCATTTTGGTCATAATTTGGACCAGTCGCGGATAGGGCGAAAGACTAAATCTCAACGGATCTTCTTTATCTTCTGAATATTGATGCGTTTGGATGTTAGAAGACCCCACGGAGCAAAGACGGCTGATTTGGGGGGGGGTTTCGGGGGCAAATTTGGAAAAATCATTTTGGTCATAATTTGGACCAGTCGCGGATAGGGCGAAAGACTAAATCTCAACGGATCTTCTTTATCTTCTGTATATTGATGCGTTTGGATGTTAGAAGACCCCACGGAGCGAAGACGGCTGATTTGGGGGGGGTTTCGGGGGCAAATTTGGAAAAATCATTTTCGTCATAATTTGGACCAGTCGCGGATAGGGCGAAAGACTAAATCTCAACGGATCTTCTTTATCTTCTGAATATTGATGCGTTTGGATGTTAGAAGACCCCACGGAGCAAAGACGGCTGATTTGGGGGGGGTTTCGGGGGCAAATTTGGAAAAATCATTTTGGTCATAATTTGGACCAGTCGCGGATAGGGCGAAAGACTAAATCTCAACGGATCTTCTTTATCTTCTGAATATTGATGCGTTTGGATGTTAGAAGACCCCACGGAGCGAAGACGGCTGATTTGGGGGGGGTTTGGGGGCAAATTTGGAAAAATCATTTTGGTCATAATTTGGACCAGTCGCGGATAGGGCGAAAGAATAAATCTCAACGGATCTTCTTTATTTTCTGAATATTGATGCGTTTGGATGTTAGAAGACCCCACGGAGCGAAGATGGCTGATTTGGGGGGGGTTTCGGGGGCAAATTTGGAAAAATCATTTTGGTCATAATTTGGACCAGTCGCGGATAGGGCGAAAGACTAAATCTCAACGGATCTTCTTTATCTTCTGAATATTGATGCGTTTGGATGTTAGAAGACCCCACGGAGCGAAGACGGCTGATTTGGGGGGGGGTTTCGGGGGCAAATTTGGAAAAATCATTTTGGTCATAATTTGGACCAGTCGCGGATAGGGCGAAAGACTAAATCTCAACGGATCTTCTTTATCTTCTGAATATTGATGCGTTTGGATGTTAGAAGACCCAACGGAGCGAAGATGGCTGATTTGGGGGGGGTTTCGGGGGCAAATTTGGAAAAATCATTTTGGTCATAATTTGGACCAGTCGCGGATAGGGCAAAAGACTAAATCTCAACGGATCTTTTTTATCTTCTGAATATTGATGCGTTTGGATGTTAGAAGACCCCACGGAGCAAAGACGGCTGATTTGGGGGGGGGTTTCGGGGGCAAATTTGGAAAAATCATTTTGGTCATAATTTGGACCAGTCGCGGATAGGGCGAAAGACTAAATCTCAACGGATCTTCTTTATCTTCTGAAAATTGATGCGTTTGGATGTTAGAAGACCCCACGGAGCGAAGACGGCTGATTTGGGGGGGGTTTCGGGGGCAAATTTGGAAAAATCATTTTGGTCATAATTTGGACCAGTCGCGGATAGGGCGAAAGACTAAATCTCAACGGATCTTCTTTATCTTCTGAATATTGATGCGTTTGGATGTTAGAAGACCCCACGGAGCAAAGACGGCTGATTTGGGGGGGGGGGTTTCGGGGGCAAATTTGGAAAAATCATTTTGGTCATAATTTGGACCAGTCGCGGATAGGGCGAAAGACTACATCTCAACGGATCTTCTTTATCTTCTGTATATTGATGCGTTTGGATGTTAGAAGACCCCACGGAGCGAAGACGGCTGATTTGGGGGGGGTTTCGGGGGCAAATTTGGAAAAATCATTTTGGTCATAATTTGGACCAGTCGCGGATAGGGCGAAAGACTAAATCTCAACGGATCTTCTTTATCTTCTGAATATTGATGCGTTTGGATGTTAGAAGACCCCACGGAGCGAAGACGGCTGATTTGGGGGGGGGGGTTTCGGGGGCAAATTTGGAAAAATCATTTTGGTCATAATTTGGACCAGTCGCGGATAGGGCGAAAGACTAAATCTCAACGGATCTTCTTTATCTTCCGAATATTGATGCTTTTGGATGTTAGAAGACCCCACGGAGCAAAGACGGCTGATTTGGGGGGGATTTGGAGGCAAATTTGGAAAAATCATTTTGGTCATAATTTGGACCAGTCGCGGATAGGGCGAAAGACTAAATCTCAACGGATCTTCTTTATCTTCTGAATATTGATGCGTTTGGATGTTAGAAGACCCCACGGAGCAAAGACGGCTGATTTGGGGGGGGGTTTCGGGGGCAAATTTGGAAAAATCATTTTGGTCATAATTTGGACCAGTCGCGGATAGGGCGAAAGACTAAATCTCAACGGATCTTCTTTATCTTCTGTATATTGATGCGTTTGGATGTTAGAAGACCCCACGGAGCGAAGACGGCTGATTTGGGGGGGGTTTCGGGGGCAAATTTGGAAAAATCATTTTCGTCATAATTTGGACCAGTCGCGGATAGGGCGAAAGACTAAATCTCAACGGATCTTCTTTATCTTCTGAATATTGATGCGTTTGGATGTTAGAAGACCCCACGGAGCAAAGACGGCTGATTTGGGGGGGGTTTCGGGGGCAAATTTGGAAAAATCATTTTGGTCATAATTTGGACCAGTCGCGGATAGGGCGAAAGACTAAATCTCAACGGATCTTCTTTATCTTCTGAATATTGATGCGTTTGGATGTTAGAAGACCCCACGGAGCGAAGACGGCTGATTTGGGGGGGGTTTGGGGGCAAATTTGGAAAAATCATTTTGGTCATAATTTGGACCAGTCGCGGATAGGGCGAAAGACTAAATCTCAACGGATCTTCTTTATCTTCTGAATATTGATGCGTTTGGATGTTAGAAGACCCAACGGAGCGAAGATGGCTGATTTGGGGGGGGTTTCGGGGGCAAATTTGGAAAAATCATTTTGGTCATAATTTGGACCAGTCGCGGATAGGGCAAAAGACTAAATCTCAACGGATCTTTTTTATCTTCTGAATATTGATGCGTTTGGATGTTAGAAGACCCCACGGAGCAAAGACGGCTGATTTGGGGGGGGGTTTCGGGGGCAAATTTGGAAAAATCATTTTGGTCATAATTTGGACCAGTCGCGGATAGGGCGAAAGACTAAATCTCAACGGATCTTCTTTATCTTCTGAAAATTGATGCGTTTGGATGTTAGAAGACCCCACGGAGCGAAGACGGCTGATTTGGGGGGGGTTTCGGGGGCAAATTTGGAAAAATCATTTTGGTCATAATTTGGACCAGTCGCGGATAGGGCGAAAGACTAAATCTCAACGGATCTTCTTTATCTTCTGAATATTGATGCGTTTGGATGTTAGAAGACCCCACGGAGCAAAGACGGCTGATTTGGGGGGGGGGTTTCGGGGGCAAATTTGGAAAAATCATTTTGGTCATAATTTGGACCAGTCGCGGATAGGGCGAAAGACTACATCTCAACGGATCTTCTTTATCTTCTGTATATTGATGCGTTTGGATGTTAGAAGACCCCACGGAGCGAAGACGGCTGATTTGGGGGGGGTTTCGGGGGCAAATTTGGAAAAATCATTTTGGTCATAATTTGGACCAGTCGCGGATAGGGCGAAAGACTAAATCTCAACGGATCTTCTTTATCTTCTGAATATTGATGCGTTTGGATGTTAGAAGACCCCACGGAGCGAAGACGGCTGATTTGGGGGGGGGGGGTTTCGGGGGCAAATTTGGAAAAATCATTTTGGTCATAATTTGGACCAGTCGCGGATAGGGCGAAAGACTAAATCTCAACGGATCTTCTTTATCTTCCGAATATTGATGCTTTTGGATGTTAGAAGACCCCACGGAGCAAAGACGGCTGATTTGGGGGGGATTTGGAGGCAAATTTGGAAAAATCATTTTGGTCATAATTTGGACCAGTCGCGGATAGGGCGAAAGACTAAATCTCAACGGATCTTCTTTATCTTCTGAATATTGATGCGTTTGGATGTTAGAAGACCCCACGGAGCAAAGACGGCTGATTTGGGGGGGGGTTTCGGGGGCAAATTTGGAAAAATCATTTTGGTCATAATTTGGACCAGTCGCGGATAGGGCGAAAGACTAAATCTCAACGGATCTTCTTTATCTTCTGTATATTGATGCGTTTGGATGTTAGAAGACCCCACGGAGCGAAGACGGCTGATTTGGGGGGGGTTTCGGGGGCAAATTTGGAAAAATCATTTTCGTCATAATTTGGACCAGTCGCGGATAGGGCGAAAGACTAAATCTCAACGGATCTTCTTTATCTTCTGAATATTGATGCGTTTGGATGTTAGAAGACCCCACGGAGCAAAGACGGCTGATTTGGGGGGGGTTTCGGGGGCAAATTTGGAAAAATCATTTTGGTCATAATTTGGACCAGTCGCGGATAGGGCGAAAGACTAAATCTCAACGGATCTTCTTTATCTTCTGAATATTGATGCGTTTGGATGTTAGAAGACCCCACGGAGCGAAGACGGCTGATTTGGGGGGGGTTTGGGGGCAAATTTGGAAAAATCATTTTGGTCATAATTTGGACCAGTCGCGGATAGGGCGAAAGAATAAATCTCAACGGATCTTCTTTATTTTCTGAATATTGATGCGTTTGGATGTTAGAAGACCCCACGGAGCGAAGACGGCTGATTTTGGGGGGGGTTTCGGGGGCAAATTTGGAAAAATCATTTTGGTCATAATTTGGACCAGTCGCGGATAGGGCGAAAGACTAAATCTCAACGGATCTTCTTTATCTTCTGAATATTGATGCGTTTGGATGTTAGAAGACCCAACGGAGCGAAGACGGCTGATTTGGGGGGGGTTTCGGGGGCAAATTTGGAAAAATCATTTTGGTCATAATTTGGACCAGTCGCGGATAGGGCAAAAGACTAAATCTCAACGGATCTTTTTTATCTTCTGAATATTGATGCGTTTGGATGTTAGAAGACCCCACGGAGCAAAGACGGCTGATTTGGGGGGGGGTTTCGGGGGCAAATTTGGAAAAATCATTTTGGTCATAATTTGGACCAGTCGCGGATAGGGCGAAAGACTAAATCTCAACGGATCTTCTTTATCTTCTGAAAATTGATGCGTTTGGATGTTAGAAGACCCCACGGAGCGAAGACGGCTGACTTGGGGGGGTTTCGGGGGCAAATTTGGAAAAATCATTTTGGTCATAATTTGGACCAGTCGCGGATAGGGCGAAAGACTAAATCTCAACGGATCTTCTTTATCTTCTGAATATTGATGCGTTTGGATGTTAGAAGACCCCACGGAGCAAAGACGGCTGATTTGGGGGGGGGTTTCGGGGGCAAATTTGGAAAAATCATTTTGGTCATAATTTGGACCAGTCGCGGATAGGGCGAAAGACTAAATCTCAACGGATCTTCTTTATCTTCTGTATATTGATGCGTTTGGATGTTAGAAGACCCCACGGAGCGAAGACGGCTGATTTGGGGGGGGGTTCGGGGGCAAATTTGGAAAAATCATTTTCGTCATAATTTGGACCAGTCGCGGATAGGGCGAAAGACTAAATCTCAACGGATCTTCTTTATCTTCTGAATATTGATGCGTTTGGATGTTAGAAGACCCCACGGAGCAAAGACGGCTGATTTGGGGGGGGTTTCGGGGGCAAATTTGGAAAAATCATTTTGGTCATAATTTGGACCAGTCGCGGATAGGGCGAAAGACTAAATCTCAACGGATCTTCTTTATCTTCTGAATATTGATGCGTTTGGATGTTAGAAGACCCCACGGAGCGAAGACGGCTGATTTGGGGGGGGTTTGGGGGCAAATTTGGAAAAATCATTTTGGTCATAATTTGGACCAGTCGCGGATAGGGCGAAAGAATAAATCTCAACGGATCTTCTTTATTTTCTGAATATTGATGCGTTTGGATGTTAGAAGACCCCACGGAGCGAAGACGGCTGATTTGGGGGGGGGTTTCGGGGGCAAATTTGGAAAAATCATTTTGGTCATAATTTGGACCAGTCGCGGATAGGGCGAAAGACTAAATCTCAACGGATCTTCTTTATCTTCTGAATATTGATGCGTTTGGATGTTAGAAGACCCCACGGAGCGAAGACGGCTGATTTGGGGGGGGGTTTCGGGGGCAAATTTGGAAAAATCATTTTGGTCATAATTTGGACCAGTCGCGGATAGGGCGAAAGACTAAATCTCAACGGATCTTCTTTATTCTCTGAATATTGATGCGTTTGGATGTTAGAAGACCCAACGGAGCGAAGACGGCTGATTTGGGGGGGGTTTCGGGGGCAAATTTGGAAAAATCATTTTGGTCATAATTTGGACCAGTCGCGGATAGGGCAAAAGACTAAATCTCAACGGATCTTTTTTATCTTCTGAATATTGATGCGTTTGGATGTTAGAAGACCCCACGGAGCAAAGACGGCTGATTTGGGGGGGGGTTTCGGGGGCAAATTTGGAAAAATCATTTTGGTCATAATTTGGACCAGTCGCGGATAGGGCAAAAGACTAAATCTCAACGGATCTTCTTTATCTTCTGAAAATTGATGCGTTTGGATGTTAGAAGACCCCACGGAGCGAAGACGGCTGATTTGGGGGGGGGTTTCGGGGGCAAATTTGGAAAAATCATTTTGGTCATAATTTGGACCAGTCGCGGATAGGGCGAAAGACTAAATCTCAACGGATCTTCTTTATCTTCTGAATATTGATGCGTTTGGATGTTAGAAGACCCCACGGAGCAAAGACGGCTGATTTGGGGGGGGGGTTTCGGGGGCAAATTTGGAAAAATCATTTTGGTCATAATTTGGACCAGTCGCGGATAGGGCGAAAGACTACATCTCAACGGATCTTCTTTATCTTCTGTATATTGATGCGTTTGGATGTTAGAAGACCCCACGGAGCGAAGACGGCTGATTTGGGGGGGGTTTCGGGGGCAAATTTGGAAAAATCTTTTTGGTCATAATTTGGACCAGTCGCGGATAGGGCGAAAGACTAAATCTCAACGGATCTTCTTTATCTTCTGAATATTGATGCGTTTGGATGTTAGAAGACCCCACGGAGCGAAGACGGCTGATTTTGGGGGGGTTTCGGGGGCAAATTTGGAAAAATCATTTTGGTCATAATTTGGACCAGTCGCGGATAGGGCGAAAGACTAAATCTCAACGGATCTTCTTTATCTTCTGAATATTGATGCGTTTGGATGTTAGAAGACCCCACGGAGCGAAGACGGCTGATTTGGGGGGGGTTTCGGGGGCAAATTTGGAAAAATCATTTTGGTCATAATTTGGACCAGTCGCGGATAGGGCGAAAGACTAAATCTCAACGGATCTTCTTTATCTTCTGAATATTGATGCGTTTGGATGTTAGAAGACCCAACGGAGCGAAGACGGCTGATTTGGGGGGGGTTTCGGGGGCAAATTTGGAAAAATCATTTTGGTCATAATTTGGACCAGTCGCGGATAGGGCAAAAGACTAAATCTCAACGGATCTTTTTTATCTTCTGAATATTGATGCGTTTGGATGTTAGAAGACCCCACGGAGCAAAGACGGCTGATTTGGGGGGGGGGTTTCGTGGGCAAATTTGGAAAAATCATTTTGGTCATAATTTGGACCAGTCGCGGATAGGGCGAAAGACTAAATCTCAACGGATCTTCTTTATCTTCTGAAAATTGATGCGTTTGGATGTTAGAAGACCCCACGGAGCGAAGACGGCTGACTTGGGGGGGTTTCGGGGGCAAATTTGGAAAAATCATTTTGGTCATAATTTGGACCAGTCGCGGATAGGGCGAAAGACTAAATCTCAACGGATCTTCTTTATCTTCTGAATATTGATGCGTTTGGATGTTAGAAGACCCCACGGAGCAAAGACGGCTGATTTGGGGGGGGTTTCGGGGGCAAATTTGGAAAAATCATTTTCGTCATAATTTGGACCAGTCGCGGATAGGGCGAAAGACTAAATCTCAACGGATCTTCTTTATCTTCTGAATATTGATGCGTTTGGATGTTAGAAGACCCCACGGAGCAAAGACAGCTGATTTGGGGGGGGTTTCGGGGGCAAATTTGGAAAAATCATTTTGGTCATAATTTGGACCAGTCGCGGATAGGGCGAAAGACTAAATCTCAACGGATCTTCTTTATCTTCTGAATATTGATGCGTTTGGATGTTAGAAGACCCCACGGAGCGAAGACGGCTGATTTGGGGGGGGGTTTGGGGGCAAATTTGGAAAAATCATTTTGGTCATAATTTGGACCAGTCGCGGATAGGGCGAAAGAATAAATCTCAACGGATCTTCTTTATTTTCTGAATATTGATGCGTTTGGATGTTAGAAGACCCCACGGAGCGAAGACGGCTGATTTTGGGGGGGTTTCGGGGGCAAATTTGGAAAAATCATTTTGGTCATAATTTGGACCAGTCGCGGATAGGGCGAAAGACTAAATCTCAACGGATCTTCTTTATCTTCTGAATATTGATGCGTTTGGATGTTAGAAGACCCCACGGAGCGAAGACGGCTGATTTGGGGGGGGGTTTCGGGGGCAAATTTGGAAAAATCATTTTGGTCATAATTTGGACCAGTCGCGGATAGGGCGAAAGACTAAATCTCAACGGATCTTCTTTATCTTCTGAATATTGATGCGTTTGGATGTTAGAAGACCCAACGGAGCGAAGACGGCTGATTTGGGGGGGGTTTCGGGGGCAAATTTGGAAAAATCATTTTGGTCATAATTTGGACCAGTCGCGGATAGGGCAAAAGACTAAATCTCAACGGATCTTTTTTATCTTCTGAATATTGATGCGTTTGGATGTTAGAAGACCCCACGGAGCAAAGACGGCTGATTTGGGGGGGGGTTTCGGGGGCAAATTTGGAAAAATCATTTTGGTCATAATTTGGACCAGTCGCGGATAGGGCGAAAGACTAAATCTCAACGGATCTTCTTTATCTTCTGAAAATTGATGCGTTTGGATGTTAGAAGACCCCACGGAGCGAAGACGGCTGACTTGGGGGGGTTTCGGGGGCAAATTTGGAAAAATCATTTTGGTCATAATTTGGACCAGTCGCGGATAGGGCGAAAGACTAAATCTCAACGGATCTTCTTTATCTTCTGAATATTGATGCGTTTGGATGTTAGAAGACCCCACGGAGCAAAGACGGCTGATTTGGGGGGGGGTTTCGGGGGCAAATTTGGAAAAATCATTTTGGTCATAATTTGGACCAGTCGCGGATAGGGCGAAAGACTAAATCTCAACGGATCTTCTTTATCTTCTGTATATTGATGCGTTTGGATGTTAGAAGACCCCACGGAGCGAAGACGGCTGATTTGGGGGGGGGTTCGGGGGCAAATTTGGAAAAATCATTTTCGTCATAATTTGGACCAGTCGCGGATAGGGCGAAAGACTAAATCTCAACGGATCTTCTTTATCTTCTGAATATTGATGCGTTTGGATGTTAGAAGACCCCACGGAGCAAAGACGGCTGATTTGGGGGGGGTTTCGGGGGCAAATTTGGAAAAATCATTTTGGTCATAATTTGGACCAGTCGCGGATAGGGCGAAAGACTAAATCTCAACGGATCTTCTTTATCTTCTGAATATTGATGCGTTTGGATGTTAGAAGACCCCACGGAGCGAAGACGGCTGATTTGGGGGGGGTTTGGGGGCAAATTTGGAAAAATCATTTTGGTCATAATTTGGACCAGTCGCGGATAGGGCGAAAGAATAAATCTCAACGGATCTTCTTTATTTTCTGAATATTGATGCGTTTGGATGTTAGAAGACCCCACGGAGCAAAGACGGCTGATTTGGGGGGGGTTTCGGGGGCAAATTTGGAAAAATCATTTTGGTCATAATTTGGACCAGTCGCGGATAGGGCGAAAGACTAAATCTCAACGGATCTTCTTTATCTTCTGAATATTGATGCGTTTGGATGTTAGAAGACCCCACGGAGCGAAGACGGCTGATTTGGGGGGGGGTTTCGGGGGCAAATTTGGAAAAATCATTTTGGTCATAATTTGGACCAGTCGCGGATAGGGCGAAAGACTAAATCTCAACGGATCTTCTTTATCTTCTGAATATTGATGCGTTTGGATGTTAGAAGACCCAACGGAGCGAAGACGGCTGATTTGGGGGGGGTTTCGGGGGCAAATTTGGAAAAATCATTTTGGTCATAATTTGGACCAGTCGCGGATAGGGCAAAAGACTAAATCTCAACGGATCTTTTTTATCTTCTGAATATTGATGCGTTTGGATGTTAGAAGACCCCACGGAGCAAAGACGGCTGATTTGGGGGGGGGTTTCGGGGGCAAATTTGGAAAAATCATTTTGGTCATAATTTGGACCAGTCGCGGATAGGGCGAAAGACTAAATCTCAACGGATCTTCTTTATCTTCTGAAAATTGATGCGTTTGGATGTTAGAAGACCCCACGGAGCGAAGACGGCTGACTTGGGGGGGTTTCGGGGGCAAATTTGGAAAAATCATTTTGGTCATAATTTGGACCAGTCGCGGATAGGGCGAAAGACTAAATCTCAACGGATCTTCTTTATCTTCTGAATATTGATGCGTTTGGATGTTAGAAGACCCCACGGAGCGAAGACGGCTGATTTGGGGGGGGGTTTCGGGGGCAAATTTGGAAAAATCATTTTGGTCATAATTTGGACCAGTCGCGGATAAGGCGAAAGACTAAATCTCAACGGATCTTCTTTATCTTCTGAATATTGATGCGTTTGGATGTTAGAAGACCCCACGGAGCGAAGACGGCTGATTTGGGGGGGTTTCGGGGGCAAATTTGGAAAAATCATTTTGGTCATAATTTGGACCAGTTGCGGATAGGGCGAAAGACTAAATCTCAACGGATCTTCTTTATCTTCTGAATATTGATGCGTTTGGATGTTAGAAGACCCCACGCAGCGAAGACGGCTGATTTGGGGGGGGTTTCTGGGGCAAATTTGGAAAAATCATTTTGGTCATAATTTGGACCAGTCGCGGATAGGGGGAAAGACTAAATCTCAACGGATCTTCTTTATCTTCTGAATATTGATGCGTTTGGATGTTAGAAGACCCCACGGAGCGAAGACGATTGATTTGGGGGGGGTTTCGGGGGCAAATTTGGAAAAATCCATTTTGGTCATAATTTGGACCAGTCACGGATAGGGCGAAAGACTAAATCTCAACGGATCTTCTTTATCTTCTGAATATTGATGCGTTTGGATGTTAGAAGACCCCACGGAGCGAAGACGGTTGATTTGGGGGGGGGTTTCGGGGGCAAATTTGGAAAAATCATTTTGGTCATAATTTGGACCAGTCGCGGATAGGGCGAAAGACTAAATCTCAACGGATCTTCTTTATCTTCTGAAAATTGATGCGTTTGGATGTTAGAAGACCCCACGGAGCGAAGACGGCTGACTTGGGGGGGTTTCGGGGGCAAATTTGGAAAAATCATTTTGGTCATAATTTGGACCAGTCGCGGATAGGGCGAAAGACTAAATCTCAACGGATCTTCTTTATCTTCTGAATATTGATGCGTTTGGATGTTAGAAGACCCCACGGAGCGAAGACGGCTGATTTGGGGGGGGGTTTCGGGGGCAAATTTGGAAAAATCATTTTGGTCATAATTTGGACCAGTCGCGGATAAGGCGAAAGACTAAATCTCAACGGATCTTCTTTATCTTCTGAATATTGATGCGTTTGGATGTTAGAAGACCCCACGGAGCGAAGACGGCTGATTTGGGGGGGTTTCGGGGGCAAATTTGGAAAAATCATTTTGGTCATAATTTGGACCAGTTGCGGATAGGGCGAAAGACTAAATCTCAACGGATCTTCTTTATCTTCTGAATATTGATGCGTTTGGATGTTAGAAGACCCCACGCAGCGAAGACGGCTGATTTGGGGGGGGTTTCTGGGGCAAATTTGGAAAAATCATTTTGGTCATAATTTGGACCAGTCGCGGATAGGGGGAAAGACTAAATCTCAACGGATCTTCTTTATCTTCTGAATATTGATGCGTTTGGATGTTAGAAGACCCCACGGAGCAAAGACGGCTGATTTGGGGGGGGGGTTTCGGGGGCAAATTTGGAAAAATCATTTTGGTCATAATTTGGACCAGTCGCGGATAGGGCGAAAGAATAAATCTCAACGGATCTTCTTTATTTTCTGAATATTGATTGGTTTGGATGTTAGAAGACCCCACGGAGCAAAGACGGCTGATTTGGGGGGGGGGGTTTCGGGGGCAAATTTGGAAAAATCATTTTGGTCATAATTTGGACCAGTCGCGGATAGGGCGAAAGACTAAATCTCAACGGATCTTCTTTATCTTCTGAATATTGATGCGTTTGGATGTTAGAAGACCCCACGGAGCAAAGACGGCTGATTTGGGGGGGGTTTCGGGGGCAAATTTGGAAAAATCATTTTGGTCATAATTTGGACCAGTCGCGGATAGGGCGAAAGACTAAATCTCAACGGATCTTCTTTATCTTCTGAATATTGATGCGTTTGGATGTTAGAAGACCCCACGGAGCGAAGACGGCTGATTTGGGGGGGGTTTCGGGGGCAAATTTGGAAAAATCATTTTGGTCATAATTTGGACCAGTCGCGGATAGGGCGAAAGACTAAATCTCAACGGATCTTCTTTATCTTCTGAATATTGATGCGTTTGGATGTTAGAAGACCCCACGGAGCAAAGACGGCTGATTTGGGGGGGGGGTTTCGGGGGCAAATTTGGAAAAATCATTTTGGTCATAATCTGGACCAGTCGCGGATAGGGCGAAAGACTTCATCTCAACGGATCTTCTTTATCTTCTGTATATTGATGCGTTTGGATGTTAGAAGACCCCACGGAGCGAAGACGGCTGATTTGGGGGGGGTTTCGGGGGCAAATTTGGAAAAATCATTTTGGTCATAATTTGGACCAGTCGCGGATAGGGCGAAAGACTAAATCTCAACGGATCTTCTTTATCTTCTGAATATTGATGCGTTTGGATGTTAGAAGACCCCACGGAGCGAAGACGGCTGATTTGGGGGGGGGGGTTTCGGGGGCAAATTTGGAAAAATCATTTTGGTCATAATTTGGACCAGTCGCGGATAGGGCGAAAGAATAAATCTCAACGGATCTTCTTTATTTTCTGAATATTGATGGGTTTGGATGTTAGAAGACCCCACGGAGCAAAGACGGCTGATTTGGGGGGGGGGGTTTCGGGGGCAAATTTGGAAAAATCATTTTGGTCATAATTTGGACCAGTCGCGGATAGGGCGAAAGACTAAATCTCAACGGATCTTCTTTATCTTCTGAATATTGATGCGTTTGGATGTTAGAAGACCCCAGGGAGCAAAGACGGCTGATTTGGGGGGGGTTTCGGGGGCAAATTTGGAAAAATAATTTTGGTCATAATTTGGACCAGTCGCGGATAGGGCGAAAGACTAAATCTCAACGGATCTTCTTTATCTTCTGAATATTGATGCGTTTGGATGTTAGAAGACCCCACGGAGCGAAGACGGCTGATTTGGGGGGGGTTTCGGGGGCAAATTTGGAAAAATCATTTTGGTCATAATTTGGACCAGTCGCGGATAGGGCGAAAGACTAAATCTCAACGGATCTTCTTTATCTTCTGAATATTGATGCGTTTGGATGTTAGAAGACCCCACGGAGCAAAGACGGCTGATTTTGGGGGGGGGTTTCGGGGGCAAATTTGGAAAAATCATTTTGGTCATAATCTGGACCAGTCGCGGATAGGGCGAAAGACTACATCTCAACGGATCTTCTTTATCTTCTGTATATTGATGCGTTTGGATGTTAGAAGACCCCACGGAGCGAAGACGGCTGATTTGGGGGGGGTTTCGGGGGCAAATTTGGAAAAATCATTTTGGTCATAATTTGGACCAGTCGCGGATAGGGCGAAAGACTAAATCTCAACGGATCTTCTTTATCTTCTGAATATTGATGCGTTTGGATGTTAGAAGACCCCACGGAGCGAAGACGGCTGATTTGGGGGGGGGGGTTTCGGGGGCAAATTTGGAAAAATCATTTTGGTCATAATTTGGACCAGTCGCGGATAGGGCGAAAGACTAAATCTCAACGGATCTTCTTTATCTTCCGAATATTGATGCTCTTGGATGTTAGAAGACCCCACGGAGCAAAGACGGCTGATTTGGGGGGGGTTTGGAGGCAAATTTGGAAAAATCATTTTGGTCATAATTTGGACCAGTCGCGGATAGGGCGAAAGACTAAATCTCAACGGATCTTCTTTATCTTCTGAATATTGATGCGTTTGGATGTTAGAAGACCCCACGGAGCAAAGACGGCTGATTTGGGGGGGGGTTTCGGGGGCAAATTTGGAAAAATCATTTTGGTCATAATTTGGACCAGTCGCGGATAGGGCGAAAGACTAAATCTCAACGGATCTTCTTTATCTTCTGTATATTGATGCGTTTGGATGTTAGAAGACCCCACGGAGCGAAGACGGCTGATTTGGGGGGGGTTTCGGGGGCAAATTTGGAAAAATCATTTTCGTCATAATTTGGACCAGTCGCGGATAGGGCGAAAGACTAAATCTCAACGGATCTTCTTTATCTTCTGAATATTGATGCGTTTGGATGTTAGAAGACCCCACGGAGCAAAGACGGCTGATTTGGGGGGGGTTTCGGGGGCAAATTTGGAAAAATCATTTTGGTCATAATTTGGACCAGTCGCGGATAGGGCGAAAGACTAAATCTCAACGGATCTTCTTTATCTTCTGAATATTGATGCGTTTGGATGTTAGAAGACCCCACGGAGCGAAGACGGCTGATTTGGGGGGGGTTTGGATGCAAATTTGGAAAAATCATTTTGGTCATAATTTGGACCAGTCGCGGATAGGGCGAAAGAATAAATCTCAACGGATCTTCTTTATTTTCTGAATATTGATGCGTTTGGATGTTAGAAGACCCCACGGAGCGAAGACGGCTGATTTGGGGGGGGTTTCGGGGGCAAATTTGGAAAAATCATTTTGGTCATAATTTGGACCAGTCGCGGATAGGGCGAAAGACTAAATCTCAACGGATCTTCTTTATCTTCTGAATATTGATGCGTTTGGATGTTAGAAGACCCCACGGAGCGAAGACGGCTGATTTGGGGGGGGGTTTCGGGGGCAAATTTGGAAAAATCATTTTGGTCATAATTTGGACCAGTCGCGGATAGGGCGAAAGACTAAATCTCAACGGATCTTCTTTATCTTCTGAATATTGATGCGTTTGGATGTTAGAAGACCCAACGGAGCGAAGACGGCTGATTTGGGGGGGGTTTCGGGGGCAAATTTGGAAAAATCATTTTGGTCATAATTTGGACCAGTCGCGGATAGGGCAAAAGACTAAATCTCAACGGATCTTTTTTATCTTCTGAATATTGATGCGTTTGGATGTTAGAAGACCCCACGGAGCAAAGACGGCTGATTTGGGGGGGGGTTTCGGGGGCAAATTTGGAAAAATCATTTTGGTCATAATTTGGACCAGTCGCGGATAGGGCGAAAGACTAAATCTCAACGGATCTTCTTTATCTTCTGAAAATTGATGCGTTTGGATGTTAGAAGACCCCACGGAGCGAAGACGGCTGACTTGGGGGGGTTTCGGGGGCAAATTTGGAAAAATCATTTTGGTCATAATTTGGACCAGTCGCGGATAGGGCGAAAGACTAAATCTCAACGGATCTTCTTTATCTTCTGAATATTGATGCGTTTGGATGTTAGACGACCCCACGGAGCGAAGACGGCTGATTTGGGGGGGTTTCGGGGGCAAATTTGGAGAAATCATTTTGGTCATAATTTGGACCAGTCGCGGATAGGGCGAAAGACTAAATCTCAACGGATCTTCTTTATCTTCTGAATTTTGATGCGTTTGGATGTTAGAAGACCCCACGGAGCGAAGACGGCTGATTTGGGGGGGGTTTCGGGGGCAAATTTGGAAAAATCATTTTTTTCATAATTTGGACCAGTCGCGGATAGGGCGAAAGACTACATCTCAACGGATCTTCTTTATCTTCTGTATATTGATGCGTTTGGATGTTAGAAGACCCCACGGAGCGAAGACGGCTGATTTTGGGGGGGTTTCGGGGGCAAATTTGGAAAAATCATTTTGGTCATAATTTGGACCAGTCGCGGATAGGGCGAAAGACTAAATCTCAACGGATCTTCTTTATCTTCTGAATATTGATGCGTTTGGATGTTAGAAGACCCCACGGAGCAAAGACGGCTGATTTGGGGGGGGTTTTGGAGGCAAATTTGGAAAAATCATTTTGGTCATAATTTGGACCAGTCGCGGATAGGGCGAAAGACTAAATCTCAACGGATCTTCTTTATCTTCTGAATATTGATGCGTTTGGATGTTAGAAGACCCCAGGGAGCGAAGACGGCTGATTTGGGGTGGGTTTCGGGGGCAAATTTGGAAAAATCATTTTGGTCATAATTTGGACCAGTCGCGGATAGGGCGAAAGACTAAATCTCAACGGATCTTCTTTATCTTCTGAATATTGATGCGTTTGGATGTTAGAAGACCCCACGGAGCAAAGACGGCTGATTTGGGGGGGGGTTTCGGGGGCAAATTTGGAAAAATCATTTTGGTCATAATTTGGACCAGTCGCGGATAGGGCGAAAGACTAAATCTCAACGGATCTTCTTTATCTTCTGAATATTGATGCGTTTGGATGTTAGAAGACCCCACGGAGCGAAGACGGCTGATTTGGGGGGGGTTTCGGGGGCAAATTTGGAAAAATCATTTTGGTCATAATTTGGACCAGTCGCGGATAGGGCGAAAGACTAAATCTCAACGGATCTTCTTTATCTTCTGAATATTGATGCGTTTGGATGTTAGAAGACCCCACGGAGCAAAGACGGCTGATTTTGGGGGGGGGTTTCGGGGGCAAATTTGGAAAAATCATTTTGGTCATAATCTGGACCAGTCGCGGATAGGGCGAAAGACTACATCTCAACGGATCTTCTTTATCTTCTGTATATTGATGCGTTTGGATGTTAGAAGACCCCACGGAGCGAAGACGGCTGATTTGGGGGGGGTTTCGGGGGCAAATTTGGAAAAATCATTTTGGTCATAATTTGGACCAGTCGCGGATAGGGCGAAAGACTAAATCTCAACGGATCTTCTTTATCTTCTGAATATTGATGCGTTTGGATGTTAGAAGACCCCACGGAGCGAAGACGGCTGATTTGGGGGGGGGGGTTTCGGGGGCAAATTTGGAAAAATCATTTTGGTCATAATTTGGACCAGTCGCGGATAGGGCGAAAGACTAAATCTCAACGGATCTTCTTTATCTTCCGAATATTGATGCTCTTGGATGTTAGAAGACCCCACGGAGCAAAGACGGCTGATTTGGGGGGGGTTTGGAGGCAAATTTGGAAAAATCATTTTGGTCATAATTTGGACCAGTCGCGGATAGGGCGAAAGACTAAATCTCAACGGATCTTCTTTATCTTCTGAATATTGATGCGTTTGGATGTTAGAAGACCCCACGGAGCAAAGACGGCTGATTTGGGGGGGGGTTTCGGGGGCAAATTTGGAAAAATCATTTTGGTCATAATTTGGACCAGTCGCGGATAGGGCGAAAGACTAAATCTCAACGGATCTTCTTTATCTTCTGTATATTGATGCGTTTGGATGTTAGAAGACCCCACGGAGCGAAGACGGCTGATTTGGGGGGGGTTTCGGGGGCAAATTTGGAAAAATCATTTTCGTCATAATTTGGACCAGTCGCGGATAGGGCGAAAGACTAAATCTCAACGGATCTTCTTTATCTTCTGAATATTGATGCGTTTGGATGTTAGAAGACCCCACGGAGCAAAGACGGCTGATTTGGGGGGGGTTTCGGGGGCAAATTTGGAAAAATCATTTTGGTCATAATTTGGACCAGTCGCGGATAGGGCGAA
Organism: Lytechinus pictus; assembly: GCF_037042905.1. Taxonomy (NCBI): domain Eukaryota; kingdom Metazoa; phylum Echinodermata; class Echinoidea; order Temnopleuroida; family Toxopneustidae; genus Lytechinus; species Lytechinus pictus. The sequence goes on from NW_026974160.1 coordinate 41,802, forward strand.
AGACTAAATCTCAACGGATCTTCTTTATCTTCTGAATATTGATGCGTTTGGATGTTAGAAGACCCCACGGAGCGAAGACGGCTGATTTGGGGGGGGTTTGGATGCAAATTTGGAAAAATCATTTTGGTCATAATTTGGACCAGTCGCGGATAGGGCGAAAGAATAAATCTCAACGGATCTTCTTTATTTTCTGAATATTGATGCGTTTGGATGTTAGAAGACCCCACGGAGCGAAGACGGCTGATTTGGGGGGGGTTTCGGGGGCAAATTTGGAAAAATCATTTTGGTCATAATTTGGACCAGTCGCGGATAGGGCGAAAGACTAAATCTCAACGGATCTTCTTTATCTTCTGAATATTGATGCGTTTGGATGTTAGAAGACCCCACGGAGCGAAGACGGCTGATTTGGGGGGGGGTTTCGGGGGCAAATTTGGAAAAATCATTTTGGTCATAATTTGGACCAGTCGCGGATAGGGCGAAAGACTAAATCTCAACGGATCTTCTTTATCTTCTGAATATTGATGCGTTTGGATGTTAGAAGACCCAACGGAGCGAAGACGGCTGATTTGGGGGGGGTTTCGGGGGCAAATTTGGAAAAATCATTTTGGTCATAATTTGGACCAGTCGCGGATAGGGCAAAAGACTAAATCTCAACGGATCTTTTTTATCTTCTGAATATTGATGCGTTTGGATGTTAGAAGACCCCACAGAGCAAAGACGGCTGATTTGGGGGGGGGTTTCGGGGGCAAATTTGGAAAAATCATTTTGGTCATAATTTGGACCAGTCGCGGATAGGGCGAAAGACTAAATCTCAACGGATCTTCTTTATCTTCTGAAAATTGATGCGTTTGGATGTTAGAAGACCCCACGGAGCGAAGACGGCTGACTTGGGGGGGTTTCGGGGGCAAATTTGGAAAAATCATTTTGGTCATAATTTGGACCAGTCGCGGATAGGGCGAAAGACTAAATCTCAACGGATCTTCTTTATCTTCTGAATATTGATGCGTTTGGATGTTAGACGACCCCACGGAGCGAAGACGGCTGATTTGGGGGGGTTTCGGGGGCAAATTTGGAGAAATCATTTTGGTCATAATTTGGACCAGTCGCGGATAGGGCGAAAGACTAAATCTCAACGGATCTTCTTTATCTTCTGAATTTTGATGCGTTTGGATGTTAGAAGACCCCACGGAGCGAAGACGGCTGATTTGGGGGGGGTTTCGGGGGCAAATTTGGAAAAATCATTTTTTTCATAATTTGGACCAGTCGCGGATAGGGCGAAAGACTACATCTCAACGGATCTTCTTTATCTTCTGTATATTGATGCGTTTGGATGTTAGAAGACCCCACGGAGCGAAGACGGCTGATTTTGGGGGGGTTTCGGGGGCAAATTTGGAAAAATCATTTTGGTCATAATTTGGACCAGTCGCGGATAGGGCGAAAGACTAAATCTCAACGGATCTTCTTTATCTTCTGAATATTGATGCGTTTGGATGTTAGAAGACCCCACGGAGCAAAGACGGCTGATTTGGGGGGGGTTTTGGAGGCAAATTTGGAAAAATCATTTTGGTCATAATTTGGACCAGTCGCGGATAGGGCGAAAGACTAAATCTCAACGGATCTTCTTTATCTTCTGAATATTGATGCGTTTGGATGTTAGAAGACCCCAGGGAGCGAAGACGGCTGATTTGGGGTGGGTTTCGGGGGCAAATTTGGAAAAATCATTTTGGTCATAATTTGGACCAGTCGCGGATAGGGCGAAAGACTAAATCTCAACGGATCTTCTTTATCTTCTGAATATTGATGCGTTTGGATGTTAGAAGACCCCACGGAGCAAAGACGGCTGATTTGGGGGGGGGTTTCGGGGGCAAATTTGGAAAAATCATTTTGGTCATAATTTGGACCAGTCGCGGATAGGGCGAAAGACTAAATCTCAACGGATCTTCTTTATCTTCTGTATATTGATGCGTTTGGATGTTAGAAGACCCCACGGAGCGAAGACGGCTGATTTGGGGGGGGTTTCAGGGGCAAATTTGGAAAAATCATTTTGGTCATAATTTGGACCAGTCGCGGATAGGGCGAAAGACTAAATCTCAACGGATCTTCTTTATCTTCTGAAAATTGATGCGTTTGGATGTTAGAAGACCCCACGGAGCGAAGACGGCTGACTTGGGGGGGTTTCGGGGGCAAATTTGGAAAAATCATTTTGGTCATAATTTGGACCAGTCGCGGATAGGGCGAAAGACTAAATCTCAACGGATCTTCTTTATCTTCTGAATATTGATGCGTTTGGATGTTAGAAGACCCCACGGAGCGAAGACGGCTGATTTGGGGGGGGTTTCGGGGGCAAATTTGGAAAAATCATTTTGGTCATAATTTGGACCAGTCGCGGATAGGGCGAAAGACTAAATCTCAACGGATCTTCTTTATCTTCTGAATATTGATGCGTTTGGATGTTAGAAGACCCCACGGAGCGAAGACGGCTGATTTGGGGGGGGTTTCGGGGGCAAATTTGGAAAAATCATTTTGGTCATAATTTGGACCAGTCGCGGATAGGGCGAAAGACTAAATCTCAACGGATCTTCTTTATCTTCTGAATATTGATGCGTTTGGATGTTAGAAGACCCCACGGAGCGAAGACGGCTGATTTGGGGGGGTTTCGGGGGCAAATTTGGAGAAATCATTTTGGTCATAATTTGGACCAGTCGCGGATAGGGCGAAAGACTAAATCTCAACGGATCTTCTTTATCTTCTGAATTTTGATGCGTTTGGATGTTAGAAGACCCCACGGAGCGAAGACGGCTGATTTGGGGGGGGGTTTCGGGGGCAAATTTGGAAAAATCATTTTTTTCATAATTTGGACCAGTCGCGGATAGGGCGAAAGACTACATCTCAACGGATCTTCTTTATCTTCTGTATATTGATGCGTTTGGATGTTAGAAGACCCCACGGAGCGAAGACGGCTGATTTGGGGGGGGTTTCGGGGGCAAATTTGGAAAAATCATTTTGGTCATAATTTGGACCAGTCGCGGATAGGGCGAAAGACTAAATCTCAACGGATCTTCTTTATCTTCTGAATATTGATGCGTTTGGATGTTAGAAGACCCCACGGAGCAAAGACGGCTGATTTCGGGGGGGTTTTGGAGGCAAATTTGGAAAAATCATTTTGGTCATAATTTGGACCAGTCGCGGATAGGGCGAAAGACTAAATCTCAACGGATCTTCTTTATCTTCTGAATATTGATGCGTTTGGATGTTAGAAGACCCCACGGAGCGAAGACGGCTGATTTGGGGTGGGTTTCGGGGGCAAATTTGGAAAATCATTTTGGTCATAATTTGGACCAGTCGCGGATAGGGCGAAAGACTAAATCTCAACGGATCTTCTTTATCTTCTGAATATTGATGCGTTTGGATGTTAGAAGACCCCAAGGAGCAAAGACGGCTGATTTGGGGGGGGTTTCGGGGGCAAATTTGGAAAAATCATTTTGGTCATAATTTGGACCAGTCGCGGATAGGGCGAAAGACTAAATCTCAACGGATCTTCTTTATCTTCTGTATATTGATGCGTTTGGATGTTAGAAGACCCCACGGAGCAAAGACGGCTGATTTGGGGGGGGTTTCGGGGGCAAATTTGGAAAAATCATTTTGGTCATAATTTGGACCAGTCGCGGATAGGGCGAAAGACTAAATCTCAACGGATCTTCTTTATCTTCTGAATATTGATGCGTTTGGATGTTAGAAGACCCCACGGAGCAAAGACAGCTGATTTGGAGGGGGTTTCGGGGGCAAATTTGGAAAAATCATTTTGGTCATAATTTGGACCAGTCGCGGATAGGGCGAAAGACTAAATCTCAACGGATCTTCTTTATCTTCTGAATATTGATGCGTTTGGATGTTAGAAGACCCCACGGAGCAAAGACGGCTGATTTGGGGGGGGTTTGGGGGCAAATTTGGAAAAATCATTTTGGTCATAATTTGGACCAGTCGCGGAAAGGGCGAAAGAATAAATCTCAACGGATCTTCTTTATTTTCTGAATATTGATGCGTTTGGATGTTAGAAGACCCCACGGAGCGAAGACGGCTGATTTGGGGGGGGGTTTCGGGGGCAAATTTGGAAAAATCATTTTGGTCATAATTTGGACCAGTCGCGGATAGGGCGAAAGACTAAATCTCAACGGATCTTCTTTATCTTTTGAATATTGATGCGTTTGGATGTTAGAAGACCCCACGGAGCGAAGACGGCTGATTTGGGGGGGGTTTCGGGGGCAAATTTGGAAAAATCATTTTGGTCATAATTTGGACCAGTCGCGGATAGGGCGAAAGACTAAATCTCAACGGATCTTCTTTATCTTCTGAATATTGATGCGTTTGGATGTTAGAAGACCCCACGGAGCGAAGACGGCTGATTTGGGGGGGGTTTCGGGGGCAAATTTGGAAAAATCATTTTGGTCATAATTTGGACCAGTCGCGGATAGGGCAAAAGACTAAATCTCAACGGATCTTCTTTATCTTCTGAATATTGATGCGTTTGGATGTTAGAAGACCCCACGGAGCAAAGACGGCTGATTTTGGGGGGGGTTTCGGGGGCAAATTTGGAAAAATCATTTTGGTCATAATTTGGACCAGTCGCGGATAGGGCGAAAGACTAAATCTCAACGGATCTTCTTTATCTTCTGAATATTGATGCGTTTGGATGTTAGAAGACCCCACGGAGTGAAGACGGCTGACTTGGGGGGGGTTTCGGGGGCAAATTTGGAAAAATCATTTTGGTCATAATTTGGACCAGTCGCGGATAGGGCGAAAGACTAAATCTCAACGGATCTTCTTTATCTTCTGAATATTGATGCGTTTGGATGTTAGAAGACCCCACGGAGCGACGACGGCTGATTTGGGGGGGGTTTCGGGGGCAAATTTGGAAAAATCATTTTGGTCATAATTTGGACCAGTCGCGGATAGGGCGAAAGACTAAATCTCAACGGATCTTCTTTATCTTCTGAATATTGATGCGTTTGGATGTTAGAAGACCCCACGGAGCAAAGACGGCTGATTTGGGGGGGGTTTCGGAGGCAAATTTGGAAAAATCATTTTGGTCATAATTTGGACCAGTCGCGGATAGGGCGAAAGACTAAATCTCAACGGATCTTCTTTATCTTCTGAATATTGATGCGTTTGGATGTTAGAAGACCCCACGGAGCGAAGACGGCTGATTTGGGGTGGGTTTCGGGGGCAAATTTGGAAAAATCATTTTGGTCATAATTTGGACCAGTCGCGGATAGGGCGAAAGACTAAATCTCAACGGATCTTCTTTATCTTCTGAATATTGATGCGTTTGGATGTTAGAAGACCCCACGGAGCAAAGACGGCTGATTTGGGGGGGGGTTTCGGGGGCAAATTTGGAAAAATCATTTTGGTCATAATTTGGACCAGTCGCGGATAGGGCGAAAGACTAAATCTCAACGGATCTTCTTTATCTTCTGTATATTGATGCGTTTGGATGTTAGAAGACCCCACGGAGCGAAAACGGCTGATTTGGGGGGGGTTTCAGGGGCAAATTTCGAAAAATCATTTTGGTCATAATTTGGACCAGTCGCGGATAGGGCGAAAGACTAAATCTCAACGGATCTTCTTTATCTTCTGAAAATTGATGCGTTTGGATGTTAGAAGACCCCACGGAGCGAAGACGGCTGACTTGGGGGGGTTTCGGGGGCAAATTTGGAAAAATCATTTTGGTCATAATTTGGACCAGTCGCGGATAGGGCGAAAGACTAAATCTCAACGGATCTTCTTTATCTTCTGAATATTGATGCGTTTGGATGTTAGAAGACCCCACGGAGCGAAGACGGCTGATTTGGGGGGGGTTTCGGGGGCAAATTTGGAAAAATCATTTTGGTCATAATTTGGACCAGTCGCGGATAGGGCGAAAGACTAAATCTCAACGGATCTTCTTTATCTTTTGAATATTGATGCGTTTGGATGTTAGAAGACCCCACGGAGCGAAGACGGCTGATTTGGGGGGGGTTTCGGGGGCAAATTTGGAAAAATCATTTTGGTCATAATTTGGACCAGTCGCGGATAGGGCGAAAGACTAAATCTCAACGGATCTTCTTTATCTTCTGAATATTGATGCGTTTGGATGTTAGAAGACCCCACGGAGCGAAGACGGCTGATTTGGGGGGGGTTTCGGGGGCAAATTTGGAAAAATCATTTTGGTCATAATTTGGACCAGTCGCGGATAGGGCAAAAGACTAAATCTCAACGGATCTTCTTTATCTTCTGAATATTGATGCGTTTGGATGTTAGAAGACCCCACGGAGTGAAGACGGCTGACTTGGGGGGGGTTTCGGGGGCAAATTTGGAAAAATCATTTTGGTCATAATTTGGACCAGTCGCGGATAGGGCGAAAGACTAAATCTCAACGGATCTTCTTTATCTTCTGAATATTGATGCGTTTGGATGTTAGAAGACCCCACGGAGCGAAGACGGCTGATTTGGGGGGGGGTTTCGGGGGCAAATTTGGAAAAATCATTTTGGTCATAATTTGGACCAGTCGCGGATAGGGCGAAAGACTAAATCTCAACGGATCTTCTTTATCTTCTGAATATTGATGCGTTTGGATGTTAGAAGACCCCACGGAGCGAAGAAGGCTGATTTGGGGGGGGTTTTGGGGGCAAATTTGGAAAAATCATTTTGGTCATAATTTGGACCAGTCGCGGATAGGGCGAAAGACTAAATCTCAACGGATCTTCTTTATCTTCTGAATATTGATGCGTTTGGATGTTACAAGACCCCACGGAGCGAAGACGGCTGATTTGGGGGGGGTTTCGGGGGCAAATTTGGAAAAATCATTTTGGTCATAATTTGGACCAGTTGCGGATAGGGCGAAAGACTAAATCTCAACGGATCTTCTTTATCTTCTGAATATTGATGCGTTTGGATGTTAGAAGACCCCACGGAGCGAAGACGGCTGATTTGGGGGGGTTTCGGGGGCAAATTTGGAGAAATCATTTTGGTCATAATTTGGACCAGTCGCGGATAGGGCGAAAGACTAAATCTCAACGGATCTTCTTTATCTTCAGAATATTGATGCGTTTGGATGTTAGAAGACCCCACGGAGCGAAGACGGCTGATTTGGGGGGGGTTTCGGGGGCAAATTTGGAAAAATCCTTTTGGTCATAATTTGGACCAGTCGCGGATAGGGCGAAAGACTAAATCTCAACAGATCTTCTTTATCTTCTGAATATTGATGCGTTTGGATGTTAGAAGACCCCACGGAGCGAAGACGGCTGATTTGGGGGGGGTTTCGGGGGCAAATTTGGAAAAATCATTTTGGTCATAATTTGGACCAGTCGCGGATAGGGCGAAAGACTAAATCTCAACGGATCTTCTTTATCTTCTGAATATTGATGCGTTTGGATGTTAGAAGACCCCACGGAGCGAAGACGGCTGATTTGGGGGGGGGGTGGGGGCAAATTCCGGAAAAATAATTTTGGTCATAATTTGGACCAGTCGCGGATAGGGCGAAAGAATAAATCTCAACGGATCTTCTTTATTTTCTGAATATTGATGCGTTTGGATGTTAGAAGACCCCACGGAGCGAAGACGGCTGATTTGGGGGGGGGTTTTGGGGGCAAATTTGGAAAAATCATTTTGGTCATAATTTGTACCAGTCGCGGATAGGGCGAAAGAATAAATCTCAACGGATCTTCTTTATATTCTGAATATTGATGCGTTTGGATGTTAGAAGACCCCACGGAGCGAAGACGGCTGATTTGGGGGGGGGTTTCGGGGGCAAATTTGGAAAAATCATTTAGGTCATAATTTGGACCAGTCGCGGATAGGGCGAAAGACTAAATCTCAACGGATCTTCTTTATCTTCTGAATATTGATGCGTTTGGATGTTAGAAGACCCCACGGAGCAAAGACAGCTGATTTGGGGGGGGTTTCGGGGGCAAATTTGGAAAAATCATTTTGGTCATAATTTGGACCAGTCGCGGATAGGGCGAAAGACTAAATCTCAACGGATCTTCTTTATCTTCTGAATATTGATGCGTTTGGATGTTAGAAGACCCCACGGAGCAAAGACGGCTGATTTCGGGGGGGTTTTGGAGGCAAATTTGGAAAAATCATTTTGGTCATAATTTGGACCAGTCGCGGATAGGGCGAAAGACTAAATCTCAACGGATCTTCTTTATCTTCTGAATATTGATGCGTTTGGATGTTAGAAGACCCCACGGAGCGAAGACGGCTGATTTGGGGTGGGTTTCGGGGGCAAATTTGGAAAATCATTTTGGTCATAATTTGGACCAGTCGCGGATAGGGCGAAAGACTAAATCTCAACGGATCTTCTTTATCTTCTGAATATTGATGCGTTTGGATGTTAGAAGACCCCACGGAGCAAAGACGGCTGATTTGGGGGGGGTTTCGGGGGCAAATTTTGAAAAATCATTTTGGTCATAATTTGGACCAGTCGCGGATAGGGCGAAAGACTAAATCTCAACGGATCTTCTTTATCTTCTGTATATTGATGCGTTTGGATGTTAGAAGACCCCACGGAGCAAAGACGGCTGATTTGGGGGGGGTTTCGGGGGCAAATTTGGAAAAATCATTTTGGTCATAATTTGGACCAGTCGCGGATAGGGCGAAAGACTAAATCTCAACGGATCTTCTTTATCTTCTGAATATTGATGCGTTTGGATGTTAGAAGACCCCACGGAGCAAAGACGGCTGATTTGGAGGGGGTTTCGGGGGCAAATTTGGAAAAATCATTTTGGTCATAATTTGGACCAGTCGCGGATAGGGCGAAAGACTAAATCTCAACGGATCTTCTTTATCTTCTGAATATTGATGCGTTTGGATGTTAGAAGACCCCACGGAGCAAAGACGGCTGATTTGGGGGGGGTTTGGGGGCAAATTTGGAAAAATCATTTTGGTCATAATTTGGACCAGTCGCGGATAGGGCGAAAGAATAAATCTCAACGGATCTTCTTTATTTTCTGAATATTGATGCGTTTGGATGTTAGAAGACCCCACGGAGCGAAGACGGCTGATTTGGGGGGGGGTTTCGGGGGCAAATTTGGAAAAATCATTTTGGTCATAATTTGGACCAGTCGCGGATAGGGCGAAAGACTAAATCTCAACGGATCTTCTTTATCTTTTGAATATTGATGCGTTTGGATGTTAGAAGACCCCACGGAGCGAAGACGGCTGATTTGGGGGGGGTTTCGGGGGCAAATTTGGAAAAATCATTTTGGTCATAATTTGGACCAGTCGCGGATAGGGCGAAAGACTAAATCTCAACGGATCTTCTTTATCTTCTGAATATTGATGCGTTTGGATGTTAGAAGACCCCACGGAGCGAAGACGGCTGATTTGGGGGGGGTTTCGGGGGCAAATTTGGAAAAATCATTTTGGTCATAATTTGGACCAGTCGCGGATAGGGCAAAAGACTAAATCTCAACGGATCTTCTTTATCTTCTGAATATTGATGCGTTTGGATGTTAGAAGACCCCACGGAGCGAAGACGGCTGATTTGGGGGGGAGTTTCGGGGGCAAATTTGGAAAAATCATTTTGGTCATAATTTGGACCAGTCGCGGATAGGGCGAAAGACTAAATCTCAACGGATCTTCTTTATCTTCTGAATATTGATGCGTTTGGATGTTAGAAGACCCCACGGAGCGAAGAAGGCTGATTTGGGGGGGGTTTCGGGGGCAAATTTCGGAAAAATCATTTTGGTCATAATTTGGACCAGTCGCGGATAGGGCGAAAGAATAAATCTCAACGGATCTTCTTTATCTTCTGAATATTGATGCGTTTGGATGTTAGAAGACCCCACGGAGCGAAGACGGCTGATTTGGGGGGGGTTTCGGGGACAAATTTTGAAAATCATTTTGGTCATTATTTGGACCAGTCGCGGATAGGGCGAAAGACTAAATCTCAACGGATCTTCATTATCTTCTGAATATTGATGCGTTTGGATGTTAGAAGACCCCACGGAGCGAAGACGGCTGATTTGGGGGGGGGTTTCGGGGGCAAATTTGGAAAAATCATTTTGGTCATAATTTGGACCAGTCGCGGATAGGGCGAAAGACTAAATCTCAACGGATCTTCTTTATCTTCTGAATATTGATGCGTTTGGATGTTAGAAGACCCCACGGAGCGAAGACGGCTGATTTGGGGGGGGTTTCGGGGGCAAATTTGGAAAAATCATTTTGGTCATAATTTGGACCAGTCGCGGATAGGGCAAAAGACTAAATCTCAACGGATCTTCTTTATCTTCTGAATATTGATGCGTTTGGATGTTAGAAGACCCCACGGAGCAAAGACGGCTGATTTTGGGGGGGGTTTCGGGGGCAAATTTGGAAAAATCATTTTGGTCATAATTTGGACCAGTCGCGGATAGGGCGAAAGACTAAATCTCAACGGATCTTCTTTATCTTCTGAATATTGATGCGTTTGGATGTTAGAAGACCCCACGGAGTGAAGACGGCTGACTTGGGGGGGGTTTCGGGGGCAAATTTGGAAAAATCATTTTGGTCATAATTTGGACCAGTCGCGGATAGGGCGAAAGACTAAATCTCAACGGATCTTCTTTATCTTCTGAATATTGATGCGTTTGGATGTTAGAAGACCCCACGGAGCGAAGACGGCTGATTTGGGGGGGGTTTCGGGGGCAAATTTGGAAAAATCATTTTGGTCATAATTTGGACCAGTCGCGGATAGGGCGAAAGACTAAATCTCAACGGATCTTCTTTATCTTCTGAATATTGATGCGTTTGGATGTTAGAAGACCCCACGGAGCGAAGAAGGCTGATTTGGGGGGGGTTTCGGGGGCAAATTTGGAAAAATCATTTTGGTCATAATTTGGACCAGTCGCGGATAGGGCGAAAGACTAAATCTCAACGGATCTTCTTTATCTTCTGAGTATTGATGCGTTTGGATGTTAGAAGACCCCACGGAGCGAAGACGGCTGATTTGGGGGGGGGTTTCGGGGGCAAATTTGGAAAAATCATTTTGGTCATAATTTGGACCAGTCGCGGATAGGGCGAAAGACTAAATCTCAACGGATCTTCTTTATCTTCTGAATATTGATGCGTTTGGATGTTAGAAGACCCCACGGAGCGAAGACGGCTGATTTGGGGGGGGTTTCGGGGGCAAATTTGGAAAAATCATTTTGGTCATAATTTGGACCAGTTGCGGATAGGGCGAAAGACTAAATCTCAACGGATCTTCTTTATCTTCTGAATATTGATGCGTTTGGATGTTAGAAGACCCGACGGAGCGAAGACGGCTGATTTGGGGGGGTTTCGGGGGCAAATTTGGAGAAATCATTTTGGTCATAATTTGGACCAGTCGCGGATAGGGCGAAAGACTAAATCTCAACGGATCTTCTTTATCTTCAGAATATTGATGCGTTTGGATGTTAGAAGACCCCACGGAGCGAAGACGGCTGATTTGGGGGGGGTTTCGGGGGCAAATTTGGAAAAATCATTTTGGTCATAATTTGGACCAGTCGCGGATAGGGCGAAAGACTAAATCTCAACGGATCTTCTTTATCTTCTGAATATTGATGCGTTTGGATGTTAGAAGACCCCACGGAGCGAAGAAGGCTGATTTGGGGGGGGTTTCGGGGGCAAATTTGGAAAAATCATTTTGGTCATAATTTGGACCAGTCGCGGATAGGGCGAAAGACTAAATCTCAACGGATCTTCTTTATCTTCTGAGTATTGATGCGTTTGGATGTTAGAAGACCCCACGGAGCGAAGACGGCTGATTTGGGGGGGGGTTTCGGGGGCAAATTTGGAAAAATCATTTTGGTCATAATTTGGACCAGTCGCGGATAGGGCGAAAGAATAAATCTCAACGGATCTTCTTTATCTTCTGAATATTGATGCGTTTGGATGTTAGAAGACCCCACGGAGCGAAGACGGCTGATTTGGGGGGGGTTTCGGGGACAAATTTTGAAAATCATTTTGGTCATTATTTGGACCAGTCGCGGATAGGGCGAAAGACTAAATCTCAACGGATCTTCATTATCTTCTGAATATTGATGCGTTTGGATGTTAGAAGACCCCACGGAGCGAAGACGGCTGATTTGGGGGGGGGTTTCGGGGGCAAATTTGGAAAAATCATTTTGGTCATAATTTGGACCAGTCGCGGATAGGGCGAAAGACTAAATCTCAACGGATCTTCTTTATCTTCTGAATATTGATGCGTTTGGATGTTAGAAGACCCCACGGAGCGAAGACGGCTGATTTGGGGGGGGTTTCGGGGGCAAATTTGGAAAAATCATTTTGGTCATAATTTGGACCAGTCGCGGATAGGGCAAAAGACTAAATCTCAACGGATCTTCTTTATCTTCTGAATATTGATGCGTTTGGATGTTAGAAGACCCCACGGAGCAAAGACGGCTGATTTTGGGGGGGGTTTCGGGGGCAAATTTGGAAAAATCATTTTGGTCATAATTTGGACCAGTCGCGGATAGGGCGAAAGACTAAATCTCAACGGATCTTCTTTATCTTCTGAATATTGATGCGTTTGGATGTTAGAAGACCCCACGGAGTGAAGACGGCTGACTTGGGGGGGGTTTCGGGGGCAAATTTGGAAAAATCATTTTGGTCATAATTTGGACCAGTCGCGGATAGGGCGAAAGACTAAATCTCAACGGATCTTCTTTATCTTCTGAATATTGATGCGTTTGGATGTTAGAAGACCCCACGGAGCGAAGACGGCTGATTTGGGGGGGGTTTCGGGGGCAAATTTGGAAAAATCATTTTGGTCATAATTTGGACCAGTCGCGGATAGGGCGAAAGACTAAATCTCAACGGATCTTCTTTATCTTCTGAATATTGATGCGTTTGGATGTTAGAAGACCCCACGGAGCGAAGAAGGCTGATTTGGGGGGGGTTTCGGGGGCAAATTTGGAAAAATCATTTTGGTCATAATTTGGACCAGTCGCGGATAGGGCGAAAGACTAAATCTCAACGGATCTTCTTTATCTTCTGAATATTGATGCGTTTGGATGTTAGAAGACCCCACGGAGCGAAGACGGCTGATTTGGGGGGGGTTTTGGGGGCAAATTTGGAAAAATCATTTTGGTCATAATTTGGACCAGTTGCGGATAGGGCGAAAGACTAAATCTCAACGGATCTTCTTTATCTTCTGAATATTGATGCGTTTGGATGTTAGAAGACCCCACGGAGCGAAGACGGCTGATTTGGGGGGGGGTTTCGGGGGCAAATTTGGAAAAATCATTTAGGTCATAATTTGGACCAGTCGCGGATAGGGCGAAAGACTAAATCTCAACGGATCTTCTTTATCTTCTGAATATTGATGCGTTTGGATGTTAGAAGACCCCACGGAGCGAAGACAGCTGATTTTGGGGGGGTTTCGGGGGCAAATTTGGAAAAATCATTTTGGTCATAATTTGGACCAGTCGCGGATAGGGCGAAAGACTAAATCTCAACGGATCTTCTTTATCTTCTGAATATTGATGCGTTTGGATGTTAGAAGACCCCACGGAGCGAAGACGGCTGATTTGGGGGGGGGTTTCGGGGGCAAATTTGGAAAAATCATTTAGGTCATAATTTGGACCAGTCGCGGATAGGGCGAAAGACTAAATCTCAACGGATCTTCTTTATCTTCTGAATATTGATGCGTTTGGATGTTAGAAGACCCCACGGAGCGAAGACAGCTGATTTGGGGGGGGTTTCGGGGGCAAATTTGGAAAAATCATTTTGGTCATAATTTGGACCAGTCGCGGATAGGGCGAAAGACTAAATCTCAACGGATCTTCTTTATCTTCTGAATATTGATGCGTTTGGATGTTAGAAGACCCCACGGAGCGAAGACGGCTGATTTGGGGGGGGTTTCGGGGGCAAATTTTGAAAAATCATTTTGGTCATAATTTGGACCAGTCGCGGATAGGGCAAAAGACTAAATCTCAACGGATCTTCTTTATCTTCTGAATATTGATGCGTTTGGATGTTAGAAGACCCCACGGAGCAAAGACGGCTGATTTTGGGGGGGGTTTCGGGGGCAAATTTGGAAAAATCATTTTGGTCATAATTTGGACCAGTCGCGGATAGGGCGAAAGACTAAATCTCAACGGATCTTCTTTATCTTCTGAATATTGATGCGTTTGGATGTTAGAAGACCCCACGGAGTGAAGACGGCTGACTTGGGGGGGGTTTCGGGGGCAAATTTGGAAAAATCATTTTGGTCATAATTTGGACCAGTCGCGGATAGGGCGAAAGACTAAATCTCAACGGATCTTCTTTATCTTCTGAATTTTGATGCGTTTGGATGTTAGAAGACCCCACGGAGCGAAGACGGCTGATTTGGGGGGGGTTTCGGGGGCAAATTTGGAAAAATCATTTTGGTCATAATTTGGACCAGTCGCGGATAGGGCGAAAGACTAAATCTCAACGGATCTTCTTTATCTTCTGAATATTGATGCGTTTGGATGTTAGAAGACCCCACGGAGCGAAGAAGGCTGATTTGGGGGGGGTTTCGGGGGCAAATTTGGAAAAATCATTTTGGTCATAATTTGGACCAGTCGCGGATAGGGCGAAAGACTAAATCTCAACGGATCTTCTTTATCTTCTGAATATTGATGCGTTTGGATGTTAGAAGACCCCACGGAGCGAAGACGGCTGATTTGGGGGGGGTTTCGGGGGCAAATTTGGAAAAATCATTTTGGTCATAATTTGGACCAGTTGCGGATAGGGCGAAAGACTAAATCTCAACGGATCTTCTTTATCTTCTGAATATTGATGCGTTTGGATGTTAGAAGACCCCACGGAGCGAAGACGGCTGATTTGGGGGGGGGTTTCGGGGGCAAATTTGGAAAAATCATTTAGGTCATAATTTGGACCAGTCGCGGATAGGGCGAAAGACTAAATCTCAACGGATCTTCTTTATCTTCTGAATATTGATGCGTTTGGATGTTAGAAGACCCCACGGAGCGAAGACAGCTGATTTGGGGGGGTTTCGGGGGCAAATTTGGAAAAATCATTTTGGTCATAATTTGGACCAGTCGCGGATAGGGCGAAAGACTAAATCTCAACGGATCTTCTTTATCTTCTGAATATTGATGCGTTTGGATGTTAGAAGACCCCACGGAGCGAAGACGGCTGATTTGGGGGGGGGTTTCGGGGGCAAATTTGGAAAAATCATTTTGGTCATAATTTGGACCAGTCGCGGATAGGGCGAAAGACTAAATCTCAACGGATCTTCTTTATCTTCTGAATATTGATGCGTTTGGATGTTAGAAGACCCCACTGAGCAAAGACGGCTGATTTGGGGGGGGGTTTCGGGGGCAAATTTGGAAAAATCATTTTGGTCATAATTTGGACCAGTCGCTGATAGGGCGAAAGACTAAATCTCAACGGATCTTCTTTATCTTCTGAATATTGATGCGTTTGGATGTTGGAAGACCCCACGGAGCAAAGACAGCTGATTTGGGGGGGGTTTCGGGGGCAAATTTGGAAAAATCATTTTGGTCATAATTTGGACCAGTCGCGAATAGGGCGAAAGACTAAATCTCAACGGATCTTCTTTATCTTCTGAATATTGATGCGTTTGGATGTTAGAAGACCCCACGGAGCAAAGACGGCTGATTTGGGGGGGGTTTCGGGGGCAAATTTGGAAAAATCATTTTGGTCATAATTTGGACCAGTCGCGGATAGGGCGAAAGAATAAATCTCAACGGATCTTCTTTATTTTCTGAATATTGATGCGTTTGGATGTTAGAAGACCCCACGGAGCGAAGACGGCTGATTTGGGGGGGGGTTTCGGGGGCAAATTTGGAAAAATCATTTTGGTCATAATTTGGACCAGTCGCGGATAGGGCGAAAGACTAAATCTCAACGGATCTTCTTTATCTTCTGAATATTGATGCGTTTGGATGTTAGAAGACCCCACGGAGTGAAGACGGCTGACTTGGGGGGGGTTTCGGGGGCAAATTTGGAAAAATCATTTTGGTCATAATTTGGACCAGTCGCGGATAGGGCGAAAGACTAAATCTCAACGGATCTTCTTTATCTTCTGAATTTTGATGCGTTTGGATGTTAGAAGACCCCACGGAGCGAAGACGGCTGATTTGGGGGGGGTTTCGGGGGCAAATTTGGAAAAATCATTTTGGTCATAATTTGGACCAGTCGCGGATAGGGCGAAAGACTAAATCTCAACGGATCTTCTTTATCTTCTGAATATTGATGCGTTTGGATGTTAGAAGACCCCACGGAGCGAAGAAGGCTGATTTGGGGGGGGTTTCGGGGGCAAATTTGGAAAAATCATTTTGGTCATAATTTGGACCAGTCGCGGATAGGGCGAAAGACTAAATCTCAACGGATCTTCTTTATCTTCTGAATATTGATGCGTTTGGATGTTAGAAGACCCCACGGAGCGAAGACGGCTGATTTGGGGGGGGTTTCGGGGGCAAATTTTGAAAAATCATTTTGGTCATAATTTGGACCAGTTGCGGATAGGGCGAAAGACTAAATCTCAACGGATCTTCTTTATCTTCTGAATATTGATGCGTTTGGATGTTAGAAGACCCCACGGAGCGAAGACGGCTGATTTGGGGGGGGGTTTCGGGGGCAAATTTGGAAAAATCATTTAGGTCATAATTTGGACCAGTCGCGGATAGGGCGAAAGACTAAATCTCAACGGATCTTCTTTATCTTCTGAATATTGATGCGTTTGGATGTTAGAAGACCCCACGGAGCGAAGACAGCTGATTTGGGGGGGTTTCGGGGGCAAATTTGGAAAAATCATTTTGGTCATAATTTGGACCAGTCGCGGATAGGGCGAAAGACTAAATCTCAACGGATCTTCTTTATCTTCTGAATATTGATGCGTTTGGATGTTAGAAGACCCCACGGAGCGAAGACGGCTGATTTGGGGGGGGGTTTCGGGGGCAAATTTGGAAAAATCATTTTGGTCATAATTTGGACCAGTCGCGGATAGGGCGAAAGACTAAATCTCAACGGATCTTCTTTATCTTCTGAATATTGATGCGTTTGGATGTTAGAAGACCCCACTGAGCAAAGACGGCTGATTTGGGGGGGGGTTTCGGGGGCAAATTTGGAAAAATCATTTTGGTCATAATTTGGACCAGTCGCTGATAGGGCGAAAGACTAAATCTCAACGGATCTTCTTTATCTTCTGAATATTGATGCGTTTGGATGTTGGAAGACCCCACGGAGCAAAGACAGCTGATTTGGGGGGGGTTTCGGGGGCAAATTTGGAAAAATCATTTTGGTCATAATTTGGACCAGTCGCGAATAGGGCGAAAGACTAAATCTCAACGGATCTTCTTTATCTTCTGAATATTGATGCGTTTGGATGTTAGAAGACCCCACGGAGCAAAGACGGCTGATTTGGGGGGGGTTTCGGGGGCAAATTTGGAAAAATCATTTTGGTCATAATTTGGACCAGTCGCGGATAGGGCGAAAGACTAAATCTCAACGGATCTTCTTTATCTTCTGAATATTGATGCGTTTGGATGTTAGAAGACCCCACGGAGCAAAGACGGCTGATTTGGGGGGGGTTTGGGGGCAAATTTGGAAAAATCATTTTGGTCATAATTTGGACCAGTCGCGGATAGGGCGAAAGAATAAATCTCAACGGATCTTCTTTATTTTCTGAATATTGATGCGTTTGGATGTTAGAAGACCCCACGGAGCGAAGACGGCTGATTTGGGGGGGGGTTTCGGGGGCAAATTTGGAAAAATCATTTTGGTCATAATTTGGACCAGTCGCGGATAGGGCGAAAGACTAAATCTCAACGGATCTTCTTTATCTTCTGAATATTGATGCGTTTGGATGTTAGAAGACCCCACGGAGCGAAGACAGCTGATTTGGGGGGGGTTTCGGGGGCAAATTTGGAAAAATCATTTTGGTCATAATTTGGACCAGTCGCGGATAGGGCGAAAGACTAAATCTCAACGGATCTTCTTTATCTTCTGAATATTGATGCGTTTGGATGTTAGAAGACCCCACGGAGCAAAGACGGCTGATTTGGGGGGGGTTTCGGGGGCAAATTTGGAAAAATCATTTTGGTCATAATTTGGACCAGTCGCGGATAGGGCGAAAGACTAAATCTCAACGGATCTTCTTTATCTTCTGAATATTGATGCGTTTGGATGTTAGAAGACCCCACGGAGCAAAGATTTTGATTTGGGGGGGGTTTGGGGGCAAATTTGGAAAAATCATTTTGGTCATAATTTGGACCAGTCGCGGATAGGGCGAAAGAATAAATCTCAACGGATCTTCTTTATTTTCTGAATATTGATGCGTTTGGATGTTAGAAGACCCCACGGAGCGAAGACGGCTGATTTGGGGGGGGGTTTCGGGGGCAAATTTGGAAAAATCATTTTGGTCATAATTTGGACCAGTCGCGGATAGGGCGAAAGACTAAATCTCAACGGATCTTCTTTATCTTCTGAATATTGATGCGTTTGGATGTTAGAAGACCCCACGGAGCGAAGACGGCTGATTTGGGGGGGGTTTCGGGGGCAAATTTGGAAAAATCATTTTGGTCATAATTTGGACCAGTCGCGGATAGGGCGAAAGACTAAATCTCAACGGATCTTCTTTATCTTCTGAATATTGATGCGTTTGGATGTTAGAAGACCCCACGGAGCGAAGACGGCTGATTTGGGGGGGGTTTCGGGGGCAAATTTGGAAAAATCATTTTGGTCATAATTTGGACCAGTCGCGGATAGGGCAAAAGACTAAATCTCAACGGATCTTCTTTATCTTCTGAATATTGATGCGTTTGGATGTTAGAAGACCCCACGGAGCAAAGACGGCTGATTTTGGGGGGGGTTTCGGGGGCAAATTTGGAAAAATCATTTTGGTCATAATTTGGACCAGTCGCGGATAGGGCGAAAGACTAAATCTCAACGGATCTTCTTTATCTTCTGAATATTGATGCGTTTGGATGTTAGAAGACCCCACGGAGCGAAGACGGCTGATTTGGGGGGGGTTTCGGGGGCAAATTTGGAAAAATCATTTTGGTCATAATTTGGACCAGTCGCGGATAGGGCGAAAGAATAAATCTCAACGGATCTTCTTTATTTTCTGAATATTGATGCGTTTGGATGTTAGAAGACCCCACGGAGCGAAGACGGCTGACTTGGGGGGGGTTTCGGGGGCAAATTTGGAAAAATCATTTTGGTCATAATTTGGACCAGTCGCGGATAGGGCGAAAGACTAAATCTCAACGGATCTTCTTTATCTTCTGAATATTGATGCGTTTGGATGTTAGAAGACCCCACGGAGCGAAGACGGCTGATTTGGGGGGGGTTTCGGGGGCAAATTTGGAAAAATCATTTTGGTCATAATTTGGACCAGTCGCGGATAGGGCGAAAGACTAAATCTCAACGGATCTTCTTTATCTTCTGAATATTGATGCGTTTGGATGTTAGAAGACCCCACGGAGCGAAGAAGGCTGATTTGGGGGGGGTTTCGGGGGCAAATTTGGAAAAATCATTTTGGTCATAATTTGGACCAGTCGCGGATAGGGCGAAAGACTAAATCTCAACGGATCTTCTTTATCTTCTGAATATTGATGCGTTTGGATGTTAGAAGACCCCACGGAGCGAAGACGGCTGATTTGGGGGGGGTTTCGGGGGCAAATTTGGAAAAATCATTTTGGTCATAATTTGGACCAGTTGCGGATAGGGCGAAAGACTAAATCTCAACGGATCTTCTTTATCTTCTGAATATTGATGCGTTTGGATGTTAGAAGACCCTACGGAGCGAAGACGGCTGATTTGGGGGGGTTTCGGGGGCAAATTTGGAGAAATCATTTTGGTCATAATTTGGACCAGTCGCGGATAGGGCGAAAGACTAAATCTCAACGGATCTTCTTTATCTTCTGAATATTGATGCGTTTGGATGTTAGAAGACCCCACGGAGCGAAGACGGCTGATTTGGGGGGGGTTTCGGGGGCAAATTTGGAAAAATCCTTTTGGTCATAATTTGGACCAGTCGCGGATAGGGCGAAAGACTAAATCTCAACGGATCTTCTTTATCTTCTGAATATTGATGCGTTTGGATGTTAGAAGACCCCACGGAGCGAAGACGGCTGATTTGGGGGGGGTTTCGGGGGCAAATTTGGAAAAATCATTTTGGTCATAATTTGGACCAGTCGCGGATAGGGCGAAAGACTAAATCTCAACGGATCTTCTTTATCTTCTGAATATTGATGCGTTTGGATGTTAGAAGACCCCACGGAGCGAAGACGGCTGATTTGGGGGGGGTGGGGGCAAATTTCGGAAAAATCATTTTGGTCATAATTTGTACCAGTCGCGGATAGGGCGAAAGACTAAATCTCAACGGATCTTCTTTATCTTCTGAATATTGATGCGTTTGGATGTTAGAAGACCCCACGGAGCGAAGACGGCTGATTTGGGGGGGGGGTGGGGGCAAATTTCGGAAAAATCATTTTGGTCATAATTTGGACCAGTCGCGGATAGGGCGAAAGAATAAATCTCAACGGATCTTCTTTATTTTCTGAATATTGATGCGTTTGGATGTTAGAAGACCCCACGGAGCGAAGACGGCTGATTTGGGGGGGGGGTGGGGGCAAATTTCGGAAAAATCATTTTGGTCATAATTTGTACCAGTCGCGGATAGGGCGAAAGACTAAATCTCAACGGATCTTCTTTATCTTCTGAATATTGATGCGTTTGGATGTTAGAAGACCCCACGGAGCGAAGACGGCTGATTTGGGGGGGGGTTTCGGGGGCAAATTTGGAAAAATCATTTAGGTCATAATTTGGACCAGTCGCGGATAGGGCGAAAGACTAAATCTCAACGGATCTTCTTTATCTTCTGAATATTGATGCGTTTGGATGTTAGAAGACCCCACGGAGCGAAGACAGCTGATTTTGGGGGGGTTTCGGGGGCAAATTTGGAAAAATCATTTTGGTCATAATTTGGACCAGTCGCGGATAGGGCGAAAGACTAAATCTCAACGGATCTTCTTTATCTTCTGAATATTGATGCGTTTGGATGTTAGAAGACCCCACGGAGCGAAGACGGCTGATTTGGGGGGGGGGTTTCGGGGGCAAATTTGGAAAAATCATTTAGGTCATAATTTGGACCAGTCGCGGATAGGGCGAAAGACTAAATCTCAACGGATCTTCTTTATCTTCTGAATATTGATGCGTTTGGATGTTAGAAGACCCCACGGAGCGAAGACAGCTGATTTGGGGGGGGTTTCGGGGGCAAATTTGGAAAAATCATTTTGGTCATAATTTGGACCAGTCGCGGATAGGGCGAAAGACTAAATCTCAACGGATCTTCTTTATCTTCTGAATATTGATGCGTTTGGATGTTAGAAGACCCCACGGAGCGAAGACGGCTGATTTGGGGGGGGTTTCGGGGGCAAATTTTGAAAAATCATTTTGGTCATAATTTGGACCAGTCGCGGATAGGGCAAAAGACTAAATCTCAACGGATCTTCTTTATCTTCTGAATATTGATGCGTTTGGATGTTAGAAGACCCCACGGAGCAAAGACGGCTGATTTTGGGGGGGGTTTCGGGGGCAAATTTGGAAAAATCATTTTGGTCATAATTTGGACCAGTCGCGGATAGGGCGAAAGACTAAATCTCAACGGATCTTCTTTATCTTCTGAATATTGATGCGTTTGGATGTTAGAAGACCCCACGGAGTGAAGACGGCTGACTTGGGGGGGGTTTCGGGGGCAAATTTGGAAAAATCATTTTGGTCATAATTTGGACCAGTCGCGGATAGGGCGAAAGACTAAATCTCAACGGATCTTCTTTATCTTCTGAATTTTGATGCGTTTGGATGTTAGAAGACCCCACGGAGCGAAGACGGCTGATTTGGGGGGGGTTTCGGGGGCAAATTTGGAAAAATCATTTTGGTCATAATTTGGACCAGTCGCGGATAGGGCGAAAGACTAAATCTCAACGGATCTTCTTTATCTTCTGAATATTGATGCGTTTGGATGTTAGAAGACCCCACGGAGCGAAGAAGGCTGATTTGGGGGGGGTTTCGGGGGCAAATTTGGAAAAATCATTTTGGTCATAATTTGGACCAGTCGCGGATAGGGCGAAAGACTAAATCTCAACGGATCTTCTTTATCTTCTGAATATTGATGCGTTTGGATGTTAGAAGACCCCACGGAGCGAAGACGGCTGATTTGGGGGGGGTTTCGGGGGCAAATTTGGAAAAATCATTTTGGTCATAATTTGGACCAGTTGCGGATAGGGCGAAAGACTAAATCTCAACGGATCTTCTTTATCTTCTGAATATTGATGCGTTTGGATGTTAGAAGACCCCACGGAGCGAAGACGGCTGATTTGGGGGGGGGTTTCGGGGGCAAATTTGGAAAAATCATTTAGGTCATAATTTGGACCAGTCGCGGATAGGGCGAAAGACTAAATCTCAACGGATCTTCTTTATCTTCTGAATATTGATGCGTTTGGATGTTAGAAGACCCCACGGAGCGAAGACAGCTGATTTGGGGGGGTTTCGGGGGCAAATTTGGAAAAATCATTTTGGTCATAATTTGGACCAGTCGCGGATAGGGCGAAAGACTAAATCTCAACGGATCTTCTTTATCTTCTGAATATTGATGCGTTTGGATGTTAGAAGACCCCACGGAGCGAAGACGGCTGATTTGGGGGGGGGTTTCGGGGGCAAATTTGGAAAAATCATTTTGGTCATAATTTGGACCAGTCGCGGATAGGGCGAAAGACTAAATCTCAACGGATCTTCTTTATCTTCTGAATATTGATGCGTTTGGATGTTAGAAGACCCCACTGAGCAAAGACGGCTGATTTGGGGGGGGGTTTCGGGGGCAAATTTGGAAAAATCATTTTGGTCATAATTTGGACCAGTCGCTGATAGGGCGAAAGACTAAATCTCAACGGATCTTCTTTATCTTCTGAATATTGATGCGTTTGGATGTTGGAAGACCCCACGGAGCAAAGACAGCTGATTTGGGGGGGGTTTCGGGGGCAAATTTGGAAAAATCATTTTGGTCATAATTTGGACCAGTCGCGAATAGGGCGAAAGACTAAATCTCAACGGATCTTCTTTATCTTCTGAATATTGATGCGTTTGGATGTTAGAAGACCCCACGGAGCAAAGACGGCTGATTTGGGGGGGGTTTCGGGGGCAAATTTGGAAAAATCATTTTGGTCATAATTTGGACCAGTCGCGGATAGGGCGAAAGACTAAATCTCAACGGATCTTCTTTATCTTCTGAATATTGATGCGTTTGGATGTTAGAAGACCCCACGGAGCAAAGACGGCTGATTTGGGGGGGGTTTGGGGGCAAATTTGGAAAAATCATTTTGGTCATAATTTGGACCAGTCGCGGATAGGGCGAAAGAATAAATCTCAACGGATCTTCTTTATTTTCTGAATATTGATGCGTTTGGATGTTAGAAGACCCCACGGAGCGAAGACGGCTGATTTGGGGGGGGGTTTCGGGGGCAAATTTGGAAAAATCATTTTGGTCATAATTTGGACCAGTCGCGGATAGGGCGAAAGACTAAATCTCAACGGATCTTCTTTATCTTCTGAATATTGATGCGTTTGGATGTTAGAAGACCCCACGGAGCGAAGACAGCTGATTTGGGGGGGGTTTCGGGGGCAAATTTGGAAAAATCATTTTGGTCATAATTTGGACCAGTCGCGGATAGGGCGAAAGACTAAATCTCAACGGATCTTCTTTATCTTCTGAATATTGATGCGTTTGGATGTTAGAAGACCCCACGGAGCAAAGACGGCTGATTTGGGGGGGGTTTCGGGGGCAAATTTGGAAAAATCATTTTGGTCATAATTTGGACCAGTCGCGGATAGGGCGAAAGACTAAATCTCAACGGATCTTCTTTATCTTCTGAATATTGATGCGTTTGGATGTTAGAAGACCCCACGGAGCAAAGATTTTGATTTGGGGGGGGTTTGGGGGCAAATTTGGAAAAATCATTTTGGTCATAATTTGGACCAGTCGCGGATAGGGCGAAAGAATAAATCTCAACGGATCTTCTTTATTTTCTGAATATTGATGCGTTTGGATGTTAGAAGACCCCACGGAGCGAAGACGGCTGATTTGGGGGGGGGTTTCGGGGGCAAATTTGGAAAAATCATTTTGGTCATAATTTGGACCAGTCGCGGATAGGGCGAAAGACTAAATCTCAACGGATCTTCTTTATCTTCTGAATATTGATGCGTTTGGATGTTAGAAGACCCCACGGAGCGAAGACGGCTGATTTGGGGGGGGTTTCGGGGGCAAATTTGGAAAAATCATTTTGGTCATAATTTGGACCAGTCGCGGATAGGGCGAAAGACTAAATCTCAACGGATCTTCTTTATCTTCTGAATATTGATGCGTTTGGATGTTAGAAGACCCCACGGAGCGAAGACGGCTGATTTGGGGGGGGTTTCGGGGGCAAATTTGGAAAAATCATTTTGGTCATAATTTGGACCAGTCGCGGATAGGGCAAAAGACTAAATCTCAACGGATCTTCTTTATCTTCTGAATATTGATGCGTTTGGATGTTAGAAGACCCCACGGAGCAAAGACGGCTGATTTTGGGGGGGGTTTCGGGGGCAAATTTGGAAAAATCATTTTGGTCATAATTTGGACCAGTCGCGGATAGGGCGAAAGACTAAATCTCAACGGATCTTCTTTATCTTCTGAATATTGATGCGTTTGGATGTTAGAAGACCCCACTGAGCGAAGACGGCTGATTTGGGGGGGGTTTCGGGGGCAAATTTGGAAAAATCATTTTGGTCATAATTTGGACCAGTCGCGGATAGGGCGAAAGAATAAATCTCAACGGATCTTCTTTATTTTCTGAATATTGATGCGTTTGGATGTTAGAAGACCCCACGGAGCGAAGACGGCTGACTTGGGGGGGGTTTCGGGGGCAAATTTGGAAAAATCATTTTGGTCATAATTTGGACCAGTCGCGGATAGGGCGAAAGACTAAATCTCAACGGATCTTCTTTATCTTCTGAATATTGATGCGTTTGGATGTTAGAAGACCCCACGGAGCGAAGACGGCTGATTTGGGGGGGGTTTCGGGGGCAAATTTGGAAAAATCATTTTGGTCATAATTTGGACCAGTCGCGGATAGGGCGAAAGACTAAATCTCAACGGATCTTCTTTATCTTCTGAATATTGATGCGTTTGGATGTTAGAAGACCCCACGGAGCGAAGAAGGCTGATTTGGGGGGGGTTTCGGGGGCAAATTTGGAAAAATCATTTTGGTCATAATTTGGACCAGTCGCGGATAGGGCGAAAGACTAAATCTCAACGGATCTTCTTTATCTTCTGAATATTGATGCGTTTGGATGTTAGAAGACCCCACGGAGCGAAGACGGCTGATTTGGGGGGGGTTTCGGGGGCAAATTTGGAAAAATCATTTTGGTCATAATTTGGACCAGTTGCGGATAGGGCGAAAGACTAAATCTCAACGGATCTTCTTTATCTTCTGAATATTGATGCGTTTGGATGTTAGAAGACCCCACGGAGCGAAGACGGCTGATTTGGGGGGGTTTCGGGGGCAAATTTGGAGAAATCATTTTGGTCATAATTTGGACCAGTCGCGGATAGGGCGAAAGACTAAATCTCAACGGATCTTCTTTATCTTCTGAATATTGATGCGTTTGGATGTTAGAAGACCCCACGGAGCGAAGACGGCTGATTTGGGGGGGGTTTCGGGGGCAAATTTGGAAAAATCCTTTTGGTCATAATTTGGACCAGTCGCGGATAGGGCGAAAGACTAAATCTCAACGGATCTTCTTTATCTTCTGAATATTGATGCGTTTGGATGTTAGAAGACCCCACGGAGCGAAGACGGCTGATTTGGGGGGGGTTTCGGGGGCAAATTTGGAAAAATCATTTTGGTCATAATTTGGACCAGTCGCGGATAGGGCGAAAGACTAAATCTCAACGGATCTTCTTTATCTTCTGAATATTGATGCGTTTGGATGTTAGAAGACCCCACGGAGCGAAGACGGCTGATTTGGGGGGGGTGGGGGCAAATTTCGGAAAAATCATTTTGGTCATAATTTGTACCAGTCGCGGATAGGGCGAAAGACTAAATCTCAACGGATCTTCTTTATCTTCTGAATATTGATGCGTTTGGATGTTAGAAGACCCCACGGAGCGAAGACGGCTGATTTGGGGGGGGGGTGGGGGCAAATTTCGGAAAAATCATTTTGGTCATAATTTGGACCAGTCGCGGATAGGGCGAAAGAATAAATCTCAACGGATCTTCTTTATTTTCTGAATATTGATGCGTTTGGATGTTAGAAGACCCCACGGAGCGAAGACGGCTGATTTGGGGGGGGGGTTTTGGGGGCAAATTTGGAAAAATAATTTTGGTCATAATTTGTACCAGTCGCGGATAGGGCGAAAGACTAAATCTCAACGGATCTTCTTTATCTTCTGAATATTGATGCGTTTGGATGTTAGAAGACCCCACGGAGCGAAGACGGCTGATTTGGGGGGGGGTTTCGGGGGCAAATTTGGAAAAATCATTTAGGTCATAATTTGGACCAGTCGCGGATAGGGCGAAAGACTAAATCTCAACGGATCTTCTTTATCTTCTGAATATTGATGCGTTTGGATGTTAGAAGACCCCACGGAGCGAAGACAGCTGATTTGGGGGGGGGTTTCGGGGGCAAATTTGGAAAAATCATTTTGGTCATAATTTGGACCAGTCGCGGATAGGGCGAAAGACTAAATCTCAACGGATCTTCTTTATCTTCTGAATATTGATGCGTTTGGATGTTAGAAGACCCCACGGAGCAAAGACGGCTGATTTGGGGGGGGGTTTCGGGGGCAAATTTGGAAAAATCATTTTGGTCATAATTTGGACCAGTCGCGGATAGGGCGAAAGACTAAATCTCAACGGATCTTCTTTATCTTCTGAATATTGATGTGTTTGGATGTTAGAAGACCCCACGGAGCGAAGACGGCTGATTTGGGGGGGGTTTCGGGGGCAAATTTGGAAAATCATTTTGGTCATAATTTGTACCAGTCGCGGATAGGGCGAAAGACTAAATCTCAACGGATCTTCTTTATCTTCTGAATATTGATGCGTTTGGATGTTAGAAGACCCCACGGAGCGAAGACGGCTGATTTTGGGGGGGGTTTCGGGGGCAAATTTGGAAAAATCATTTAGGTCATAATTTGGACCAGTCGCGGATAGGGCGAAAGACTAAATCTCAACGGATCTTCTTTATCTTCTGAATATTGATGCGTTTGGATGTTAGAAGACCCCACGGAGCGAAGACAGCTGATTTGGGGGGGGTTTCGGGGGCAAATTTGGAAAAATCATTTTGGTCATAATTTGGACCAGTCGCGGATAGGGCGAAAGACTAAATCTCAACGGATCTTCTTTATCTTCTGAATATTGATGCGTTTGGATGTTAGAAGACCCCACTGAGCAAAGACGGCTGATTTGGGGGGGGGTTTCGGGGGCAAATTTGGAAAAATCATTTTGGTCATAATTTGGACCAGTCGCTGATAGGGCGAAAGACTAAATCTCAACGGATCTTCTTTATCTTCTGAATATTGATGCGTTTGGATGTTGGAAGACCCCACGGAGCGAAGACAGCTGATTTGGGGGGGGTTTCGGGGGCAAATTTGGAAAAATCATTTTGGTCATAATTTGGACCAGTCGCGGATAGGGCGAAAGACTAAATCTCAACGGATCTTCTTTATCTTCTGAATATTGATGCGTTTGGATGTTAGAAGACCCCACGGAGCGAAGACGGCTGATTTGGGGGGGGTTTCGGGGGCAAATTTGGAAAATCATTTTGGTCATAATTTGTACCAGTCGCGGATAGGGCGAAAGACTAAATCTCAACGGATCTTCTTTATCTTCTGAATATTGATGCGTTTGGATGTTAGAAGACCCCACGGAGCGAAGACGGCTGATTTGGGGGGGGTTTCGGGGGCAAATTTGGAAAAATCATTTAGGTCATAATTTGGACCAGTCGCGGATAGGGCGAAAGACTAAATCTCAACGGATCTTCTTTATCTTCTGAATATTGATGCGTTTGGATGTTAGAAGACCCCACGGAGCGAAGACAGCTGATTTGGGGGGGGGTTTCGGGGGAAAATTTGGAAAAATCATTTTGGTCATAATTTGGACCAGTCGCGGATAGGGCGAAAGAGTAAATCTCAACGGATCTTCTTTATCTTCTGAATATTGATGCGTTTGGATGTTAGAAGACCCCACGGAGCGAAGACGGCTGATTTGGGGGGGGGTTTCGGGGGCAAATTTGGAAAAATCATTTTGGTCATAATTTGGACCAGTCGCGGATAGGGCGAAAGACTAAATCTCAACGGATCTTCTTTATCTTCTGAATATTGATGCGTTTGGATGTTAGAAGACCCCACGGAGCAAAGACGGCTGATTTGGGGGGGGGGGTTTCGGGGGCAAATTTGGAAAAATCATTTTGGTCATAATTTGGACCAGTCGCGGATAGGGCGAAAGACTAAATCTCAACGGATCTTCTTTATCTTCTGTATATTGATGCGTTTGGATGTTAGAAGACCCCACGGAGCGAAGACGGCTGATTTGGGGGGGGTTTCGGGGGCAAATTTGGAAAAATCATTTTGGTCATAATTTGGACCAGTCGTGGATAGGGCGTAAGACTAAATCTCAACGGATCTTCTTTATCTTCTGAATATTGATGCGTTTGGATGTTAGAAGACCCCACGGAGCGAAAACGGCTGATTTGGGGGGGGTTTCGGGGGCAAATTTGGAAAAATCATTTTGGTCATAATTTGGACCAGTCGCGGATAGGGCGAAAGACTAAATCTCAACGGATCTTCTTTATCTTTTAAATATTGATGCGTTTGGATGTTAGAAGACCCCACGGAGCAAAGACGGCTGATTTGGGGGGGGTTTCGGGGGCAAATTTGGAAAAATCATTTTGGTCATAATTTGGACCAGTCGCGGATAGGGCGAAAGACTAAATCTCAACGGATCTTCTTTATCTTCTGAATATTGATGCGTTTGGATGTTAGAAGACCCCACGGAGCGAAGACGGCTGATTGGGGGGGGGTTTCGGGGGCAAATTTGGAAAAATCATTTTGGTCATAATTTAGACCAGTCGCGGATAGGGCGAAAGACTAAATCTCAACGGATCTTCTTTATCTTCTGAATATTGATGCGTTTGGATGTTAGAAGACCCCACGGAGCGAAGACGGCTGATTTGGGGGGGGTTTCGGGGGCAAATTTGGAAAAATCATTTTGGTCATAATTTGGACCAGTCGCGGATAGGGCGAAAGACTAAATCTCAACGGATCTTCTTTATCTTCTGAATATTGATGCGTTTCGATGTTAGAAGACCCCACGGAGCGAAGACGGCTGATTTGGGGGGGGTTTCGGGGGCAAATTTGGAAAAATCATTTTGGTCATAATTTGGACCAGTCGCGGATAGGGCGAAAGACTAAATCTCAACGGATCTTCTTTATCTTCTGAATATTGATGCGTTTGGATGTTAGAAGACCCCACGGAGCGAAGAAGGCTGATTTGGGGGGGGTTTCGGGGGCAAATTTGGAAAAATCATTTTGGTCATAATTTGGACCAGTCGCGGATAGGGCGAAAGACTAAATCTCAACGGATCTTCTTTATCTTCTGAATATTGATGCGTTTGGATGTTAGAAGACCCCACGGAGCGAAGACGGCTGATTTGGGGGGGGGTGGGGGCAAATTCGGAAAAATCATTTTGGTCATAATTTGGACCAGTTGCGGATAGGGCGAAAGACTAAATCTCAACGGATCTTCTTTATCTTCTGAATATTGATGCGTTTGGATGTTAGAAGACCCCACGGAGCGAAGACGGCTGATTTGGGGGGGTTTCGGGGGCAAATTTGGAGAAATCATTTTGGTCATAATTTGGACCAGTCGCGGATAGGGCGAAAGACTAAATCTCAACGGATCTTCTTTATTTTCTGAATATTGATGCGTTTGGATGTTAGAAGACCCCACGGAGCGAAGACGGCTGATTTGGGAGGGGGGTTTTGGGGGCAAATTTGGAAAAATCATTTTGGTCATAATTTGTACCAGTCGCGGATAGGGCGAAAGACTAAATCTCAACGGATCTTCTTTATCTTCTGAATATTGATGCGTTTCGATGTTAGAAGACCCCACGGAGCGAAGACGGCTGATTTGGGGGGGGTTTCGGGGGCAAATTTGGAAAAATCATTTTGGTCATAATTTGGACCAGTCGCGGATAGGGCGAAAGACTAAATCTCAACGGATCTTCTTTATCTTCTGAATATTGATGCGTTTGGATGTTAGAAGACCCCACGGAGCGAAGAAGGCTGATTTGGGGGGGGTTTCGGGGGCAAATTTGGAAAAATCATTTTGGTCATAATTTGGACCAGTCGCGGATAGGGCGAAAGACTAAATCTCAACGGATCTTCTTTATCTTCTGAATATTGATGCGTTTGGATGTTAGAAGACCCCACGGAGCGAAGACGGCTGATTTGGGGGGGGGTGGGGGCAAATTCGGAAAAATCATTTTGGTCATAATTTGGACCAGTTGCGGATAGGGCGAAAGACTAAATCTCAACGGATCTTCTTTATCTTCTGAATATTGATGCGTTTGGATGTTAGAAGACCCCACGGAGCGAAGACGGCTGATTTGGGGGGGTTTCGGGGGCAAATTTGGAGAAATCATTTTGGTCATAATTTGGACCAGTCGCGGATAGGGCGAAAGACTAAATCTCAACGGATCTTCTTTATTTTCTGAATATTGATGCGTTTGGATGTTAGAAGACCCCACGGAGCGAAGACGGCTGATTTGGGAGGGGGGTTTTGGGGGCAAATTTGGAAAAATCATTTTGGTCATAATTTGTACCAGTCGCGGATAGGGCGAAAGACTAAATCTCAACGGATCTTCTTTATCTTCTGAATATTGATGCGTTTGGATGTTAGAAGACCCCACGGAGCGAAGACGGCTGATTTGGGGGGGGGGTTCGGGGGCAAATTTGGAAAAATCATTTAGGTCATAATTTGGACCAGTCGCGGATAGGGCGAAAGACTAAATCTTAACGGATCTTCTTTATCTTCTGAATATTGATGCGTTTGGATGTTAGAAGACCCCACGGAGCGAAGACGGCTGATTTGGGGGGGGTTTCGGGGGCAAATTTGGAAAAATCCTTTTGGTCATAATTTGGACCAGTCGCGGATAGGGCGAAAGACTAAATCTCAACGGATCTTCTTTATCTTCTGAATATTGATGCGTTTGGATGTTAGAAGACCCCACCGAGCGAAGACGGCTGATTTGGGGGGGGTTTCGGGGGCAAATTTGGAAAAATCATTTTGGTCATAATTTGGACCAGTCGCGGATAGGGCGAAAGACTAAATCTCAACGGATCTTCTTTATCTTCTGAATATTGATGCGTTTGGATGTTAGAAGACCCCACGGAGCGAAGACGGCTGATTTGGGGGGGGTGGGGGCAAATTTCGGAAAAATCATTTTGGTCATAATTTGTACCAGTCGCGCATAGGGCGAAAGACTAAATCTCAACGGATCTTCTTTATCTTCTGAATATTGATGCGTTTGGATGTTAGAAGACCCCACGGAGCGAAGACGGCTGATTTGGGGGGGGGGTGGGGGCAAATTTCGGAAAAATCATTTTGGTCATAATTTGGACCAGTCGCGGATAGGGCGAAAGAATAAATCTCAACGGATCTTCTTTATTTTCTGAATATTGATGCGTTTGGATGTTAGAAGACCCCACGGAGCGAAGACGGCTGATTTGGGGGGGGGGTTTTGGGGGCAAATTTGGAAAAATAATTTTGGTCATAATTTGTACCAGTCGCGGATAGGGCGAAAGACTAAATCTCAACGGATCTTCTTTATCTTCTGAATATTGATGCGTTTGGATGTTAGAAGACCCCACGGAGCGAAGACGGCTGATTTGGGGGGGGGTTTCGGGGGCAAATTTGGAAAAATCATTTAGGTCATAATTTGGACCAGTCGCGGATAGGGCGAAAGACTAAATCTCAACGGATCTTCTTTATCTTCTGAATATTGATGCGTTTGGATGTTAGAAGACCCCACGGAGCGAAGACAGCTGATTTGGGGGGGGGTTTCGGGGGCAAATTTGGAAAAATCATTTTGGTCATAATTTGGACCAGTCGCGGATAGGGCGAAAGACTAAATCTCAACGGATCTTCTTTATCTTCTGAATATTGATGCGTTTGGATGTTAGAAGACCCCACGGAGCAAAGACGGCTGATTTGGGGGGGGGTTTCGGGGGCAAATTTGGAAAAATCATTTTGGTCATAATTTGGACCAGTCGCGGATAGGGCGAAAGACTAAATCTCAACGGATCTTCTTTATCTTCTGAATATTGATGTGTTTGGATGTTAGAAGACCCCACGGAGCGAAGACGGCTGATTTGGGGGGGGTTTCGGGGGCAAATTTGGAAAATCATTTTGGTCATAATTTGTACCAGTCGCGGATAGGGCGAAAGACTAAATCTCAACGGATCTTCTTTATCTTCTGAATATTGATGCGTTTGGATGTTAGAAGACCCCACGGAGCGAAGACGGCTGATTTTGGGGGGGGTTTCGGGGGCAAATTTGGAAAAATCATTTAGGTCATAATTTGGACCAGTCGCGGATAGGGCGAAAGACTAAATCTCAACGGATCTTCTTTATCTTCTGAATATTGATGCGTTTGGATGTTAGAAGACCCCACGGAGCGAAGACAGCTGATTTGGGGGGGGTTTCGGGGGCAAATTTGGAAAAATCATTTTGGTCATAATTTGGACCAGTCGCGGATAGGGCGAAAGACTAAATCTCAACGGATCTTCTTTATCTTCTGAATATTGATGCGTTTGGATGTTAGAAGACCCCACTGAGCAAAGACGGCTGATTTGGGGGGGGGTTTCGGGGGCAAATTTGGAAAAATCATTTTGGTCATAATTTGGACCAGTCGCTGATAGGGCGAAAGACTAAATCTCAACGGATCTTCTTTATCTTCTGAATATTGATGCGTTTGGATGTTGGAAGACCCCACGGAGCGAAGACAGCTGATTTGGGGGGGGTTTCGGGGGCAAATTTGGAAAAATCATTTTGGTCATAATTTGGACCAGTCGCGGATAGGGCGAAAGACTAAATCTCAACGGATCTTCTTTATCTTCTGAATATTGATGCGTTTGGATGTTAGAAGACCCCACGGAGCGAAGACGGCTGATTTGGGGGGGGTTTCGGGGGCAAATTTGGAAAATCATTTTGGTCATAATTTGTACCAGTCGCGGATAGGGCGAAAGACTAAATCTCAACGGATCTTCTTTATCTTCTGAATATTGATGCGTTTGGATGTTAGAAGACCCCACGGAGCGAAGACGGCTGATTTGGGGGGGGTTTCGGGGGCAAATTTGGAAAAATCATTTAGGTCATAATTTGGACCAGTCGCGGATAGGGCGAAAGACTAAATCTCAACAGATCTTCTTTATCTTCTGAATATTGATGCGTTTGGATGTTAGAAGACCCCACGGAGCGAAGACAGCTGATTTGGGGGGGGTTTCGGGGGAAAATTTGGAAAAATCATTTTGGTCATAATTTGGACCAGTCGCGGATAGGGCGAAAGAGTAAATCTCAACGGATCTTCTTTATCTTCTGAATATTGATGCGTTTGGATGTTAGAAGACCCCACGGAGCGAAGACGGCTGATTTGGGGGGGGGGTTTCGGGGGCAAATTTGGAAAAATCATTTTGGTCATAATTTGGACCAGTCGCGGATAGGGCGAAAGACTAAATCTCAACGGATCTTCTTTATCTTCTGAATATTGATGCGTTTGGATGTTAGAAGACCCCACGGAGCAAAGACGGCTGATTTGGGGGGGGGGGTTTCGGGGGCAAATTTGGAAAAATCATTTTGGTCATAATTTGGACCAGTCGCGGATAGGGCGAAAGACTAAATCTCAACGGATCTTCTTTATCTTCTGTATATTGATGCGTTTGGATGTTAGAAGACCCCACGGAGCGAAGACGGCTGATTTGGGGGGGGTTTCGGGGGCAAATTTGGAAAAATCATTTTGGTCATAATTTGGACCAGTCGTGGATAGGGCGTAAGACTAAATCTCAACGGATCTTCTTTATCTTCTGAATATTGATGCGTTTGGATGTTAGAAGACCCCACGGAGCGAAAACGGCTGATTTGGGGGGGGTTTCGGGGGCAAATTTGGAAAAATCATTTTGGTCATAATTTGGACCAGTCGCGGATAGGGCGAAAGACTAAATCTCAACGGATCTTCTTTATCTTCTGAATATTGATGCGTTTGGATGTTAGAAGACCCCACGGAGCGAAGACGGCTGATTTGGGGGGGGTTTCGGGGGCAAATTTGGAAAAATCATTTTGGTCATAATTTGGACCAGTCGCGGATAGGGCGAAAGACTAAATCTCAACGGATCTTCTTTATCTTTTAAATATTGATGCGTTTGGATGTTAGAAGACCCCACGGAGCAAAGACGGCTGATTTGGGGGGGGTTTCGGGGGCAAATTTGGAAAAATCATTTTGGTCATAATTTGGACCAGTCGCGGATAGGGCGAAAGACTAAATCTCAACGGATCTTCTTTATCTTCTGAATATTGATGCGTTTGGATGTTAGAAGACCCCACGGAGCGAAGACGGCTGATTGGGGGGGGGTTTCGGGGGCAAATTTGGAAAAATCATTTTGGTCATAATTTAGACCAGTCGCGGATAGGGCGAAAGACTAAATCTCAACGGATCTTCTTTATCTTCTGAATATTGATGCGTTTGGATGTTAGAAGACCCCACGGAGCGAAGACGGCTGATTTGGGGGGGGTTTCGGGGGCAAATTTGGAAAAATCATTTTGGTCATAATTTGGACCAGTCGCGGATAGGGCGAAAGACTAAATCTCAACGGATCTTCTTTATCTTCTGAATATTGATGCGTTTCGATGTTAGAAGACCCCACGGAGCGAAGACGGCTGATTTGGGGGGGGTTTCGGGGGCAAATTTGGAAAAATCATTTTGGTCATAATTTGGACCAGTCGCGGATAGGGCGAAAGACTAAATCTCAACGGATCTTCTTTATCTTCTGAATATTGATGCGTTTGGATGTTAGAAGACCCCACGGAGCGAAGAAGGCTGATTTGGGGGGGGTTTCGGGGGCAAATTTGGAAAAATCATTTTGGTCATAATTTGGACCAGTCGCGGATAGGGCGAAAGACTAAATCTCAACGGATCTTCTTTATCTTCTGAATATTGATGCGTTTGGATGTTAGAAGACCCCACGGAGCGAAGACGGCTGATTTGGGGGGGGGTGGGGGCAAATTCGGAAAAATCATTTTGGTCATAATTTGGACCAGTTGCGGATAGGGCGAAAGACTAAATCTCAACGGATCTTCTTTATCTTCTGAATATTGATGCGTTTGGATGTTAGAAGACCCCACGGAGCGAAGACGGCTGATTTGGGGGGGTTTCGGGGGCAAATTTGGAGAAATCATTTTGGTCATAATTTGGACCAGTCGCGGATAGGGCGAAAGACTAAATCTCAACGGATCTTCTTTATTTTCTGAATATTGATGCGTTTGGATGTTAGAAGACCCCACGGAGCGAAGACGGCTGATTTGGGAGGGGGGTTTTGGGGGCAAATTTGGAAAAATCATTTTGGTCATAATTTGTACCAGTCGCGGATAGGGCGAAAGACTAAATCTCAACGGATCTTCTTTATCTTCTGAATATTGATGCGTTTGGATGTTAGAAGACCCCACGGAGCGAAGACGGCTGATTTGGGGGGGGGGTTCGGGGGCAAATTTGGAAAAATCATTTAGGTCATAATTTGGACCAGTCGCGGATAGGGCGAAAGACTAAATCTTAACGGATCTTCTTTATCTTCTGAATATTGATGCGTTTGGATGTTAGAAGACCCCACGGAGCGAAGACAGCTGATTTGGGGGGGGTTTCGGGGGCAAATTTGGAAAAATCATTTTGGTCATAATTTGGACCAGTCGCGGATAGGGCGAAAGACTAAATCTCAACGGATCTTCTTTATCTTCTGAATATTGATGCGTTTGGATGTTAGAAGACCCCACGGAGCAAAGACGGCTGATTTGGGGGGGGTTTCGGGGGCAAATTTGGAAAAATCATTTTGGTCATAATTTGGACCAGTCGCGGATAGGGCGAAAGACTAAATCTCAACGGATCTTCTTTATCTTCTGAATATTGATGCGTTTCGATGTTAGAAGACCCCACGGAGCGAAGACGGCTGATTTGGGGGGGGTTTCGGGGGCAAATTTGGAAAAATCATTTTGGTCATAATTTGGACCAGTCGCGGATAGGGCGAAAGACTAAATCTCAACGGATCTTCTTTATCTTCTGAATATTGATGCGTTTGGATGTTAGAAGACCCCACGGAGCGAAGAAGGCTGATTTGGGGGGGGTTTCGGGGGCAAATTTGGAAAAATCATTTTGGTCATAATTTGGACCAGTCGCGGATAGGGCGAAAGACTAAATCTCAACGGATCTTCTTTATCTTCTGAATATTGATGCGTTTGGATGTTAGAAGACCCCACGGAGCGAAGACGGCTGATTTGGGGGGGGGTGGGGGCAAATTCGGAAAAATCATTTTGGTCATAATTTGGACCAGTTGCGGATAGGGCGAAAGACTAAATCTCAACGGATCTTCTTTATCTTCTGAATATTGATGCGTTTGGATGTTAGAAGACCCCACGGAGCGAAGACGGCTGATTTGGGGGGGTTTCGGGGGCAAATTTGGAGAAATCATTTTGGTCATAATTTGGACCAGTCGCGGATAGGGCGAAAGACTAAATCTCAACGGATCTTCTTTATTTTCTGAATATTGATGCGTTTGGATGTTAGAAGACCCCACGGAGCGAAGACGGCTGATTTGGGAGGGGGGTTTTGGGGGCAAATTTGGAAAAATCATTTTGGTCATAATTTGTACCAGTCGCGGATAGGGCGAAAGACTAAATCTCAACGGATCTTCTTTATCTTCTGAATATTGATGCGTTTGGATGTTAGAAGACCCCACGGAGCGAAGACGGCTGATTTGGGGGGGGGGTTCGGGGGCAAATTTGGAAAAATCATTTAGGTCATAATTTGGACCAGTCGCGGATAGGGCGAAAGACTAAATCTTAACGGATCTTCTTTATCTTCTGAATATTGATGCGTTTGGATGTTAGAAGACCCCACGGAGCGAAGACAGCTGATTTGGGGGGGGTTTCGGGGGCAAATTTGGAAAAATCATTTTGGTCATAATTTGGACCAGTCGCGGATAGGGCGAAAGACTAAATCTCAACGGATCTTCTTTATCTTCTGAATATTGATGCGTTTGGATGTTAGAAGACCCCACGGAGCAAAGACGGCTGATTTGGGGGGGGTTTCGGGGGCAAATTTGGAAAAATCATTTTGGTCATAATTTGGACCAGTCGCTGATAGGGCGAAAGACTAAATCTCAACGGATCTTCTTTATCTTCTGAATATTGATGCGTTAGGATGTTAGAAGACCCCACGGAGTGAAGACAGCTGATTTGGGGGGGGTTTCGGGGGCAAATTTGGAAAAATCATTTTGGTCATAATTTGGACCAGTCGCGGATAGGGCGAAAGACTAAATCTCAACGGATCTTCTTTATCTTCTGAATATTGATGTGTTTGGATGTTAGAAGACCCCACGGAGCGAAGACGGCTGATTTGGGGGGGGTTTCGGGGGCAAATTTGGAAAATCATTTTGGTCATAATTTGTACCAGTCGCGGATAGGGCGAAAGACTAAATCTCAACGGATCTTCTTTATCTTCTGAATATTGATGCGTTTGGATGTTAGAAGACCCCACGGAGCGAAGACGGCTGATTTGGGGGGGGGTTTCGGGGGCAAATTTGGAAAAATCATTTAGGTCATAATTTGGACCAGTCGCGGATAGGGCGAAAGACTAAATCTCAACGGATCTTCTTTATCTTCTGAATATTGATGCGTTTGGATGTTAGAAGACCCCACGGAGCGAAGACAGCTGATTTGGGGGGGGTTTCGGGGGCAAATTTGGAAAAATCATTTTGGTCATAATTTGGACCAGTCGCGGATAGGGCGAAAGACTAAATCTCAACGGATCTTCTTTATCTTCTGAATATTGATGCGTTTGGATGTTAGAAGACCCCACGGAGCGAAGACGGCTGATTTGGGGGGGGGTTTCGGGGGCAAATTTGGAAAAATCATTTTGGTCATAATTTGGACCAGTTGCGGATAGGGCGAAAGACTAAATCTCAACGGATCTTCTTTATCTTCTGAATATTGATGCGTTTGGATGTTAGAAGACCCCACGGAGCGAAGACGGCTGATTTGGGGGGGTTTCGGGGGCAAATTTGGAGAAATCATTTTGGTCATAATTTGGACCAGTCGCGGATAGGGCGAAAGACTAAATCTCAACGGATCTTCTTTATCTTCTGAATATTGATGCGTTTGGATGTTAGAAGACCCCACGGAGCGAAGACGGCTGATTTGGGGGGGGGTTTCGGGGGCAAATTTGGAAAAATCCTTTTGGTCATAATTTGGACCAGTCGCGGATAGGGCGAAAGACTAAATCTCAACGGATCTTCTTTATCTTCTGAATATTGATGCGTTTGGATGTTAGAAGACCCCACGGAGCGAAGACGGCTGATTTGGGGGGGGTTTCGGGGGCAAATTTGGAAAAATCATTTTGGTCATAATTTGGACCAGTCGCGGATAGGGCGAAAGACTAAATCTCAACGGATCTTCTTTATCTTCTGAATATTGATGCGTTTGGATGTTAGAAGACCCCACGGAGCGAAGACGGCTGATTTGGGGGGGGGGTGGGGGCAAATTTCGGAAAAATCATTTTGGTCATAATTTGGACCAGTCGCGGATAGGGCGAAAGAATAAATCTCAACGGATCTTCTTTATTTTCTGAATATTGATGCGTTTGGATGTTAGAAGACCCCACGGAGCGAAGACGGCTGATTTGGGGGGGGGGTTTTGGGGGCAAATTTGGAAAAATCATTTTGGTCATAATTTGTACCAGTCGCGGATAGGGCGAAAGACTAAATCTCAACGGATCTTCTTTATCTTCTGAATATTGATGCGTTTGGATGTTAGAAGACCCCACGGAGCGAAGACGGCTGATTTGGGGGGGGTTTCGGGGGCAAATTTGGAAAAATCATTTAGGTCATAATTTGGACCAGTCGCGGATAGGGCGAAAGACTAAATCTCAACGGATCTTCTTTATCTTCTGAATATTGATGCGTTTGGATGTTAGAAGACCCCACGGAGCGAAGACAGCTGATTTGGGGGGGGTTTCGGGGGCAAATTTGGAAAAATCATTTTGGTCATAATTTGGACCAGTCGCGGATAGGGCGAAAGACTAAATCTCAACGGATCTTCTTTATCTTCTGAATATTGATGCGTTTGGATGTTAGAAGACCCCACGGAGCAAAGACGGCTGATTTGGGGGGGGTTTCGGGGGCAAATTTGGAAAAATCATTTTGGTCATAATTTGGACCAGTCGCTGATAGGGCGAAAGACTAAATCTCAACGGATCTTCTTTATCTTCTGAATATTGATGCGTTAGGATGTTAGAAGACCCCACGGAGCGAAGACAGCTGATTTGGGGGGGGGTTTCGGGGGCAAATTTGGAAAAATCATTTTGGTCATAATTTGGACCAGTCGCGGATAGGGCGAAAGACTAAATCTCAACGGATCTTCTTTATCTTCTGAATATTGATGTGTTTGGATGTTAGAAGACCCCACGGAGCGAAGACGGCTGATTTGGGGGGGGTTTCGGGGGCAAATTTGGAAAATCATTTTGGTCATAATTTGTACCAGTCGCGGATAGGGCGAAAGACTAAATCTCAACGGATCTTCTTTATCTTCTGAATATTGATGCGTTTGGATGTTAGAAGACCCCACGGAGCGAAGACGGCTGATTTGGGGGGGGGTTTCGGGGGCAAATTTGGAAAAATCATTTAGGTCCTAATTTGGACCAGTCGCGGATAGGGGGAAAGACTAAATCTCAACGGATCTTCTTTATCTTCTGAATATTGATGCGTTTGGATGTTAGAAGACCCCACGGAGCGAAGACAGCTGATTTGGGGGGGGTTTCGGGGGCAAATTTGGAAAAATCATTTTGGTCATAATTTGGACCAGTCGCGGATAGGGCGAAAGACTAAATCTCAACGGATCTTCTTTATCTTCTGAATATTGATGCGTTTGGATGTTAGAAGACCCCACGGAGCGAAGACGGCTGATTTGGGGGGGGGTTTCGGGGGCAAATTTGGAAAAATCATTTTGGTCATAATTTGGACCAGTCGCGGATAGGGCGAAAGACTAAATCTCAACGGATCTTCTTTATCTTCTGAATATTGATGCGTTTGGATGTTAGAAGACCCCACTGAGCAAAGACGGCTGATTTGGGGGGGGGTTTCGGGGGCAAATTTGGAAAAATCATTTTGGTCATAATTTGGACCAGTCGCTGATAGGGCGAAAGACTAAATCTCAACGGATCTTCTTTATCTTCTGAATATTGATGCGTTTGGATGTTGGAAGACCCCACGGAGCGAAGACAGCTGATTTGGGGGGGGTTTCGGGGGCAAATTTGGAAAAATCATTTTGGTCATAATTTGGACCAGTCGCGGATAGGGCGAAAGACTAAATCTCAACGGATCTTCTTTATCTTCTGAATATTGATGCGTTTGGATGTTAGAAGACCCCACGGAGCGAAGACGGCTGATTTGGGGGGGGTTTCGGGGGCAAATTTGGAAAATCATTTTGGTCATAATTTGTACCAGTCGCGGATAGGGCGAAAGACTAAATCTCAACGGATCTTCTTTATCTTCTGAATATTGATGCGTTTGGATGTTAGAAGACCCCACGGAGCGAAGACGGCTGATTTGGGGGGGGTTTC
This sequence comes from Lytechinus pictus, assembly GCF_037042905.1. Classification (NCBI taxonomy): domain Eukaryota; kingdom Metazoa; phylum Echinodermata; class Echinoidea; order Temnopleuroida; family Toxopneustidae; genus Lytechinus; species Lytechinus pictus. Next base: position 82,737 of record NW_026974160.1, read on the forward strand.
GGGGGCAAATTTGGAAAAATCATTTAGGTCATAATTTGGACCAGTCGCGGATAGGGCGAAAGACTAAATCTCAACGGATCTTCTTTATCTTCTGAATATTGATGCGTTTGGATGTTAGAAGACCCCACGGAGCGAAGACAGCTGATTTGGGGGGGGTTTCGGGGGAAAATTTGGAAAAATCATTTTGGTCATAATTTGGACCAGTCGCGGATAGGGCGAAAGACTAAATCTCAACGGATCTTCTTTATCTTCTGAATATTGATGCGTTTGGATGTTAGAAGACCCCACGGAGCGAAGACGGCTGATTTGGGGGGGGGTTTCGGGGGCAAATTTGGAAAAATCATTTTGGTCATAATTTGGACCAGTCGCTGATAGGGCGAAAGACTAAATCTCAACGGATCTTCTTTATCTTCTGAATATTGATGCGTTTGGATGTTGGAAGACCCCACGGAGCGAAGACAGCTGATTTGGGGGGGGTTTCGGGGGCAAATTTGGAAAAATCATTTTGGTCATAATTTGGACCAGTCGCGGATAGGGCGAAAGACTAAATCTCAACGGATCTTCTTTATCTTCTGAATATTGATGCGTTTGGATGTTAGAAGACCCCACGGAGCGAAGACGGCTGATTTGGGGGGGGTTTCGGGGGCAAATTTGGAAAATCATTTTGGTCATAATTTGTACCAGTCGCGGATAGGGCGAAAGACTAAATCTCAACGGATCTTCTTTATCTTCTGAATATTGATGCGTTTGGATGTTAGAAGACCCCACGGAGCGAAGACGGCTGATTTGGGGGGGGTTTCGGGGGCAAATTTGGAAAAATCATTTAGGTCATAATTTGGACCAGTCGCGGATAGGGCGAAAGACTAAATCTCAACGGATCTTCTTTATCTTCTGAATATTGATGCGTTTGGATGTTAGAAGACCCCACGGAGCGAAGACAGCTGATTTGGGGGGGGGTTTCGGGGGAAAATTTGGAAAAATCATTTTGGTCATAATTTGGACCAGTCGCGGATAGGGCGAAAGACTAAATCTCAACGGATCTTCTTTATCTTCTGAATATTGATGCGTTTGGATGTTAGAAGACCCCACGGAGCGAAGACGGCTGATTTGGGGGGGGGTTTCGGGGGCAAATTTGGAAAAATCATTTTGGTCATAATTTTGACCAGTCGCGGATAGGGCGAAAGACTAAATCTCAACGGATCTTCTTTATCTTCTGAATATTGATGCGTTTGGATGTTAGAAGACCCCACGGAGCAAAGACGGCTGATTTGGGGGGGGGGGTTTCTGGGGCAAATTTGGAAAAATCATTTTGGTCATAATTTGGACCAGTCGCGGATAGGGCGAAAGACTAAATCTCAACGGATCTTCTTTATCTTCTGTATATTGATGCGTTTGGATGTTAGAAGACCCCACGGAGCGAAGACGGCTGATTTGGGGGGGGTTTCGGGGGCAAATTTCGAAAAATCATTTTGGTCATAATTTGGACCAGTCGCGGATAGGGCGAAAGACTAAATCTCAACGGATCTTCTTTATCTTCTGAATATTGATGCGTTTGGATGTTAGAAGACCCCACGGAGCGAAGACGGCTGATTTGGGGGGGGTTTCTGGGGCAAATTTGGAAAAATCATTTTGGTCATAATTTGGACCAGTCGCGGATAGGGCGAAAGACTAAATCTCAACGGATCTTCTTTATCTTTTAAATATTGATGCGTTTGGATGTTAGAAGACCCCACGGAGCAAAGACGGCTGATTTGGGGGGGGTTTCGGGGGCAAATTTGGAAAAATCATTTTGGTCATAATTTGGACCAGTCGCGGATAGGGCGAAAGACTAAATCTCAACGGATCTTCTTTATCTTCTGAATATTGATGCGTTTGGATGTTAGAAGACCCCACGGAGCGAAGACGGCTGATTGGGGGGGGGTTTCGGGGGCAAATTTGGAAAAATCATTTTGGTCATAATTTAGACCAGTCGCGGATAGGGCGAAAGACTAAATCTCAACGGATCTTCTTTATCTTCTGAATATTGATGCGTTTGGATGTTAGAAGACCCCACGGAGCGAAGACGGCTGATTTGGGGGGGGTTTCGGGGGCAAATTTGGAAAAATCATTTTGGTCATAATTTGGACCAGTCGCGGATAGGGCGAAAGACTAAATCTCAACGGATCTTCTTTATCTTCTGAATATTGATGCGTTTGGATGTTAGAAGACCCCACGGAGCGAAGACGGCTGATTTGGGGGGGGGTTTCGGGGGCAAATTTGGAAAAATCATTTTGGTCATAATTTTGACCAGTCGCGGATAGGGCGAAAGACTAAATCTCAACGGATCTTCTTTATCTTCTGAATATTGATGCGTTTGGATGTTAGAAGACCCCACGGAGCAAAGACGGCTGATTTGGGGGGGGGGGTTTCTGGGGCAAATTTGGAAAAATCATTTTGGTCATAATTTGGACCAGTCGCGGATAGGGCGAAAGACTAAATCTCAACGGATCTTCTTTATCTTCTGTATATTGATGCGTTTGGATGTTAGAAGACCCCACGGAGCGAAGACGGCTGATTTGGGGGGGGTTTCGGGGGCAAATTTCGAAAAATCATTTTGGTCATAATTTGGACCAGTCGCGGATAGGGCGAAAGACTAAATCTCAACGGATCTTCTTTATCTTCTGAATATTGATGCGTTTGGATGTTAGAAGACCCCACGGAGCGAAGACGGCTGATTTGGGGGGGGTTTCTGGGGCAAATTTGGAAAAATCATTTTGGTCATAATTTGGACCAGTCGCGGATAGGGCGAAAGACTAAATCTCAACGGATCTTCTTTATCTTTTAAATATTGATGCGTTTGGATGTTAGAAGACCCCACGGAGCAAAGACGGCTGATTTGGGGGGGGTTTCGGGGGCAAATTTGGAAAAATCATTTTGGTCATAATTTGGACCAGTCGCGGATAGGGCGAAAGACTAAATCTCAACGGATCTTCTTTATCTTCTGAATATTGATGCGTTTGGATGTTAGAAGACCCCACGGAGCGAAGACGGCTGATTGGGGGGGGGTTTCGGGGGCAAATTTGGAAAAATCATTTTGGTCATAATTTAGACCAGTCGCGGATAGGGCGAAAGACTAAATCTCAACGGATCTTCTTTATCTTCTGAATATTGATGCGTTTGGATGTTAGAAGACCCCACGGAGCGAAGACGGCTGATTTGGGGGGGGTTTCGGGGGCAAATTTGGAAAAATCATTTTGGTCATAATTTGGACCAGTCGCGGATAGGGCGAAAGACTAAATCTCAACGGATCTTCTTTATCTTCTGAATATTGATGCGTTTCGATGTTAGAAGACCCCACGGAGCGAAGACGGCTGATTTGGGGGGGGGTTTCGGGGACAAATTTGGAAAAATCATTTTGGTCATAATTTGTACCAGTCGCGGATAGGGCGAAAGACTAAATCTCAACGGATCTTCTTTATCTTCTGAATATTGATGCGTTTGGATGTTAGAAGACCCCACGGAGCGAAGACGGCTGATTTGGGGGGGGGTTTCGGGGGCAAATTTGGAAAAATCATTTAGGTCATAATTTGGACCAGTCGCGGATAGGGCGAAAGACTAAATCTCAACGGATCTTCTTTATCTTCTGAATATTGATGCGTTTGGATGTTAGAAGACCCCACGGAGCGAAGACAGCTGATTTGGGGGGGGTTTCGGGGGCAAATTTGGAAAAATCATTTTGGTCATAATTTGGACCAGTCGCGGATAGGGCGAAAGACTAAATCTCAACGGATCTTCTTTATCTTCTGAATATTGATGCGTTTGGATGTTAGAAGACCCCACGGAGCAAAGACGGCTGATTTGGGGGGGGTTTCGGGGGCAAATTTGGAAAAATCATTTTGGTCATAATTTGGACCAGTCGCTGATAGGGCGAAAGACTAAATCTCAACGGATCTTCTTTATCTTCTGAATATTGATGCGTTAGGATGTTAGAAGACCCCACGGAGCGAAGACAGCTGATTTGGGGGGGGTTTCGGGGGCAAATTTGGAAAAATCATTTTGGTCATAATTTGGACCAGTCGCTGATAGGGCGAAAGACTAAATCTCAACGGATCTTCTTTATCTTCTGAATATTGATGCGTTTGGATGTTGGAAGACCCTACGGAGCGAAGACAGCTGATTTGGGGGGGGTTTCGGGGGCAAATTTGGAAAAATCATTTTGGTCATAATTTGGACCAGTCGCGGATAGGGCGAAAGACTAAATCTCAACGGATCTTCTTTATCTTCTGAATATTGATGCGTTTGGATGTTAGAAGACCCCACGGAGCGAAGACGGCTGATTTGGGGGGGGTTTCGGGGGCAAATTTGGAAAATCATTTTGGTCATAATTTGTACCAGTCGCGGATAGGGCGAAAGACTAAATCTCAACGGATCTTCTTTATCTTCTGAATATTGATGCGTTTGGATGTTAGAAGACCCCACGGAGCGAAGACGGCTGATTTGGGGGGGGGTTTCGGGGGCAAATTTGGAAAAATCATTTAGGTCATAATTTGGACCAGTCGCGGATAGGGCGAAAGACTAAATCTCAACGGATCTTCTTTATCTTCTGAATATTGATGCGTTTGGATGTTAGAAGACCCCACGGAGCGAAGACAGCTGATTTGGGGGGGGTTTCGGGGGAAAATTTGGAAAAATCATTTTGGTCATAATTTGGACCAGTCGCGGATAGGGCGAAAGACTAAATCTCAACGGATCTTCTTTATCTTCTGAATATTGATGCGTTTGGATGTTAGAAGACCCCACGGAGCAAAGACGGCTGATTTGGGGGGGGGGGTTTCGGGGGCAAATTTGGAAAAATCATTTTGGTCATAATTTGGACCAGTCGCGGATAGGGCGAAAGACTAAATCTCAACGGATCTTCTTTATCTTCTGTATATTGATGCGTTTGGATGTTAGAAGACCCCACGGAGCGAAGACGGCTGATTTGGGGGGGGTTTGGGGGCAAATTTGGAAAAATCATTTTGGTCATAATTTGGACCAGTCGCGGATAGGGCGAAAGAATAAATCTCAACGGATCTTCTTTATTTTCTGAATATTGATGCGTTTGGATGTTAGAAGACCCCACGGAGCGAAGACGGCTGATTTGGGGGGGGTTTCGGGGGCAAATTTGGAAAAATCATTTTGGTCATAATTTGGACCAGTCGCGGATAGGGCGAAAGACTAAATCTCAACGGATCTTCTTTATCTTCTGAATATTGATGCGTTTGGATGTTAGAAGACCCCACGGAGCGAAGACGGCTGATTTGGGGGGGGTTTCGGGGGCAAATTTGGAAAAATCATTTTGGTCATAATTTGGACCAGTCCCGGATAGGGCGAAAGACTAAATCTCAACGGATCTTCTTTATCTTCTGAATATTGATGCGTTTGGATGTTAGAAGACCCCACGGAGCGAAGACGGCTGATTTGGGGGGGGTTTCGGGGGCAAATTTGGAAAAATCATTTTGGTCATAATTTGGACCAGTCGCGGATAGGGCAAAAGACTAAATCTCAACTGATCTTCTTTATCTTCTGAATATTGATGCGTTTGGATGTTAGAAGACCCCACGGAGCAAAGACGGCTGATTTTGGGGGGGGTTTCGGGGGCAAATTTGGAAAAATCATTTTGGTCATAATTTGGACCAGTCGCGGATAGGGCGAAAGACTAAATCTCAACGGATCTTCTTTATCTTCTGAATATTGATGCGTTTGGATGTTAGAAGACCCCACGGAGTGAAGATGGCTGACTTGGGGGGGGTTTCGGGGGCAAATTTGGAAAAATCATTTTGGTCATAATTTGGACCAGTCGCGGATAGGGCGAAAGACTAAATCTCAACGGATCTTCTTTATCTTCTGAATATTGATGCGTTTGGATGTTAGAAGACCCCACGGAGCGAAGACGGCTGATTTGGGGGGGGTTTCGGGGGCAAATTTGGAAAAATCATTTTGGTCATAATTTGGACCAGTCGCGGATAGGGCGAAAGACTAAATCTCAACGGATCTTCTTTATCTTCTGAATATTGATGCGTTTGGATGTTAGAAGACCCCACGGAGCGAAGAAGGCTGATTTGGGGGGGGTTTCGGGGGCAAATTTGGAAAAATCATTTTGGTCATAATTTGGACCAGTCGCGGATAGGGCGAAAGACTAAATCTCAACGGATCTTCTTTATCTTCTGAATATTGATGCGTTTGGATGTTAGAAGACCCCACGGAGCGAAGACGGCTGATTTGGGGGGGGTTTCGGGGGCAAATTTGGAAAAATCATTTTGGTCATAATTTGGACCAGTTGCGGATAGGGCGAAAGACTAAATCTCAACGGATCTTCTTTATCTTCTGAATATTGATGCGTTTGGATGTTAGAAGACCCCACGGAGCGAAGACGGCTGATTTGGGGGGGTTTCGGGGGCAAATTTGGAGAAATCATTTTGGTCATAATTTGGACCAGTCGCGGATAGGGCGAAAGACTAAATCTCAACGAATCTTCTTTATCTTCTGAATATTGATGCGTTTGGATGTTAGAAGACCCCACGGAGCGAAGACGGCTGATTTGGGGGGGGTTTCGGGGGCAAATTTGGGAAAATCCTTTTGGTCATAATTTGGACCAGTCGCGGATAGGGCGAAAGACTAAATCTCAACGGATCTTCTTTATCTTCTGAATATTGATGCGTTTGGATGTTAGAAGACCCCACGGAGCGAAGACGGCTGATTTGGGGGGGGTTTCGGGGGCAAATTTGGAAAAATCATTTTGGTCATAATTTGGACCAGTCGCGGATAGGGCGAAAGACTAAATCTCAACGGATCTTCTTTATCTTCTGAATATTGATGCGTTTGGATGTTAGAAGACCCCATGGAGCGAAGACGGCTGATTTGGGGGGGGGGTGGGGGCAAATTTCGGAAAAATCATTTTGGTCATAATTTGGACCAGTCGCGGATAGGGCGAAAGAATAAATCTCAACGGATCTTCTTTATTTTCTGAATATTGATGCGTTTGGATGTTAGAAGACCCCACGGAGCGAAGACGGCTGATTTGGGGGGGGGTTTTGGGGGCAAATTTGGAAAAATCATTTTGGTCATAATTTGTACCAGTCGCGGATAGGGCGAAAGACTAAATCTCAACGGATCTTCTTTATCTTCTGAATATTGATGCGTTTGGATGTTAGAAGACCCCACGGAGCGAAGACGGCTGATTTGGGGGGGGGTTTCGGGGGCAAATTTGGAAAAATCATTTAGGTCATAATTTGGACCAGTCGCGGATAGGGCGAAAGACTAAATCTCAACGGATCTTCTTTATCTTCTGAATATTGATGCGTTTGGATGTTAGAAGACCCCACGGAGCGAAGACAGCTGATTTGGGGGGGGTTTCGGGGGCAAATTTGGAAAAATCATTTTGGTCATAATTTGGACCAGTCGCGGATAGGGCGAAAGACTAAATCTCAACGGATCTTCTTTATCTTCTGAATATTGATGCGTTTGGATGTTAGAAGACCCCACGGAGCAAAGACGGCTGATTTGGGGGGGGTTTCGGGGGCAAATTTGGAAAAATCATTTTGGTCATAATTTGGACCAGTCGCTGATAGGGCGAAAGACTAAATCTCAACGGATCTTCTTTATCTTCTGAATATTGATGCGTTTGGATGTTGGAAGACCCCACGGAGCGAAGACAGCTGATTTGGGGGGGGTTTCGGGGGCAAATTTGGAAAAATCATTTTGGTCATAATTTGGACCAGTCGCGGATAGGGCGAAAGACTAAATCTCAACGGATCTTCTTTATCTTCTGAATATTGATGCGTTTGGATGTTAGAAGACCCCACGGAGCGAAGACGGCTGATTTGGGGGGGGTTTCGGGGGCAAATTTGGAAAATCATTTTGGTCATAATTTGTACCAGTCGCGGATAGGGCGAAAGACTAAATCTCAACGGATCTTCTTTATCTTCTGAATATTGATGCGTTTGGATGTTAGAAGACCCCACGGAGCGAAGACGGCTGATTTGGGGGGGGTTTCGGGGGCAAATTTGGAAAAATCATTTAGGTCATAATTTGGACCAGTCGCGGATAGGGCGAAAGACTAAATCTCAACGGATCTTCTTTATCTTCTGAATATTGATGCGTTTGGATGTTAGAAGACCCCACGGAGCGAAGACAGCTGATTTGGGGGGGGTTTCGGGGGAAAATTTGGAAAAATCATTTTGGTCATAATTTGGACCAGTCGCGGATAGGGCGAAAGACTAAATCTCAACGGATCTTCTTTATCTTCTGAATATTGATGCGTTTGGATGTTAGAAGACCCCACGGAGCAAAGACGGCTGATTTGGGGGGGGGGTTTCGGGGGCAAATTTGGAAAAATCATTTTGGTCATAATTTGGACCAGTCGCGGATAGGGCGAAAGACTAAATCTCAACGGATCTTCTTTATCTTCTGTATATTGATGCGTTTGGATGTTAGAAGACCCCACGGAGCGAAGACGGCTGATTTGGGGGGGGTTTGGGGGCAAATTTGGAAAAATCATTTTGGTCATAATTTGGACCAGTCGCGGATAGGGCGAAAGAATAAATCTCAACGGATCTTCTTTATTTTCTGAATATTGATGCGTTTGGATGTTAGAAGACCCCACGGAGCGAAGACGGCTGATTTGGGGGGGGTTTCGGGGGCAAATTTGGAAAAATCATTTTGGTCATAATTTGGACCAGTCGCGGATAGGGCGAAAGACTAAATCTCAACGGATCTTCTTTATCTTCTGAATATTGATGCGTTTGGATGTTAGAAGACCCCACGGAGCGAAGACGGCTGATTTGGGGGGGGTTTCGGGGGCAAATTTGGAAAAATCATTTTGGTCATAATTTGGACCAGTCGCGGATAGGGCGAAAGACTAAATCTCAACGGATCTTCTTTATCTTCTGAATATTGATGCGTTTGGATGTTAGAAGACCCCACGGAGCGAAGACGGCTGATTTGGGGGGGGTTTCGGGGGCAAATTTGGAAAAATCATTTTGGTCATAATTTGGACCAGTCGCGGATAGGGCAAAAGACTAAATCTCAACTGATCTTCTTTATCTTCTGAATATTGATGCGTTTGGATGTTAGAAGACCCCACGGAGCAAAGACGGCTGATTTTGGGGGGGGTTTCGGGGGCAAATTTGGAAAAATCATTTTGGTCATAATTTGGACCAGTCGCGGATAGGGCGAAAGACTAAATCTCAACGGATCTTCTTTATCTTCTGAATATTGATGCGTTTGGATGTTAGAAGACCCCACGGAGTGAAGACGGCTGACTTGGGGGGGGTTTCGGGGGCAAATTTGGAAAAATCATTTTGGTCATAATTTGGACCAGTCGCGGATAGGGCGAAAGACTAAATCTCAACGGATCTTCTTTATCTTCTGAATATTGATGCGTTTGGATGTTAGAAGACCCCACGGAGCGAAGACGGCTGATTTGGGGGGGGTTTCGGGGGCAAATTTGGAAAAATCATTTTGGTCATAATTTGGACCAGTCGCGGATAGGGCGAAAGACTAAATCTCAACGGATCTTCTTTATCTTCTGAATATTGATGCGTTTGGATGTTAGAAGACCCCACGGAGCGAAGAAGGCTGATTTGGGGGGGGTTTCGGGGGCAAATTTGGAAAAATCATTTTGGTCATAATTTGGACCAGTCGCGGATAGGGCGAAAGACTAAATCTCAACGGATCTTCTTTATCTTCTGAATATTGATGCGTTTGGATGTTAGAAGACCCCACGGAGCGAAGACGGCTGATTTGGGGGGGGTTTCGGGGGCAAATTTGGAAAAATCATTTTGGTCATAATTTGGACCAGTTGCGGATAGGGCGAAAGACTAAATCTCAACGGATCTTCTTTATCTTCTGAATATTGATGCGTTTGGATGTTAGAAGACCCCACGGAGCGAAGACGGCTGATTTGGGGGGGTTTCGGGGGCAAATTTGGAGAAATCATTTTGGTCATAATTTGGACCAGTCGCGGATAGGGCGAAAGACTAAATCTCAACGAATCTTCTTTATCTTCTGAATATTGATGCGTTTGGATGTTAGAAGACCCCACGGAGCGAAGACGGCTGATTTGGGGGGGGTTTCGGGGGCAAATTTGGAAAAATCCTTTTGGTCATAATTTGGACCAGTCGCGGATAGGGCGAAAGACTAAATCTCAACGGATCTTCTTTATCTTCTGAATATTGATGCGTTTGGATGTTAGAAGACCCCACGGAGCGAAGACGGCTGATTTGGGGGGGGTTTCGGGGGCAAATTTGGAAAAATCATTTTGGTCATAATTTGGACCAGTCGCGGATAGGGCGAAAGACTAAATCTCAACGGATCTTCTTTATCTTCTGAATATTGATGCGTTTGGATGTTAGAAGACCCCATGGAGCGAAGACGGCTGATTTGGGGGGGGGGTGGGGGCAAATTTCGGAAAAATCATTTTGGTCATAATTTGGACCAGTCGCGGATAGGGCGAAAGAATAAATCTCAACGGATCTTCTTTATTTTCTGAATATTGATGCGTTTGGATGTTAGAAGACCCCACGGAGCGAAGACGGCTGATTTGGGGGGGGGTTTTGGGGGCAAATTTGGAAAAATCATTTTGGTCATAATTTGTACCAGTCGCGGATAGGGCGAAAGACTAAATCTCAACGGATCTTCTTTATCTTCTGAATATTGATGCGTTTGGATGTTAGAAGACCCCACGGAGCGAAGACGGCTGATTTGGGGGGGGGTTTCGGGGGCAAATTTGGAAAAATCATTTAGGTCATAATTTGGACCAGTCGCGGATAGGGCGAAAGACTAAATCTCAACGGATCTTCTTTATCTTCTGAATATTGATGCGTTTGGATGTTAGAAGACCCCACGGAGCGAAGACAGCTGATTTGGGGGGGGTTTCGGGGGCAAATTTGGAAAAATCATTTTGGTCATAATTTGGACCAGTCGCGGATAGGGCGAAAGACTAAATCTCAACGGATCTTCTTTATCTTCTGAATATTGATGCGTTTGGATGTTAGAAGACCCCACGGAGCAAAGACGGCTGATTTGGGGGGGGTTTCGGGGGCAAATTTGGAAAAATCATTTTGGTCATAATTTGGACCAGTCGCTGATAGGGCGAAAGACTAAATCTCAACGGATCTTCTTTATCTTCTGAATATTGATGCGTTAGGATGTTAGAAGACCCCACGGAGCGAAGACAGCTGATTTGGGGGGGGTTTCGGGGGCAAATTTGGAAAAATCATTTTGGTCATAATTTGGACCAGTCGCGGATAGGGCGAAAGACTAAATCTCAACGGATCTTCTTTATCTTCTGAATATTGATGTGTTTGGATGTTAGAAGACCCCACGGAGCGAAGACGGCTGATTTGGGGGGGGTTTCGGGGGCAAATTTGGAAAATCATTTTGGTCATAATTTGTACCAGTCGCGGATAGGGCTAAAGACTAAATCTCAACGGATCTTCTTTATCTTCTGAATATTGATGCGTTTGGATGTTAGAAGACCCCACGGAGCGAAGACGGCTGATTTGGGGGGGGGTTTCGGGGGCAAATTTGGAAAAATCATTTAGGTCATAATTTGGACCAGTCGCGGATAGGGCGAAAGACTAAATCTCAACGGATCTTCTTTATCTTCTGAATATTGATGCGTTTGGATGTTAGAAGACCCCACGGAGCGAAGACAGCTGATTTGGGGGGGGTTTCGGGGGCAAATTTGGAAAAATCATTTTGGTCATAATTTGGACCAGTCGCGGATAGGGCGAAAGACTAAATCTCAACGGATCTTCTTTATCTTCTGAATATTGATGTGTTTGGATGTTAGAAGACCCCACGGAGCGAAGACGGCTGATTTGGGGGGGGTTTCGGGGGCAAATTTGGAAAATCATTTTAGTCATAATTTGTACCAGTCGCGGATAGGGCGAAAGACTAAATCTCAACGGATCTTCTTTATCTTCTGAATATTGATGCGTTTGGATGTTAGAAGACCCCACGGAGCGAAGACGGCTGATTTGGGGGGGGGGGTTTCGGGGGCAAATTTGGAAAAATCATTTAGGTCATAATTTGGACCAGTCGCGGATAGGGCGAAAGACTAAATCTCAACGGATCTTCTTTATCTTCTGAATATTGATGCGTTTGGATGTTAGAAGACCCCACGGAGCGAAGACAGCTGATTTGGGGGGGGTTTCGGGGGCAAATTTGGAAAAATCATTTTGGTCATAATTTGGACCAGTCGCGGATAGGGCGAAAGACTAAATCTCAACGGATCTTCTTTATCTTCTGAATATTGATGCGTTTGGATGTTAGAAGACCCCACGGAGCAAAGACGGCTGATTTGGGGGGGGTTTCGGGGGCAAATTTGGAAAAATCATTTTGGTCATAATTTGGACCAGTCGCTGATAGGGCGAAAGACTAAATCTCAACGGATCTTCTTTATCTTCTGAATATTGATGCGTTAGGACGTTAGAAGACCCCACGGAGCGAAGACAGCTGATTTGGGGGGGGGTTTCGGGGGCAAATTTGGAAAAATCATTTTGGTCATAATTTGGACCAGTCGCAGATAGGGCGAAAGACTAAATCTCAACGGATCTTCTTTATCTTCTGAATATTGATGTGTTTGGATGTTAGAAGACCCCACGGAGCGAAGACGGCTGATTTGGGGGGGGTTTCAGGGGCAAATTTGGAAAATCATTTTGGTCATAATTTGTACCAGTCGCGGATAGGGCGAAAGACTAAATCTCAACGGATCTTCTTTATCTTCTGAATATTGATGCGTTTGGATGTTAGAAGACCCCACGGAGCGAAGACGGCTGATTTGGGGGGGGGGTTTCGGGGGCAAATTTGGAAAAATCATTTAGGTCATAATTTGGACCAGTCGCGGATAGGGCGAAAGACTAAATCTCAACGGATCTTCTTTATCTTCTGAATATTGATGCGTTTGGATGTTAGAAGACCCCACGGAGCGAAGACAGCTGATTTGGGGGGGGGTTTCATGGGCAAATTTGGAAAAATCATTTTGGTCATAATTTGGACCAGTCGCGGATAGGGCGAAAGACTAAATCTCAACGGATCTTCTTTATCTTCTGAATATTGATGCGTTTGGATGTTAGAAGACCCCACGGAGCGAAGACGGCTGATTTGGGGGGGGGTTTCGGGGGCAAATTTGGAAAAATCATTTTGGTCATAATTTGGACCAGTCGCGGATAGGGCGAAAGACTAAATCTCAACGGATCTTCTTTATCTTCTGTATATTGATGCGTTTGGATGTTAGAAGACCCCACGGAGCGAAGACGGCTGATTTGGGGGGGGTTTGGGGGCAAATTTGGAAAAATCATTTTGGTCATAATTTGGACCAGTCGCGGATAGGGCGAAAGAATAAATCTCAACGGATCTTCTTTATTTTCTGAATATTGATGCGTTTGGATGTTAGAAGACCCCACGGAGCGAAGACGGCTGATTTGGGGGGGGTTTCGGGGGCAAATTTGGAAAAATCATTTTGGTCATAATTTGGACCAGTCGCGGATAGGGCGAAAGACTAAATCTCAACGGATCTTCTTTATCTTCTGAATATTGATGCGTTTGGATGTTAGAAGACCCCACGGAGCGAAGACGGCTGATTTGGGGGGGGTTTCGGGGGCAAATTTGGAAAAATCATTTTGGTCATAATTTGGACCAGTCGCGGATAGGGCGAAAGACTAAATCTCAACGGATCTTCTTTATCTTCTGAATATTGATGCGTTTGGATGTTAGAAGACCCCACGGAGCGAAGACGGCTGATTTGGGGGGGGTTTCGGGGGCAAATTTGGAAAAATCATTTTGGTCATAATTTGGACCAGTCGCGGATAGGGCAAAAGACTAAATCTCAACGGATCTTCTTTATCTTCTGAATATTGATGCGTTTGGATGTTAGAAGACCCCACGGAGCAAAGACGGCTGATTTTGGGGGGGGTTTCGGGGGCAAATTTGGAAAAATCATTTTGGTCATAATTTGGACCAGTCGCGGATAGGGCGAAAGACTAAATCTCAACGGATCTTCTTTATCTTCTGAATATTGATGCGTTTGGATGTTAGAAGACCCCACGGAGTGAAGACGGCTGACTTGGGGGGGGTTTCGGGGGCAAATTTGGAAAAATCATTTTGGTCATAATTTGGACCAGTCGCGGATAGGGCGAAAGACTAAATCTCAACAGATCTTCTTTATCTTCTGAATATTGATGCGTTTGGATGTTAGAAGACCCCACGGAGCGAAGACGGCTGATTTGGGGGGGGTTTCGGGGGCAAATTTGGAAAAATCATTTTGGTCATAATTTGGACCAGTCGCGGATAGGGCGAAAGACTAAATCTCAACGGATCTTCTTTATCTTCTGAATATTGATGCGTTTGGATGTTAGAAGACCCCACGGAGCGAAGAAGGCTGATTTGGGGGGGGTTTCGGGGGCAAATTTGGAAAAATCATTTTGGTCATAATTTGGACCAGTCGCGGATAGGGCGAAAGACTAAATCTCAACGGATCTTCTTTATCTTCTGAATATTGATGCGTTTGGAAGTTAGAAGACCCCACGGAGCGAAGACGGCTGATTTGGGGGGGGTTTCGGGGGCAAATTTGGAAAAATCATTTTGGTCATAATTTGGACCAGTTGCGGATAGGGCGAAAGACTAAATCTCAACGGATCTTCTTTATCTTCTGAATATTGATGCGTTTGGATGTTAGAAGACCCCACGGAGCGAAGACGGCTGATTTGGGGGGGTTTCGGGGGCAAATTTGGAGAAATCATTTTGGTCATAATTTGGACCAGTCGCGGATAGGGCGAAAGACTAAATCTCAACGAATCTTCTTTATCTTCTGAATATTGATGCGTTTGGATGTTAGAAGACCCCACGGAGCGAAGACGGCTGATTTTGGGGGGGTTTCGGGGGCAAATTTGGAAAAATCCTTTTGGTCATAATTTGGACCAGTCGCGGATAGGGCGAAAGACTAAATCTCAACGGATCTTCTTTATCTTCTGAATATTGATGCGTTTGGATGTTAGAAGACCCCACGGAGCGAAGACGGCTGATTTGGGGGGGGTTTCGGGGGCAAATTTGGAAAAATCATTTTGGTCATAATTTGGACCAGTCGCGGATAGGGCGAAAGACTAAATCTCAACGGATCTTCTTTATCTTCTGAATATTGATGCGTTTGGATGTTAGAAGACCCCATGGAGCGAAGACGGCTGATTTGGGGGGGGGTGGGGGCAAATTTCGGAAAAATCATTTTGGTCATAATTTGGACCAGTCGCGGATAGGGCGAAAGAATAAATCTCAACGGATCTTCTTTATTTTCTGAATATTGATGCGTTTGGATGTTAGAAGACCCCACGGAGCGAAGACGGCTGATTTGGGGGGGGGTTTTGGGGGCAAATTTGGAAAAATCATTTTGGTCATAATTTGTACCAGTCGCGGATAGGGCGAAAGACTAAATCTCAACGGATCTTCTTTATCTTCTGAATATTGATGCGTTTGGATGTTAGAAGACCCCACGGAGCGAAGACGGCTGATTTGGGGGGGGGTTTCGGGGGCAAATTTGGAAAAATCATTTAGGTCATAATTTGGACCAGTCGCGGATAGGGCGAAAGACTAAATCTCAACGGATCTTCTTTATCTTCTGAATATTGATGCGTTTGGATGTTAGAAGACCCCACGGAGCGAAGACAGCTGATTTGGGGGGGGTTTCGGGGGCAAATTTGGAAAAATCATTTTGGTCATAATTTGGACCAGTCGCGGATAGGGCGAAAGACTAAATCTCAACGGATCTTCTTTATCTTCTGAATATTGATGCGTTTGGATGTTAGAAGACCCCACGGAGCAAAGACGGCTGATTTGGGGGGGGTTTCGGGGGCAAATTTGGAAAAATCATTTTGGTCATAATTTGGACCAGTCGCTGATAGGGCGAAAGACTAAATCTCAACGGATCTTCTTTATCTTCTGAATATTGATGCGTTAGGATGTTAGAAGACCCCACGGAGCGAAGACAGCTGATTTGGGGGGGGTTTCGGGGGCAAATTTGGAAAAATCATTTTGGTCATAATTTGGACCAGTCGCGGATAGGGCGAAAGACTAAATCTCAACGGATCTTCTTTATCTTCTGAATATTGATGTGTTTGGATGTTAGAAGACCCCACGGAGCGAAGACGGCTGATTTGGGGGGGGTTTCGGGGGCAAATTTGGAAAATCATTTTGGTCATAATTTGTACCAGTCGCGGATAGGGCGAAAGACTAAATCTCAACGGATCTTCTTTATCTTCTGAATATTGATGCGTTTGGATGTTAGAAGACCCCACGGAGCGAAGACGGCTGATTTGGGGGGGGGTTTCGGGGGCAAATTTGGAAAAATCATTTAGGTCATAATTTGGACCAGTCGCGGATAGGGCGAAAGACTAAATCTCAACGGATCTTC
This sequence comes from Lytechinus pictus, assembly GCF_037042905.1. Lineage (NCBI taxonomy): Eukaryota > Metazoa > Echinodermata > Echinoidea > Temnopleuroida > Toxopneustidae > Lytechinus > Lytechinus pictus. The sequence goes on from NW_026974160.1 coordinate 99,163, forward strand.
TTTATCTTCTGAATATTGATGCGTTTGGATGTTAGAAGACCCCACGGAGCGAAGACAGCTGATTTGGGGGGGGTTTCGGGGGCAAATTTGGAAAAATCATTTTGGTCATAATTTGGACCAGTCGCGGATAGGGCGAAAGACTAAATCTCAACGGATCTTCTTTATCTTCTGAATATTGATGTGTTTGGATGTTAGAAGACCCCACGGAGCGAAGACGGCTGATTTGGGGGGGGTTTCGGGGGCAAATTTGGAAAATCATTTTGGTCATAATTTGTACCAGTCGCGGATAGGGCGAAAGACTAAATCTTAACGGATCTTCTTTATCTTCTGAATATTGATGCGTTTGGATGTTAGAAGACCCCACGGAGCGAAGACGGCTGATTTGGGGGGGGGTTTCGGGGGCAAATTTGGAAAAATCATTTAGGTCATAATTTGGACCAGTCGCGGATAGGGCGAAAGACTAAATCTCAACGGATCTTCTTTATCTTCTGAATATTGATGCGTTTGGATGTTAGAAGACCCCACGGAGCGAAGACAGCTGATTTGGGGGGGGTTTCGGGGGCAAATTTGGAAAAATCATTTTGGTCATAATTTGGACCAGTCGCGGATAGGGCGAAAGACTAAATCTCAACGGATCTTCTTTATCTTCTGAATATTGATGCGTTTGGATGTTAGAAGACCCCACGGAGCAAAGACGGCTGATTTGGGGGGGGTTTCGGGGGCAAATTTGGAAAAATCATTTTGGTCATAATTTGGACCAGTCGCTGATAGGGCGAAAGACTAAATCTCAACGGATCTTCTTTATCTTCTGAATATTGATGCGTTAGGATGTTAGAAGACCCCACGGAGCGAAGACAGCTGATTTGGGGGGGGTTTCGGGGGCAAATTTGGAAAAATCATTTTGGTCATAATTTGGACCAGTCGCGGATAGGGCGAAAGACTAAATCTCAACGGATCTTCTTTATCTTCTGAATATTGATGTGTTTGGATGTTAGAAGACCCCACGGAGCGAAGACGGCTGATTTGGGGGGGGTTTCGGGGGCAAATTTGGAAAATCATTTTGGTCATAATTTGTACCAGTCGCGGATAGGGCGAAAGACTAAATCTCAACGGATCTTCTTTATCTTCTGAATATTGATGCGTTTGGATGTTAGAAGACCCCACGGAGCGAAGACGGCTGATTTGGGGGGGGGTTTCGGGGGCAAATTTGGAAAAATCATTTAGGTCATAATTTGGACCAGTCGCGGATAGGGCGAAAGACTAAATCTCAACGGATCTTCTTTATCTTCTGAATATTGATGCGTTTGGATGTTAGAAGACCCCACGGAGCGAAGACAGCTGATTTGGGGGGGGTTTCATGGGCAAATTTGGAAAAATCATTTTGGTCATAATTTGGACCAGTCGCGGATAGGGCGAAAGACTAAATCTCTACGGATCTTCTTTATCTTCTGAATATTGATGCGTTTGGATGTTAGAAGACCCCACGGAGCAAAGACGGCTGATTTGGGGGGGGTTTCGGGGGCAAATTTGGAAAAATCATTTTGGTCATAATTTGGACCAGTCGCTGATAGGGCGAAAGACTAAATCTCAACGGATCTTCTTTATCTTCTGAATATTGATGCGTTAGGATGTTAGAAGACCCCACGGAGCGAAGACAGCTGATTTGGGGGGGGTTTCGGGGGCAAATTTGGAAAAATCATTTTGGTCATAATTTGGACCAGTCGCGGATAGGGCGAAAGACTAAATCTCAACGGATCTTCTTTATCTTCTGAATATTGATGTGTTTGGATGTTAGAAGACCCCACGGAGCGAAGACGGCTGATTTGGGGGGGGTTTCGGGGGCAAATTTGGAAAATCATTTTGGTCATAATTTGTACCAGTCGCGGATAGGGCGAAAGACTAAATCTCAACGGATTTTCTTTATCTTCTGAATATTGATGCGTTTGTATGTTAGAAGACCCCACGGAGCGAAGACGGCTGATTTGGGGGGGGTTTCGGGGGCAAATTTGGAAAAATCATTTAGGTCATAATTTGGACCAGTCGCGGATAGGGCGAAAGACTAAATCTCAACGGATCTTCTTTATGTTCTGAATATTGATGCGTTTGGATGTTAGAAGACCCCACGGAGCGAAGACGGCTGATTTGGGGGGGGTTTCGGGGGCAAATTTGGAAAAATCATTTAGGTCATAATTTGGACCAGTCGCGGATAGGGCGAAAGACTAAATCTCAACGGATCTTCTTTATGTTCTGAATATTGATGCGTTTGGATGTTAGAAGACCCCACGGAGCGAAGACAGCTGATTTGGGGGGGGTTTCGGGGGAAAATTTGGAAAAATCATTTTGGTCATAATTTGGACCAGTCGCGGATAGGGCGAAAGACTAAATCTCAACGGATCTTCTTTATCTTCTGAATATTGATGCGTTTGGATGTTAGAAGACCCCACGGAGCGAAGACGGCTGATTTGGGGGGGGTTTCGGGGGCAAATTTGGAAAAATCATTTTGGTCATAATTTGGACCAGTCGCGGATAGGGCGAAAGACTAAATCTCAACGGATCTTCTTTATGTTCTGAATATTGATGCGTTTGGATGTTAGAAGACCCCACGGAGCGAAGACAGCTGATTTGGGGGGGGTTTCGGGGGCAAATTTGGAAAAATCATTTTGGTCATAATTTGGACCAGTCGCGGATAGGGCGAAAGACTAAATCTCAACGGATCTTCTTTATCTTCTGAATATTGATGTGTTTGGATGTTAGAAGACCCCACGGAGCGAAGACGGCTGATTTGGGGGGGGTTTCGGGGGCAAATTTGGAAAATCATTTTGGTCATAATTTGTACCAGTCGCGGATAGGGCGAAAGACTAAATCTCAACGGATCTTCTTTATCTTCTGAATATTGATGCGTTTGGATGTTGGAAGACCCCACGGAGCGAAGACAGCTGATTTGGGGGGGGTTTCGGGGGCAAATTTGGAAAAATCATTTTGGTCATAATTTGGACCAGTCGCGGATAGGGCGAAAGACTAAATCTCAACGGATCTTCTTTATCTTCTGAATATTGATGCGTTTGGATGTTAGAAGACCCCACGGAGCGAAGACGGCTGATTTGGGGGGGGTTTCGGGGGCAAATTTGGAAAATCATTTTGGTCATAATTTGTACCAGTCGCGGATAGGGCGAAAGACTAAATCTCAACGGATTTTCTTTATCTTCTGAATATTGATGCGTTTGGATGTTAGAAGACCCCACGGAGCGAAGACGGCTGATTTGGGGGGGGTTTCGGGGGCAAATTTGGAAAAATCATTTAGGTCATAATTTGGACCAGTCGCGGATAGGGCGAAAGACTAAATCTCAACGGATCTTCTTTATGTTCTGAATATTGATGCGTTTGGATGTTAGAAGACCCCACGGAGCGAAGACAGCTGATTTGGGGGGGGTTTCGGGGGAAAATTTGGAAAAATCATTTTGGTCATAATTTGGACCAGTCGCGGATAGGGCGAAAGACTAAATCTCAACGGATCTTCTTTATCTTCTGAATATTGATGCGTTTCGATGTTAGAAGACCCCACGGAGCGAAGACGGCTGATTTGGGGGGGGTTTCGGGGGCAAATTTGGAAAATCATTTTGGTCATAATTTGTACCAGTCGCGGATAGGGCGAAAGACTAAATCTCAACGGATCTTCTTTATCTTCTGAATATTGATGCGTTTGGATGTTAGAAGACCCCACGGAGCGAAGTCGGCTGATTTGGGGGGGGGTTTCTGGGGCAAATTTGGAAAAATCATTTAGGTCATAATTTGGACCAGTCGCGGATAGGGCGAAAGACTAAATCTCAACGGATCTTCTTTATCTTCTGAATATTGATGCGTTTGGATGTTAGAAGACCCCACGGAGCGAAGACAGCTGATTTGGGGGGGGTTTCATGGGCAAATTTGGAAAAATCATTTTGGTCATAATTTGGACCAGTCGCGGATAGGGCGAAAGACTAAATCTCAACGGATCTTCTTTATCTTCTGAATATTGATGCGTTTGGATGTTAGAAGACCCCACGGAGCGAAGACGGCTGATTTGGGGGGGGGTTTCGGGGGCAAATTTGGAAAAATCATTTTGGTCATAATTTGGACCAGTCGCGGATAGGGCGAAAGACTAAATCTCAACGGATCTTCTTTATCTTCTGAATATTGATGCGTTTGGATGTTAGAAGACCCCACTGAGCAAAGACGGCTGATTTGGGGGGGGTTTCGGGGGCAAATTTGGAAAAATCATTTTGGTCATAATTTGGACCAGTCGCTGATAGGGCGAAAGACTAAATCTCAACGGATCTTCTTTATCTTCTGAATATTGATGCGTTTGGATGTTGGAAGACCCCACGGAGCGAAGACAGCTGATTTGGGGGGGGTTTCGGGGGCAAATTTGGAAAAATCATTTTGGTCATAATTTGGACCAGTCGCGGATAGGGCGAAAGACTAAATCTCAACGGATCTTCTTTATCTTCTGAATATTGATGCGTTTGGATGTTAGAAGACCCCACGGAGCGAAGACGGCTGATTTGGGGGGGGTTTCGGGGGCAAATTTGGAAAAATCATTTTGGTCATAATTTGGACCAGTCGCGGATAGGGCGAAAGACTAAATCTCAACGGATCTTCTTTATCTTCTGAATATTGATGCGTTTGGATGTTAGAAGACCCCACGGAGCGAAGACGGCTGATTTGGGGGGGGTTTCGGGGGCAAATTTGGAAAAATCATTTTGGTCATAATTTGGACCAGTCGCGGATAGGGCAAAAGACTAAATCTCAACTGATCTTCTTTATCTTCTGAATATTGATGCGTTTGGATGTTAGAAGACCCCACGGAGCAAAGACGGCTGATTTTGGGGGGGGTTTCGGGGGCAAATTTGGAAAAATCATTTTGGTCATAATTTGGACCAGTCGCGGATAGGGCGAAAGACTAAATCTCAACGGATCTTCTTTATCTTCTGAATATTGATGCGTTTGGATGTTAGAAGACCCCACGGAGTGAAGACGGCTGACTTGGGGGGGGTTTCGGGGGCAAATTTGGAAAAATCATTTTGGTCATAATTTGGACCAGTCGCGGATAGGGCGAAAGACTAAATCTCAACGGATCTTCTTTATCTTCTGAATATTGATGCGTTTGGATGTTAGAAGACCCCACGGAGCGAAGACGGCTGATTTGGGGGGGGTTTCGGGGGCAAATTTGGAAAAATCATTTTGGTCATAATTTGGACCAGTCGCGGATAGGGCGAAAGACTAAATCTCAACGGATCTTCTTTATCTTCTGAATATTGATGCGTTTGGATGTTAGAAGACCCCACGGAGCGAAGAAGGCTGATTTGGGGGGGGTTTCGGGGGCAAATTTGGAAAAATCATTTTGGTCATAATTTGGACCAGTCGCGGATAGGGCGAAAGACTAAATCTCAACGGATCTTCTTTATCTTCTGAATATTGATGCGTTTGGATGTTAGAAGACCCCACGGAGCGAAGACGGCTGATTTGGGGGGGGTTTCGGGGGCAAATTTGGAAAAATCATTTTGGTCATAATTTGGACCAGTTGCGGATAGGGCGAAAGACTAAATCTCAACGGATCTTCTTTATCTTCTGAATATTGATGCGTTTGGATGTTAGAAGACCCCACGGAGCGAAGACGGCTGATTTGGGGGGGTTTCGGGGGCAAATTTGGAGAAATCATTTTGGTCATAATTTGGACCAGTCGCGGATAGGGCGAAAGACTAAATCTCAACGAATCTTCTTTATCTTCTGAATATTGATGCGTTTGGATGTTAGAAGACCCCACGGAGCGAAGACGGCTGATTTGGGGGGGGTTTCGGGGGCAAATTTGGAAAAATCCTTTTGGTCATAATTTGGACCAGTCGCGGATAGGGCGAAAGACTAAATCTCAACGGATCTTCTTTATCTTCTGAATATTGATGCGTTTGGATGTTAGAAGACCCCACGGAGCGAAGACGGCTGATTTGGGGGGGGTTTCGGGGGCAAATTTGGAAAAATCATTTTGGTCATAATTTGGACCAGTCGCGGATAGGGCGAAAGACTAAATCTCAACGGATCTTCTTTATCTTCTGAATATTGATGCGTTTGGATGTTAGAAGACCCCATGGAGCGAAGACGGCTGATTTGGGGGGGGGGTGGGGGCAAATTTCGGAAAAATCATTTTGGTCATAATTTGGACCAGTCGCGGATAGGGCGAAAGAATAAATCTCAACGGATCTTCTTTATTTTCTGAATATTGATGCGTTTGGATGTTAGAAGACCCCACGGAGCGAAGACGGCTGATTTGGGGGGGGGTTTTGGGGGCAAATTTGGAAAAATCATTTTGGTCATAATTTGTACCAGTCGCGGATAGGGCGAAAGACTAAATCTCAACGGATCTTCTTTATCTTCTGAATATTGATGCGTTTGGATGTTAGAAGACCCCACGGAGCGAAGACGGCTGATTTGGGGGGGGGTTTCGGGGGCAAATTTGGAAAAATCATTTAGGTCATAATTTGGACCAGTCGCGGATAGGGCGAAAGACTAAATCTCAACGGATCTTCTTTATCTTCTGAATATTGATGCGTTTGGATGTTAGAAGACCCCACGGAGCGAAGACAGCTGATTTGGGGGGGGTTTCGGGGGCAAATTTGGAAAAATCATTTTGGTCATAATTTGGACCAGTCGCGGATAGGGCGAAAGACTAAATCTCAACGGATCTTCTTTATCTTCTGAATATTGATGCGTTTGGATGTTAGAAGACCCCACGGAGCAAAGACGGCTGATTTGGGGGGGGTTTCGGGGGCAAATTTGGAAAAATCATTTTGGTCATAATTTGGACCAGTCGCTGATAGGGCGAAAGACTAAATCTCAACGGATCTTCTTTATCTTCTGAATATTGATGCGTTAGGATGTTAGAAGACCCCACGGAGCAAAGACAGCTGATTTGGGGGGGGTTTCGGGGGCAAATTTGGAAAAATCATTTTGGTCATAATTTGGACCAGTCGCGGATAGGGCGAAAGACTAAATCTCAACGGATCTTCTTTATCTTCTGAATATTGATGCGTTTGGATGTTAGAAGACCCCATGGAGCGAAGACGGCTGATTTGGGGGGGGGGTGGGGGCAAATTTCGGAAAAATCATTTTGGTCATAATTTGGACCAGTCGCGGATAGGGCGAAAGAATAAATCTCAACGGATCTTCTTTATTTTCTGAATATTGATGCGTTTGGATGTTAGAAGACCCCACGGAGCGAAGACGGCTGATTTGGGGGGGGGTTTTGGGGGCAAATTTGGAAAAATCATTTTGGTCATAATTTGTACCAGTCGCGGATAGGGCGAAAGACTAAATCTCAACGGATCTTCTTTATCTTCTGAATATTGATGCGTTTGGATGTTAGAAGACCCCACGGAGCGAAGACGGCTGATTTGGGGGGGGGTTTTGGGGGCAAATTTGGAAAAATCATTTAGGTCATAATTTGGACCAGTCGCGGATAGGGCGAAAGACTAAATCTCAACGGATCTTCTTTATCTTCTGAATATTGATGCGTTTGGATGTTAGAAGACCCCACGGAGCGAAGACAGCTGATTTGGGGGGGGTTTCGGGGGCAAATTTGGAAAAATCATTTTGGTCATAATTTGGACCAGTCGCGGATAGGGCGAAAGACTAAATCTCAACGGATCTTCTTTATCTTCTGAATATTGATGCGTTTGGATGTTAGAAGACCCCACGGAGCAAAGACGGCTGATTTGGGGGGGGTTTCGGGGGCAAATTTGGAAAAATCATTTTGGTCATAATTTGGACCAGTCGCTGATAGGGCGAAAGACTAAATCTCAACGGATCTTCTTTATCTTCTGAATATTGATGCGTTAGGATGTTAGAAGACCCCACGGAGCGAAGACAGCTGATTTGGGGGGGGTTTCGGGGGCAAATTTGGAAAAATCATTTTGGTCATAATTTGGACCAGTCGCGGATAGGGCGAAAGACTAAATCTCAACGGATCTTCTTTATCTTCTGAATATTGATGTGTTTGGATGTTAGAAGACCCCACGGAGCGAAGACGGCTGATTTGGGGGGGGTTTCGGGGGCAAATTTGGAAAATCATTTTGGTCATAATTTGTACCAGTCGCGGATAGGGCGAAAGACTAAATCTCAACGGATCTTCTTTATCTTCTGAATATTGATGCGTTTGGATGTTAGAAGACCCCACGGAGCGAAGACGGCTGATTTGGGGGGGGGTTTCGGGGGCAAATTTGGAAAAATCATTTAGGTCATAATTTGGACCAGTCGCGGATAGGGCGAAAGACTAAATCTCAACGGATCTTCTTTATCTTCTGAATATTGATGCGTTTGGATGTTAGAAGACCCCACGGAGCGAAGACAGCTGATTTGGGGGGGGTTTCGGGGGCAAATTTGGAAAAATCATTTTGGTCATAATTTGGACCAGTCGCGGATAGGGCGAAAGACTAAATCTCAACGGATCTTCTTTATCTTCTGAATATTGATGTGTTTGGATGTTAGAAGACCCCACGGAGCGAAGACGGCTGATTTGGGGGGGGTTTCGGGGGCAAATTTGGAAAATCATTTTGGTCATAATTTGTACCAGTCGCGGATAGGGCGAAAGACTAAATCTCAACGGATCTTCTTTATCTTCTGAATATTGATGCGTTTGGATGTTAGAAGACCCCACGGAGCGAAGACGGCTGATTTGGGGGGGGGTTTCGGGGGCAAATTTGGAAAAATCATTTAGGTCATAATTTGGACCAGTCGCGGATAGGGCGAAAGACTAAATCTCAACGGATCTTCTTTATCTTCTGAATATTGATGCGTTTGGATGTTAGAAGACCCCACGGAGCGAAGACAGCTGATTTGGGGGGGGTTTCGGGGGCAAATTTGGAAAAATCATTTTGGTCATAATTTGGACCAGTCGCGGATAGGGCGAAAGACTAAATCTCAACGGATCTTCTTTATCTTCTGAATATTGATGCGTTTGGATGTTAGAAGACCCCACGGAGCAAAGACGGCTGATTTGGGGGGGGTTTCGGGGGCAAATTTGGAAAAATCATTTTGGTCATAATTTGGACCAGTCGCTGATAGGGCGAAAGACTAAATCTCAACGGATCTTCTTTATCTTCTGAATATTGATGCGTTAGGATGTTAGAAGACCCCACGGAGCGAAGACAGCTGATTTGGGGGGGGTTTTGGGGGCAAATTTGGAAAAATCATTTTGGTCATAATTTGGACCAGTCGCGGATAGGGCGAAAGACTAAATCTCAACGGATCTTCTTTATCTTCTGAATATTGATGTGTTTGGATGTTAGAAGACCCCACGGAGCGAAGACGGCTGATTTGGGGGGGGTTTCGGGGGCAAATTTGGAAAATCATTTTGGTCATAATTTGTACCAGTCGCGGATAGGGCGAAAGACTAAATCTCAACGGATCTTCTTTATCTTCTGAATATTGATGCGTTTGGATGTTAGAAGACCCCACGGAGCGAAGACGGCTGATTTGGGGGGGGGTTTCGGGGGCAAATTTGGAAAAATCATTTAGGTCATAATTTGGACCAGTCGCGGATAGGGCGAAAGACTAAATCTCAACGGATCTTCTTTATCTTCTGAATATTGATGCGTTTGGATGTTAGAAGACCCCACGGAGCGAAGACAGCTGATTTGGGGGGGGTTTCATGGGCAAATTTGGAAAAATCATTTTGGTCATAATTTGGACCAGTCGCGGATAGGGCGAAAGACTAAATCTCTACGGATCTTCTTTATCTTCTGAATATTGATGCGTTTGGATGTTAGAAGACCCCACGGAGCGAAGACGGCTGATTTGGGGGGGGGTTTCGGGGGCAAATTTGGAAAAATCATTTTGGTCATAATTTGGACCAGTCGCTGATAGGGCGAAAGACTAAATCTCAACGGATCTTCTTTATCTTCTGAATATTGATGCGTTTGGATGTTGGAAGACCCCACGGAGCGAAGACAGCTGATTTGGGGGGGGTTTCGGGGGCAAATTTGGAAAAATCATTTTGGTCATAATTTGGACCAGTCGCGGATAGGGCGAAAGACTAAATCTCAACGGATCTTCTTTATCTTCTGAATATTGATGCGTTTGGATGTTAGAAGACCCCACGGAGCGAAGACGGCTGATTTGGGGGGGGTTTCGGGGGCAAATTTGGAAAATCATTTTGGTCATAATTTGTACCAGTCGCGGATAGGGCGAAAGACTAAATCTCAACGGATCTTCTTTATCTTCTGAATATTGATGCGTTTGGATGTTAGAAGACCCCATGGAGCGAAGACGGCTGATTTGGGGGGGGGGTGGGGGCAAATTTCGGAAAAATCATTTTGGTCATAATTTGGACCAGTCGCGGATAGGGCGAAAGAATAAATCTCAACGGATCTTCTTTATTTTCTGAATATTGATGCGTTTGGATGTTAGAAGACCCCACGGAGCGAAGACGGCTGATTTGGGGGGGGGTTTTGGGGGCAAATTTGGAAAAATCATTTTGGTCATAATTTGTACCAGTCGCGGATAGGGCGAAAGACTAAATCTCAACGGATCTTCTTTATCTTCTGAATATTGATGCGTTTGGATGTTAGAAGACCCCACGGAGCGAAGACGGCTGATTTGGGGGGGGGTTTCGGGGGCAAATTTGGAAAAATCATTTAGGTCATAATTTGGACCAGTCGCGGATAGGGCGAAAGACTAAATCTCAACGGATCTTCTTTATCTTCTGAATATTGATGCGTTTGGATGTTAGAAGACCCCACGGAGCGAAGACAGCTGATTTGGGGGGGGTTTCGGGGGCAAATTTGGAAAAATCATTTTGGTCATAATTTGGACCAGTCGCGGATAGGGCGAAAGACTAAATCTCAACGGATCTTCTTTATCTTCTGAATATTGATGCGTTTGGATGTTAGAAGACCCCACGGAGCAAAGACGGCTGATTTGGGGGGGGTTTCGGGGGCAAATTTGGAAAAATCATTTTGGTCATAATTTGGACCAGTCGCTGATAGGGCGAAAGACTAAATCTCAACGGATCTTCTTTATCTTCTGAATATTGATGCGTTAGGATGTTAGAAGACCCCACGGAGCAAAGACAGCTGATTTGGGGGGGGTTTCGGGGGCAAATTTGGAAAAATCATTTTGGTCATAATTTGGACCAGTCGCGGATAGGGCGAAAGACTAAATCTCAACGGATCTTCTTTATCTTCTGAATATTGATGCGTTTGGATGTTAGAAGACCCCATGGAGCGAAGACGGCTGATTTGGGGGGGGGGTGGGGGCAAATTTCGGAAAAATCATTTTGGTCATAATTTGGACCAGTCGCGGATAGGGCGAAAGAATAAATCTCAACGGATCTTCTTTATTTTCTGAATATTGATGCGTTTGGATGTTAGAAGACCCCACGGAGCGAAGACGGCTGATTTGGGGGGGGGTTTTGGGGGCAAATTTGGAAAAATCATTTTGGTCATAATTTGTACCAGTCGCGGATAGGGCGAAAGACTAAATCTCAACGGATCTTCTTTATCTTCTGAATATTGATGCGTTTGGATGTTAGAAGACCCCACGGAGCGAAGACGGCTGATTTGGGGGGGGGTTTTGGGGGCAAATTTGGAAAAATCATTTAGGTCATAATTTGGACCAGTCGCGGATAGGGCGAAAGACTAAATCTCAACGGATCTTCTTTATCTTCTGAATATTGATGCGTTTGGATGTTAGAAGACCCCACGGAGCGAAGACAGCTGATTTGGGGGGGGTTTCGGGGGCAAATTTGGAAAAATCATTTTGGTCATAATTTGGACCAGTCGCGGATAGGGCGAAAGACTAAATCTCAACGGATCTTCTTTATCTTCTGAATATTGATGCGTTTGGATGTTAGAAGACCCCACGGAGCAAAGACGGCTGATTTGGGGGGGGTTTCGGGGGCAAATTTGGAAAAATCATTTTGGTCATAATTTGGACCAGTCGCTGATAGGGCGAAAGACTAAATCTCAACGGATCTTCTTTATCTTCTGAATATTGATGCGTTAGGATGTTAGAAGACCCCACGGAGCGAAGACAGCTGATTTGGGGGGGGTTTCGGGGGCAAATTTGGAAAAATCATTTTGGTCATAATTTGGACCAGTCGCGGATAGGGCGAAAGACTAAATCTCAACGGATCTTCTTTATCTTCTGAATATTGATGTGTTTGGATGTTAGAAGACCCCACGGAGCGAAGACGGCTGATTTGGGGGGGGTTTCGGGGGCAAATTTGGAAAATCATTTTGGTCATAATTTGTACCAGTCGCGGATAGGGCGAAAGACTAAATCTCAACGGATCTTCTTTATCTTCTGAATATTGATGCGTTTGGATGTTAGAAGACCCCACGGAGCGAAGACGGCTGATTTGGGGGGGGGTTTCGGGGGCAAATTTGGAAAAATCATTTAGGTCATAATTTGGACCAGTCGCGGATAGGGCGAAAGACTAAATCTCAACGGATCTTCTTTATCTTCTGAATATTGATGCGTTTGGATGTTAGAAGACCCCACGGAGCGAAGACAGCTGATTTGGGGGGGGTTTCGGGGGCAAATTTGGAAAAATCATTTTGGTCATAATTTGGACCAGTCGCGGATAGGGCGAAAGACTAAATCTCAACGGATCTTCTTTATCTTCTGAATATTGATGTGTTTGGATGTTAGAAGACCCCACGGAGCGAAGACGGCTGATTTGGGGGGGGTTTCGGGGGCAAATTTGGAAAATCATTTTGGTCATAATTTGTACCAGTCGCGGATAGGGCGAAAGACTAAATCTCAACGGATCTTCTTTATCTTCTGAATATTGATGCGTTTGGATGTTAGAAGACCCCACGGAGCGAAGACGGCTGATTTGGGGGGGGGTTTCGGGGGCAAATTTGGAAAAATCATTTAGGTCATAATTTGGACCAGTCGCGGATAGGGCGAAAGACTAAATCTCAACGGATCTTCTTTATCTTCTGAATATTGATGCGTTTGGATGTTAGAAGACCCCACGGAGCGAAGACAGCTGATTTGGGGGGGGTTTCGGGGGCAAATTTGGAAAAATCATTTTGGTCATAATTTGGACCAGTCGCGGATAGGGCGAAAGACTAAATCTCAACGGATCTTCTTTATCTTCTGAATATTGATGCGTTTGGATGTTAGAAGACCCCACGGAGCAAAGACGGCTGATTTGGGGGGGGTTTCGGGGGCAAATTTGGAAAAATCATTTTGGTCATAATTTGGACCAGTCGCTGATAGGGCGAAAGACTAAATCTCAACGGATCTTCTTTATCTTCTGAATATTGATGCGTTAGGATGTTAGAAGACCCCACGGAGCGAAGACAGCTGATTTGGGGGGGGTTTTGGGGGCAAATTTGGAAAAATCATTTTGGTCATAATTTGGACCAGTCGCGGATAGGGCGAAAGACTAAATCTCAACGGATCTTCTTTATCTTCTGAATATTGATGTGTTTGGATGTTAGAAGACCCCACGGAGCGAAGACGGCTGATTTGGGGGGGGTTTCGGGGGCAAATTTGGAAAATCATTTTGGTCATAATTTGTACCAGTCGCGGATAGGGCGAAAGACTAAATCTCAACGGATCTTCTTTATCTTCTGAATATTGATGCGTTTGGATGTTAGAAGACCCCACGGAGCGAAGACGGCTGATTTGGGGGGGGGTTTCGGGGGCAAATTTGGAAAAATCATTTAGGTCATAATTTGGACCAGTCGCGGATAGGGCGAAAGACTAAATCTCAACGGATCTTCTTTATCTTCTGAATATTGATGCGTTTGGATGTTAGAAGACCCCACGGAGCGAAGACAGCTGATTTGGGGGGGGTTTCATGGGCAAATTTGGAAAAATCATTTTGGTCATAATTTGGACCAGTCGCGGATAGGGCGAAAGACTAAATCTCTACGGATCTTCTTTATCTTCTGAATATTGATGCGTTTGGATGTTAGAAGACCCCACGGAGCGAAGACGGCTGATTTGGGGGGGGGTTTCGGGGGCAAATTTGGAAAAATCATTTTGGTCATAATTTGGACCAGTCGCTGATAGGGCGAAAGACTAAATCTCAACGGATCTTCTTTATCTTCTGAATATTGATGCGTTTGGATGTTGGAAGACCCCACGGAGCGAAGACAGCTGATTTGGGGGGGGTTTCGGGGGCAAATTTGGAAAAATCATTTTGGTCATAATTTGGACCAGTCGCGGATAGGGCGAAAGACTAAATCTCAACGGATCTTCTTTATCTTCTGAATATTGATGCGTTTGGATGTTAGAAGACCCCACGGAGCGAAGACGGCTGATTTGGGGGGGGTTTCGGGGGCAAATTTGGAAAATCATTTTGGTCATAATTTGTACCAGTCGCGGATAGGGCGAAAGACTAAATCTCAACGGATCTTCTTTATCTTCTGAATATTGATGCGTTTGGATGTTAGAAGACCCCACGGAGCGAAGACGGCTGATTTGGGGGGGGTTTCGGGGGCAAATTTGGAAAAATCATTTAGGTCATAATTTGGACCAGTCGCGGATAGGGCGAAAGACTAAATCTCAACGGATCTTCTTTATGTTCTGAATATTGATGCGTTTGGATGTTAGAAGACCCCACGGAGCGAAGACAGCTGATTTGGGGGGGGTTTCGGGGGAAAATTTGGAAAAATCATTTTGGTCATAATTTGGACCAGTCGCGGATAGGGCGAAAGACTAAATCTCAACGGATCTTCTTTATCTTCTGAATATTGATGCGTTTCGATGTTAGAAGACCCCACGGAGCGAAGACGGCTGATTTGGGGGGGGTTTCGGGGGCAAATTTGGAAAATCATTTTGGTCATAATTTGTACCAGTCGCGGATAGGGCGAAAGACTAAATCTCAACGGATCTTCTTTATCTTCTGAATATTGATGCGTTTGGATGTTAGAAGACCCCACGGAGCGAAGTCGGCTGATTTGGGGGGGGGTTTCAAGGGCAAATTTGGAAAAATCATTTAGGTCATAATTTGGACCAGTCGCGGATAGGGCGAAAGACTAAATCTCAACGGATCTTCTTTATCTTCTGAATATTGATGCGTTTGGATGTTAGAAGACCCCACGGAGCGAAGACAGCTGATTTGGGGGGGGTTTCATGGGCAAATTTGGAAAAATCATTTTGGTCATAATTTGGACCAGTCGCGGATAGGGCGAAAGACTAAATCTCAACGGATCTTCTTTATCTTCTGAATATTGATGCGTTTGGATGTTAGAAGACCCCACGGAGCGAAGACGGCTGATTTGGGGGGGGGTTTCGGGGGCAAATTTGGAAAAATCATTTTGGTCATAATTTGGACCAGTCGCGGATAGGGCGAAAGACTAAATCTCAACGGATCTTCTTTATCTTCTGAATATTGATGCGTTTGGATGTTAGAAGACCCCACTGAGCAAAGACGGCTGATTTGGGGGGGGTTTCGGGGGCAAATTTGGAAAAATCATTTTGGTCATAATTTGGACCAGTCGCTGATAGGGCGAAAGACTAAATCTCAACGGATCTTCTTTATCTTCTGAATATTGATGCGTTTGGATGTTGGAAGACCCCACGGAGCGAAGACAGCTGATTTGGGGGGGGTTTCGGGGGAAAATTTGGAAAAATCATTTTGGTCATAATTTGGACCAGTCGCGGATAGGGCGAAAGACTAAATCTCAACGGATCTTCTTTATCTTCTGAATATTGATGCGTTTGGATGTTAGAAGACCCCACGGAGCGAAGACGGCTGATTTGGGGGGGGTTTCGGGGGCAAATTTGGAAAATCATTTTGGTCATAATTTGTACCAGTCGCGGATAGGGCGAAAGACTAAATCTCAACGGATCTTCTTTATCTTCTGAATATTGATGCGTTTGGATGTTAGAAGACCCCACGGAGCGAAGACGGCTGATTTGGGGGGGGTTTCGGGAGCAAATTTGGAAAAATCATTTAGGTCATAATTTGGACCAGTCGCGGATAGGGCGAAAGACTAAATCTCAACGGATCTTCTTTATGTTCTGAATATTGATGCGTTTGGATGTTAGAAGACCCCACGGAGCGAAGACAGCTGATTTGGGGGGGGTTTCGGGGGAAAATTTGGAAAAATCATTTTGGTCATAATTTGGACCAGTCGCGGATAGGGCGAAAGACTAAATCTCAACGGATCTTCTTTATCTTCTGAATATTGATGCGTTTCGATGTTAGAAGACCCCACGGAGCGAAGACGGCTGATTTGGGGGGGGGTTTCGGGGGCAAATTTGGAAAAATCATTTTGGTCATAATTTGGACCAGTCGCGGATAGGGCGAAAGACTAAATCTCAACGGATCTTCTTTATCTTCTGAATATTGATGCGTTTGGATGTTAGAAGACCCCACGGAGCAAAGACGGCTGATTTGGGGGGGGGGTTTCGGGGGCAAATTTGGAAAAATCATTTTGGTCATAATTTGGACCAGTCGCGGATAGGGCGAAAGACTAAATCTCAACGGATCTTCTTTATCTTCTGTATATTGATGCGTTTGGATGTTAGAAGACCCCACGGAGCGAAGACGGCTGATTTGGGGGGGGTTTCGGGGGCAAATTTGGAAAAATCATTTTGGTCATAATTTGGACCAGTCGTGGATAGGGCGTAAGACTAAATCTCAACGGATCTTCTTTATCTTCTGAATATTGATGCGTTTGGATGTTAGAAGACCCCACGGAGCGAAGACGGCTGATTTGGGGGGGGTTTCGGGGGCAAATTTGGAAAAATCATTTTGGTCATAATTTGGACCAGTCGCGGATAGGGCGAAAGACTAAATCTCAACGGATCTTCTTTATCTTCTGAATATTGATGCGTTTGGATGTTAGAAGACCCCACGGAGCGAAGACGGCTGATTTGGGGGGGGTTTCGGGGGTAAATTTGGAAAAAATCATTTTGGTCATAATTTGGACCAGTCGCGGATAGGGCGAAAGACTAAATCTCAACGGATCTTCTTTATCTTTTGAATATTGATGCGTTTGGATGTTAGAAGACCCCACGGAGCAAAGACGGCTGAATTGGGGGGGGTTTCGGGGGCAAATTTGGAAAAATCATTTTGGTCATAATTTGGACCAGTCGCGGATAGGGCGAAAGACTAAATCTCAACGGATCTTCTTTATCTTCTGAATATTGATGCGTTTGGATGTTAGAAGACCCCACGGAGCGAAGACGGCTGATTGGGGGGGGGTTTCGGGGGCAAATTTGGAAAAATCATTTTGGTCATAATTTAGACCAGTCGCGGATAGGGCGAAAGACTAAATCTCAACGGATCTTCTTTATCTTCTGAATATTGATGCGTTTGGATGTTAGAAGACCCTACGGAGCGAAGACGGCTGATTTGGGGGGGGTTTCGGGGGCAAATTTGGAAAAATCATTTTGGTCATAATTTGGACCAGTCGCGGATAGTGCGAAAGACTAAATCTCAACGGATCTTCTTTATCTTCTGAATATTGATGCGTTTCGATGTTAGAAGACCCCACGGAGCGAAGACGGCTGATTTGGGGGGGGGTTTCGGGGACAAATTTGGAAAAATCATTTTGGTCATAATTTGTACCAGTCGCGGATAGGGCGAAAGACTAAATCTCAACGGATCTTCTTTATTTTCTGAATATTGATGCGTTTGGATGTTAGAAGAACCCACGGAGCGAAGACGGCTGATTTGGGGGGGGGTTTCGGGGTCAAATTTGGAAAAATCATTTAGGTCATAATTTGGACCAGTCGCGGATAGGGCGAAAGACTAAATCTCAACGGATCTTCTTTATCTTCTGAATATTGATGCGTTTGGATGTTAGAAGACCCCACGGAGCGAAGACAGCTGATTTGGGGGGGGTTTCGGGGGCAAATTTGGAAAAATCATTTTGGTCATAATTTGGACCAGTCGCGGATAGGGCGAAAGACTAAATCTCAACGGATCTTCTTTATCTTCTGAATATTGATGCGTTTGGATGTTAGAAGACCCCACGGAGCAAAGACGGCTGATTTGGGGGGGGTTTCGGGGGCAAATTTGGAAAAATCATTTTGGTCATAATTTGGACCAGTCGCTGATAGGGCGAAAGACTAAATCTCAACGGATCTTCTTTATCTTCTGAATATTGATGCGTTAGGATGTTAGAAGACCCCACGGAGCGAAGACAGCTGATTTGGGGGGGGTTTCGGGGGCAAATTTGGAAAAATCATTTTGGTCATAATTTGGACCAGTCGCGGATAGGGCGAAAGACTAAATCTCAACGGATCTTCTTTATCTTCTGAATATTGATGGGTTTGGATGTTAGAAGACCCCACGGAGCGAAGACGGCTGATTTGGGGGGGGTTTCGGGGGCAAATTTGGAAAATCATTTTGGTCATAATTTGTACCAGTCGCGGATAGGGCGAAAGACTAAATCTCAACGGATCTTCTTTATCTTCTGAATATTGATGCGTTTGGATGTTAGAAGACCCCACGGAGCGAAGACGGCTGATTTGGGGGGGGGTTTCGGGGGCAAATTTGGAAAAATCATTTAGGTCATAATTTGGACCAGTCGCGGATAGGGCGAAAGACTAAATCTCAACAGATCTTCTTTATCTTCTGAATATTGATGCGTTTGGATGTTAGAAGACCCCACGGAGCGAAGACAGCTGATTTGGGGGGGGTTTCGGGGGCAAATTTGGAAAAATCATTTTGGTCATAATTTGGACCAGTCGCGGATAGGGCGAAAGACTAAATCTCAACGGATCTTCTTTATCTTCTGAATATTGATGCGTTTGGATGTTAGAAGACCCCACGGAGCGAAGACGGCTGATTTGGGGGGGGGGTTTCGGGGGCAAATTTGGAAAAATCATTTTGGTCATAATTTGGACCAGTCGCGGATAGGGCGAAAGACTAAATCTCAACGGATCTTCTTTATCTTCTGAATATTAATGCGTTTGGATGTTAGAAGACCCCACTGAGCAAAGGCGGCTGATTTGGGGGGGGTTTCGGGGGAAAATTTGGAAAAATCATTTTGGTCATAATTTGGACCAGTCGCTGATAGGGCGAAAGACTAAATCTCAACGGATCTTCTTTATCTTCTGAATATTGATGCGTTTGGATGTTGGAAGACCCCACGGAGCGAAGACAGCTGATTTGGGGGGGGTTTCGGGGGCAAATTTGGAAAAATCATTTTGGTCATAATTTGGACCAGTCGCGGATAGGGCGAAAGACTAAATCTCAACGGATCTTCTTTATCTTCTGAATATTGATGCGTTTGGATGTTAGAAGACCCCACGGAGCGAAGACGGCTGATTTGGGGGGGGTTTCGGGGGCAAATTTGGAAAATAATTTTGGTCATAATTTGTACCAGTCGCGGATAGGGCGAAAGACTAAATCTCAACGGATCTTCTTTATCTTCTGAATATTGATGCGTTTGGATGTTAGAAGACCCCACGGAGCGAAGACGGCTGATTTGGGGGGGGTTTGGGGGGCAAATTTGGAAAAATCATTTAGGTCATAATTTGGACCAGTCGCGGATAGGGCGAAAGACTAAATCTCAACGGATCTTCTTTATCTTCTGAATATTGATGCGTTTGGATGTTAGAAGACCCCACGGAGCGAAGACAGCTGATTTGGGGGGGGTTTCGGGGGAAAATTTGGAAAAATCATTTTGGTCATAATTTGGACCAGTCGCGGATAGGGCGAAAGACTAAATCTCAACGGATCTTCTTTATCTTCTGAATATTGATGCGTTTGGATGTTAGAAGACCCCACGGAGCGAAGACGGCTGATTTGGGGGGGGGTTTTGGGGGCAAATTTGGAAAAATCATTTTGGTCATAATTTGGACCAGTCGCGGATAGGGCGAAAGACTAAATCTCAACGGATCTTCTTTATCTTCTGAATATTGATGCGTTTGGATGTTAGAAGACCCCACGGAGCAAAGACGGCTGATTTGGGGGGGGGGGGTTTCGGGGGCAAATTTGGAAAAATCATTTTGGTCATAATTTGGACCAGTCGTCGATAGGGCGTAAGACTAAATCTCAACGGATCTTCTTTATCTTCTGAATATTGATGCGTTTGGATGTTAGAAGACCCCACGGAGCGAAGACGGCTGATTTGGGGGGGGTTCCGGGGGCAAATTTGGAAAAATCAATTTGGTCATAATTTGGACCAGTCGCGGATAGGGCGAAAGACTAAATCTCAACGGATCTTCTTTATCTTCTGAATATTGATGCGTTTGAATGTTAGAAGACCCCACGGAGCGAAGACGGCTGATTTGGGGGGGGTTTCGGGGGCAAATTTGGAAAAATCATTTTGGTCATAATTTGGACCAGTCGCGGATAGGGCGAAAGACTAAATCTCAACGGATCTTCTTTATCTTTTGAATATTGATGCGTTTGGATGTTAGAAGACCCCACGGAGCAAAGACGGCTGATTTGGGGGGGGTTTCGGGGGCAAATTTGGAAAAATCATTTTGGTCATAATTTGGACCAGTCGCGGATAGGGCGAAAGACTAAATCTCAACGGATCTTCTTTATCTTCTGAATATTGATGCGTTTGGATGTTAGAAGACCCCACGGAGCGAAGACGGCTGATTGGGGGGGGGTTTCGGGGGCAAATTTGGAAAAATCATTTTGGTCATAATTTAGACCAGTCGCGGATAGGGCGAAAGACTAAATCTCAACGGATCTTCTTTATCTTCTGAATATTGATGCGTTTGGATGTTAGAAGACCCCACGGAGCGAAGACGGCTGATTTGGGGGGGGGGTTTCGGGGGCAAATTTGGAAAAATCATTTTGGTCATAATTTGGACCAGTCGCGGATAGGGCGAAAGACTAAATCTCAACGGATCTTCTTTATCTTCTGAATATTGATGCGTTTCGATGTTAGAAGACCCCACGGAGCGAAGACGGCTGATTTGGGGAGGGTTTCGGCGACAAATTTGGAAAAATCATTTTGGTCATAATTTGGACCAGTCGCGGATAGGGCGAAAGACTAAATCTCAACGGATCTTCTTTATCTTCTGAATATTGATGCGTTTGGAAGTTAGAAGACCCCACGGAGCAAAGACAGCTGATTAGGGGGGGTTTCGGGGGCAAATTTGGAAAAATCATTTTGGTCATAATTTGGACCAGTCGCGGATAGGGCGAAAGACTAAATCTCAACGGATCTTCTTTATCTTCTGAATATTGATGCGTTTGGATGTTAGAAGACCCCACGGAGCGAAGACGGCTGATTTGGGGGGGGTTTCGGGGGCAAATTTGGAAAATCATTTTGGTCATAATTTGGACCAGTCGCGGATAGGGCGAAAGACTAAATCTCAACGGATCTTCTTTATCTTCTGAATATTGATGCGTTTCGATGTTAGAAGACCCCACGGAGCGAAGACGGCTGATTTGGGGGGGGGTTTCGGGGACAAATTTAGAAAAATCATTTTGGTCATAATTTGGACCAGTCGCGGATAGGGCGAAAGACTAAATCTCAACGGATCTTCTTTATCTTCTGAATATTGATGCGTTTGGATGTTAGAAGACCCCACGGAGCGAAGACAGCTGATTTGGGGGGGGTTTCGGGGGCAAATTTGGAAAAATCATTTTGGTCATAATTTGGACCAGTCGCGGATAGGGCGAAAGACTAAATCTCAACGGATCTTCTTTATCTTTTGAATATTGATGCGTTTGGATGTTAGAAGACCCCACGGAGCAAAGACGGCTGATTTGGGGGGGGTTTCGGGGGCAAATTTGGAAAAATCATTTTGGTCATAATTTGGACCAGTCGCGGATAGGGCGAAAGACTAAATCTCAACGGATCTTCTTTATCTTCTGAATATTGATACATTTGGATGTTAGAAGACCCCACGGAGCGAAGACGGCTGATTGGGGGGGGTTTCGGGGGCAAATTTGGAAAAATCATTTTGGTCATAATTTAGACCAGTCGCGGATAGGGCGAAAGACTAAATCTCAACGGATCTTCTTTATCTTCTGAATATTGATGCGTTTGGATGTTAGAAGACCCCACGGAGCGAAGACGGCTGATTTGGGGGGGGTTTCGGGGGCAAATTTGGAAAAATCATTTTGGTCATAATTTGGACCAGTTGCTGATAGGGCGAAAGACTAAATCTCAACGGATCTTCTTTATCTTCTGAATATTGATGCGTTTGGATGTTAGAAGACCCCACGGAGCAAAGACGGCTGATTTGGGGGGGGGGGTTTCGGGGGCAAATTTGGAAAAATCATTTTGGTCATAATTTGGACCAGTCGCGGATAGGGCGAAAGACTAAATCTCAACGGATCTTCTTTATCTTCTGTATATTGATGCGTTTGGATGTTAGAAGACCCCACGGAGCGAAGACGGCTGATTTGGGGGGGGTTTCGGGGGCAAATTTGGAAAAATCATTTTGGTCATAATTTGGACCAGTCGTCGATAGGGCGTAAGACTAAATCTCAACGGATCTTCTTTATCTTCTGAATATTGATGCGTTTGGATGTTAGAAGACCCCACGGAGCGAAGACGGCTGATTTGGGGGGGGTTCCGGGGGCAAATTTGGAAAAATCAATTTGGTCATAATTTGGACCAGTCGCGGATAGGGCAAAAGACTAAATCTCAACGGATCTTCTTTATCTTCTGAATATTGATGCGTTTGAATGTTAGAAGACCCCACGGAGCGAAGACGGCTGATTTGGGGGGGGTTTCGGGGGCAAATTTGGAAAAATCATTTTGGTCATAATTTGGACCAGTCGCGGATAGGGCGAAAGACTAAATCTCAACGGATCTTCTTTATCTTTTGAATATTGATGCGTTTGGATGTTAGAAGACCCCACGGAGCAAAGACGGCTGATTTGGGGGGGGTTTCGGGGGCAAATTTGGAAAAATCATTTTGGTCATAATTTGGACCAGTCGCGGATAGGGCGAAAGACTAAATCTCAACGGATCTTCTTTATCTTCTGAATATTGATGCGTTTGGATGTTAGAAGACCCCACGGAGCGAAGACGGCTGATAGGGGGGGGGTTTCGGGGGCAAATTTGGAAAAATCATTTTGGTCATAATTTAGACCAGTCGCGGATAGGGCGAAAGACTAAATCTCAACGGATCTTCTTTATCTTCTGAATATTGATGCGTTTGGATGTTAGAAGACCCCACGGAGCGAAGACGGCTGATTTGGGGGGGGGTTTCGGGGGCAAATTTGGAAAAATCATTTTGGTCATAATTTGGACCAGTCGCGGATAGGGCGAAAGACTAAATCTCAACGGATCTTCTTTATCTTCTGAATATTGATGCGTTTCGATGTTAGAAGACCCCACGGAGCGAAGACGGCTGATTTGGGGAGGGTTTCGGCGACAAATTTGGAAAAATCATTTTGGTCATAATTTGGACCAGTCGCGGATAGGGCGAAAGACTAAATCTCAACGGATCTTCTTTATCTTCTGAATATTGATGCGTTTGGATGTTAGAAGACCCCACGGAGCAAAGACAGCTGATTAGGGGGGGGTTTCGGGGGCAAATTTGGAAAAATCATTTTGGTCATAATTTGGACCAGTCGCGGATAGGGCGAAAGACTAAATCTCAACGGATCTTCTTTATCTTCTGAATATTGATGCGTTTGGATGTTAGAAGACCCCACGGAGCGAAGACGGCTGATTTGGGGGGGGTTTCGGGGGCAAATTTGGAAAATCATTTTGGTCATAATTTGGACCAGTCGCGGATAGGGCGAAAGACTAAATCTCAACGGATCTTCTTTATCTTCTGAATATTGATGCGTTTGGATGTTAGAAGACCCCACGGAGCGAAGACGGCTGATTTGGGGGGGGGGTTTCGGGGGCAAATTTGGAAAAATCATTTTGGTCATAATTTGGACCAGTTGCGGATAGGGCGAAAGACTAAATCTCAACGGATCTTCTTTATCTTCTGAATATTGATGCGTTTCGATGTTAGAAGACCCCACGGAGCGAAGACGGCTGATTTGGGGGGGGGTTTCGGGGACAAATTTAGAAAAATCATTTTGGTCATAATTTGGACCAGTCGCGGATAGGGCGAAAGACTAAATCTCAACGGATCTTCTTTATCTTCTGAATATTGATGCGTTTGGATGTTAGAAGACCCCACGGAGCAAAGACGGCTGATTTGGGGGGGGTTTCGGGGGCAAATTTGGAAAAATCATTTTGGTCATAATTTGGACCAGTCGCGGATAGGGCGAAAGACTAAATCTCAACGGATCTTCTTTATCTTCTGAATATTGATACATTTGGATGTTAGAAGACCCCACGGAGCGAAGACGGCTGATTGGGGGGGGGTTTCGGGGGCAAATTTGGAAAAATCATTTTGGTCATAATTTAGACCAGTCGCGGATAGGGCGAAAGACTAAATCTCAACGGATCTTCTTTATCTTCTGAATATTGATGCGTTTGGATGTTAGAAGACCCCACGGAGAGAAGACGGCTGATTTGGGGGGGGTTTCGGGGGCAAATTTGGAAAAATCATTTTGGTCATAATTTGGACCAGTTGCTGATAGGGCGAAAGACTAAATCTCAACGGATCTTCTTTATCTTCTGAATATTGATGCGTTTGGATGTTAGAAGACCCCACTGAGCGAAGACGGCTGATTTGGGGGGGGTTTCGGGGGCAAATTTGGAAAAATCATTTTGGTCATAATTTGGACCAGTCGCGGATAGGGCGAAAGACTAAATCTCAACGGATCTTCTTTATCTTCTGAATATTGATGCGTTTGGATGTTAGAAGACCCCACGGAGCGAAGACGGCTGATTTGGGGGGGTTTCGGGGGCAAATTTGGAAAAATCATTTTGGTCATAATTTGGACCAGTCGCGGATAGGGCGAAAGACTAAATCTCAACGGATCTTCTTTATCTTCTAAATATTGATGCGTTTGGATATAAGAAGACCCCACGGAGCGAAGACGGCTGATTTGGGGGGGGTTTTGGGGGCAAATTTGGAAAAATCATTTTGGTCATAATTTGGACCAGTCGCGGATAGGGCGAAAGACTAAATCTCAACGGATCTTCTTTATCTTCTGAATATTGATGCGTTTGGATGTTAGAAGACCCCACGGAGCGAAGACGGCTGATTTGGGGGGGGGTTCGGGGGCAAATTTGGAAAAATCATTTTGGTCATAATTTGGACCAGTCGCGGATAGGGCGAAAGACTAAATCTCAACGGATCTTCTTTATCTTCTGAATATTGATGCGTTTGGATGTTAGAAGACCCCACGGAGCGAAGACGGCTGATTTGGGGGGGGTTTCGGGGGCAAATTTGGAAAAATCATTTTGGTCATAATTTGGACCAGTCGCGGATAGGGCGAAAGACTAAATCTCAACGGATCTTCTTTATCTTCTGAATATTGATGCGTTTGGATGTTAGAAGACCCCACGGAGCGAAGACGGCTGATTTCGGGGGGGGGTTCGGGGGCAAATTTGGAAAAATCATTTTGGTCATAATTTGGACCAGTCGCGGATAGGGCGAAAGACTAAATCTCAACGGATCTTCTTTATCTTCTAAATATTGATGCGTTTGGATATTAGAAGACCCCACGGAGCGAAGACGGCTGATTTGGGGGGGGTTTTGGGGGCAAATTTGGAAAAATCATTTTGGTCATAATTTGGACCAGTCGCGGATAGGGCGAAAGACTAAATCTCAACGGATCTTCTTTATCTTCTGAATATTGATGCGTTTGGATGTTAGAAGACCCCACGGAGCGAAGACGGCTGATTTGGGGGGGGGTTCGGGGGCAAATTTGGAAAAATCATTTTGGTCATAATTTGGACCAGTCGCGGATAGGGCGAAAGACTAAATCTCAACGGATCTTCTTTATCTTCTGAATATTGATGCGTTTGGATGTTAGAAGACCCCACGGAGCGAAGACGGCTGATTTGGGGGGGGTTTCGGGGGCAAATTTGGAAAAATCATTTTGGTCATAATTTCGACCAGTCGCGGATAGGTCGAAAGACTAAATCTCAACGGATCTTCTTTATCTTCTGAATATTGATGCGTTTGGATGTTAGAAGACCCCACGGAGCGAAGACGGCTGATTTGGAGGGGGGTTCGGGGGCAAATTTGGAAAAATCATTTTGGTCATAATTTGGACCAGTCGCGGATAGGGCGAAAGACTAAATCTCAACGGATCTTCTTTTTCTTCTGAATATTGATGCGTTTGGATGTTAGAAGACCCCACGGAGCGAAGACAGCTGATTTGGGGGGGGTTTCGGGGGCAAATTTGGAAAAATCATTTTTGTCATAATTTGGACCAGTCGCGGATAGGGCGAAAGACTAAATCTCAACGGATCTTCTTTATCTTCTGAATATTGATGCGTTTGGATGTTAGAAGACCCCACGGAGTGAAGACGGCTGATTTGGGGGGGGTTTCGGGGGCAAATTTGGAAAAATCATTTTGGTCATAATTTGGACCAGTCGCGGATAGGGCGAAAGACTAAATCTCAACGGATCTTCTTTATCTTCTGTATATTGATGCGTTTGGATTTTAGAAGACCCCAGGGAGCAAAGACGGCTGATTTGGGGGGGGTTTCGGGGGCAAATTTGGAAAAATAATTTTGGTCATAATTTGGACCAGTCGCGGAAAGGGCGAAAGACTAAATCTCAACGGATCTTCTTTATCTTCTGAATATTGATGCGTTTGGATGTTACAAGACCCCACGGAGCGAAGACGGCTGACTTAAGAGGGGTTTCGGGGGCAAATTTGGAAAAATCATTTTTGTCATAATTTGGACCAGTCGCGGATAGGGCGAAAGACTAAATCTCAACGGATCTTCTTTATCTTCTGAATATTGATGCGTTTGGATGTTAGAAGACCCCAGGGAGCAAAGACGGCTGATTTGGGGGGGGTTTCGGGGGCAAATTTGGAAAAATAATTTTGGTCATAATTTGGACCAGTCGCGGAAAGGGCGAAAGACTAAATCTCAACGGATCTTCTTTATCTTCTGAATATTGATGCGTTTGGATGTAAGAAGACCCCACGGAGCGAAGACGGCTGATTTGGGGGGGGTTTCGGGGGCAAATTTGGAAAAATCATTTTGGTCATATTTTGGACCAGTCGCGGATAGGGCGAAAGACTAAATCTCAACGGATCTTCTTTATCTTCTGAATATTGATGCGTTTGGATGTTAGAAGACCCCACGGAGCGAAGACGGCCGATTTGGGGGGGGTTTCGGGGGCAAATTTGGAAAAATCATTTTGGTCATAATTTGGACCAGTCGCGGATAGGGCGAAAGACTAAATCTCAACGGATCTTCTTTATCTTCTGAATATTGATGCGTTTGGATGTTAGAAGACCCCACGGAGCAAAGACGGCTGATTTGGGGGGGGTTTCGGGGGCAAATTTGGAAAAATAATTTTGGTCATAATTTGGACCAGTTGCTGATAGGGCGAAAGACTAAATCTCAACGGATCTTCTTTATCTTCTGAATATTGATGCGTTTGGATGTTAGAAGACCCCACGGAGCGAAGACGGCTGATTTGGGGGGGGTTTCGGGGGCAAATTTGGAAAAATCATTTTGGTCATAATTTGGACCAGTCACGGATAGGGCGAAACACTAAATCTCAATGGATCTTCTTTATCTTCTGAATATTGATGCGTTTGGATGTTAGAAGACCCCACGGAGCGAAGACGGCTGATTTGGGGGGGGTTTCGGGGGCAAATTTGGAAAAATCATTTTGGTCATAATTTGGACCAGTTGCTGATAGGGCGAAAGACTAAATCTCAACGGATCTTCTTTATCTTCTGAATATTGATGCGTTTGGATGTTAGAAGACCCCACGGAGCGAAGACGGCTGATTTGGGGGGGGGTTTCGGGGGCAAATTTGGAAAAATCATTTTGGTCATAATTTGGACCAGTCGCGGATAGGGCGAAAGACTAAATCTCAACGGATCTTCTTTATCTTCTGAATATTGATGCGTTTGGATGTTAGAAGACCCCACGGAGCGAAGACGGCTGAATTGGGGGGGTTTCGGGGGCAAATTTGGAAAAATCATTTTGGTCATAATTTGGACCAGTCGCGGATAGGGCGAAAGACTAAATCTCAACGGATCTTCTTTATCTTCTAAATATTGATGCGTTTGGATATAAGAAGACCCCACGGAGCGAAGACGGCTGATTTGGGGGGGGTTTTTGGGGCAAATTTGGAAAAATCATTTTGGTCATAATTTGGACCAGTCGCGGATAGGGCGAAAGACTAAATCTCAACGGATCTTCTTTATCTTCTGAATATTGATGCGTTTGGATGTTAGAAGACCCCACGGAGCGAAGACGGCTGATTTGGGGGGGGGTTCGGGGGAAAATTTTGAAAAATCATTTTGGTCATAATTTGGACCAGTCGCGGATAGGGCGAAAGACTAAATCTCAACGGATCTTCTTTATCTTCTGAATGCGTTTGGATGTTAGAAGACCCCACGGACCCCACGGAGCGTTTGGATGTTAGAAGACCCCACGGAGCGAAGACGGCTGATTTGGGGGGGGTTTCGGGGGCAAATTTGGAAAAATCATTTTGGTCATAATTTGGACCAGTCGCGGATAGGGCGAAAGACTAAATCTCAACGGATCTTCTTTATCTTCTGAATATTGATGCGTTTGGATGTTAGAAGACCCCACGGAGCGAAGACGGCTGATTTCGGGGGGGGGGTTCGGGGGCAAATTTGGAAAAATCATTTTGGTCATAATTTGGACCAGTCGCGGATAGGGCGAAAGACTAAATCTCAACGGATCTTCTTTATCTTCTAAATATTGATGCGTTTGGATATTAGAAGACCCCACGGAGCGAAGACGGCTAATTTGGGGGGGGTTTTGGGGGCAAATTTGGAAAAATCATTTTGGTCATAATTTGGACCAGTCGCGGATAGGGGGAAAGACTAAATCTCAACGGATCTTCTTTATCTTCTGAATATTGATGCGTTTGGATGTTAGAAGACCCCACGGAGCGAAGACGGCTGATTTGGGGGGGGGTTCGGGGGCAAATTTGGAAAAATCATTTTGGTCATAATTTGGACCAGTCGCGGATAGGGCGAAAGACTAAATCTCAACGGATCTTCTTTATCTTCTGAATATTGATGCGTTTGGATGTTAGAAGACCCCACGGAGCGAAGACGGCTGATTTGGGGGGGGGGTTCGGGGGCAAATTTGGAAAAATCATTTTGGTCATAATTTGGACCAGTCGCGGATAGGGCGAAAGACTAAATCTCAACGGATCTTCTTTTTCTTCTGAATATTGATGCGTTTGGATGTTAGAAGACCCCACGGAGCGAAGACAGCTGATTTGGGGGGGGTTTCGGGGGCAAATTTGGAAAAATCATTTTGGTCATAATTTGGACCAGTCGCGGATAGGGCGAAAGACTAAATCTCAACGGATCTTCTTTATCTTCTGAATATTGATGCGTTTGGATGTTAGAAGACCCCACGGAGCGAAGACGGCTGATTTGGGGGGGGTTTCGGGGGCAAATTTCGAAAAATCATTTTGGTCATAATTTGGACCAGTCGCGGATAGGGCGAAAGACTAAATCTCAACGGATCTTCTTTATCTTCTGTATATTGATGCGTTTGGATGTTAGAAGACCCCAGGGAGCAAAGACGGCTGATTTGGGGGGGGTTTCGGGGGCAAATTTGGAAAAATAATTTTGGTCATAATTTGGACCAGTCGCGGAAAGGGCGAAAGACTAAATCTCAACGGATCTTCTTTATCTTCTGAATATTGATGCGTTTGGATGTTAGAAGACCCCACGGAGCGAAGACGGCTGACTTAAGAGGGGTTTCGGGGGCAAATTTGGAAAAATCATTTTTGTCATAATTTGGACCAGTCGCGGATAGGGCGAAAGACTAAATCTCAACGGATCTTCTTTATCTTCTGAATATTGATGCGTTTGGATGTTAGAAGACCCCAGGGAGCAAAGACGGCTGATTTGGGGGGGGTTTCGGGGGCAAATTTGGAAAAATAATTTTGGTCATAATTTGGACCAGTCGCGGAAAGGGCGAAAGACTAAATCTCAACGGATCTTCTTTATCTTCTGAATATTGATGCGTTTGGATGTTAGAAGACCCCACGGAGCGAAGACGGCTGATTTGGGGGGGGTTTCGGGGGCAAATTTGGAAAAATCATTTTGGTCATATTTTGGACCAGTCGCGGATAGGGCGAAAGACTAAATCTCAACGGATCTTCTTTATCTTCTGAATATTGATGCGTTTGGATGTTAGAAGACCCCACGGAGCGAAGACGGCTGATTTGGGGGGGGTTTCGGGGGCAAATTTGGAAAAATCATTTTGGTCATAATTTGGACCAGTCGCGGATAGGGCGAAAGACTAAATCTCAACGGATCTTCTTTATCTTCTGAATATTGATGCGTTTGGATGTTAGAAGACCCCACGGAGCAAAGACAGCTGATTTGGGGGGGGGTTTCGGGGGCAAATTTGGAAAAATAATTTTGGTCATAATTTGGACCAGTTGCTGATAGGGCGAAAGACTAAATCTCAACGGATCTTCTTTATCTTCTGAATATTGATGCGTTTGGATGTTAGAAGACCCCACGGAGCGAAGACGGCTGATTTGGGGGGGGTTTCGGGGGCAAATTTGGAAAAATCATTTTGGTCATAATTTGGACCAGTCGCGGATAGGGCGAAAGACTAAATCTCTACGGATCTTCTTTATCTTCTGAATATTGATGCGTTTGGATGTTAGAAGACCCCACGGAGCGAAGACGGCTGATTTGGGGGGGGGTTTCGGGGGCAAATTTCGAAAAATCATTTTGGTCATAATTTGGACCAGTCGCGGATAGGGCGAAAGACTAAATCTCAACGGATCTTCTTTATCTTCTGAATATTGATGCGTTTGGATGTTAGAAGACCCCACGGAGCAAAGACGGCTGATTTGGGGGGGGTTTCGGGGGCAAATTTGGAAAAATCATTTTGGTCATAATTTGGACCAGTCGCGGATAGGGCGAAAGACTGTTTGTGGAACGCACATTCTGTAAGAAATAAAACTACGTATGTTACCGAATATGTTAATGAATATAATATTGATGTTATGTGCATTACAGAAACCTGGTTAAGTAATCAGGATAATGTATCAATAGGGGAGTGCACTCCTATAGGATATACATTCATTAACTCTCCAAGAGACGCAAGTAAACGTGGAGGAGGGATTGGAGTACTGTATAAAAGTATGCTCAAATTAAAGATTAAGAACATAGATTTCAAGTTTGCCACATTTGAATGCGCTCATATTACCGATTTGTCAAGCTCTATCCATTTTTTCATTGTGTATAGACCACCCCCTTCTTCAGCAAATAGATTCACAAGTTCTGACTTCTTGAAGGAATTTGATGAATACATATGTGAGATATCACTATGTCCAGGAAAATTGGTGTTATTAGGTGATTTCAACGTCCATTGGGAAGATATGAATAAAAATGATGTGCTTCACATGAGGAACACCATTTCTTCGGCTGGGCTCATTCAGCATGTCCAAGGTCCAACACACAATCTTGGTCATACTTTAGATCTAGTTTTTACCAGAGATGACTCAGTTATCTTACAGTGTCACACATTCGACACTTGTATTTCTGATCATTATATGATTCGTTTTTTATTGGCTCATCAGAAATCAGAGCCAGTCTCTGTTACTTCTTCCTTACGTAATTATCGCAAGATTGATAAAGCTCAATTCAGTAATGCTTTACTTGACTTAGTTTCATCTCAACCAGAAGATTTAGATAATGTGTCTCTTTTTGACTGGTATGTTTCTGGCGTCACTAAGGTACTCGATACCTGTGCACCATCTTCAACCAAGTCCCGCCCTCTGAAGCGACGTAGACCCTGGTTTAATCAGTCTGTACTTGTTGCTCGCCAGCACCGACGTAAAGCAGAACGTAAATGGCGTAAAACACGACTAGATTCAGATCGCACATTGTTCATAGAAGCTAATAGGAATGTATGCCAAATCATTGATACCGCTAAAGAAGATTTCTTGAAAGAAAAGTTAGGTTCGTGTTCTGTCAAGGAGGTATATCAGATCATTCATTCACTTTTGAACAAGAAGTCGAATCAACTTCCCTTATACGAATCTGCAACCAGATTAGCTCATCAATTCTCTTTGTTTTTTGTCAACAAGATAAGGAGAATAAGAGCTGAACTTGATGCATGTACTGTACCTGTTAACATTCAGTTTAGTGATACTGAAAATCAAAATATTCCACTTTTCGCAGAATTTCAGGTGCTTTCTCAGTCAAATGTATCCAGAATCATTATGTCTTCGGCTACTAAATCCTCCCGACTTGACCCGATTCCTACATGGTTTTTGAAAGAAAACATTGTTCATTTATTACCATTGCTCACAAATGTAATCAATCAATCTCTTTCTACAGGTATTTTCCCTGATCAAGCACATTCAGCAATCATCAAACCTTTTTTGAAGAAATCAGGGTTGGACGTAAATGACATCAGTAATTATAGACCGGTCTCAAATTTAACATTTCTAGGTAAACTCATCGAGAAGGCGGCATGTACTCAACTAGCTGATCATATTGAATCTAATAATATTTTTGATCCTCTCCAATCTGCCTATAGGCCAGGTCACAGCACCGAGTCAGCTCTGATCAAAGTAAAAAATGATATCATGTTTTCTCTCGACTCAAATAATGTAGTTTTTATGGTGCTGTTAGATTTATCTGCCGCTTTTGACACAATAGATCATAACATTTTCATATCTCGGTTATTCAATAGAATAGGCGTTAGGTCCAAAGTCTTATCCTGGTTCCAATCATACCTGTCTGGATGGACTTCGCAAGTTGATATTGACGGCACATTTTCAAATCCCATAACTCTAGAATTTGGACTCCCTCAGGGGTCAATAGTCGGACCCATAGGCTACTCAATATATACTCTTCCAGTTGGCGACATCATCCGAAATCACTGTATCAATTATCATTTTTATGCTGACGACATACAACTATACGTTTCTTTTGATCCGAAGACTCCTGGAGCTCTCAATAATGCACTGGTTAAACTCCAGAATTGTATATCAGATATAAGACAGTGGATGATAGTGAATAAGCTAAAATTAAATGACAAAAAAACTGAATTTTTTGTTGCGGCCTCTACTTATAACTTGCGCAATCTTCCAAATGTTCAACTTGATGTTGATGGTACACTTTTTAGACCATCAGAAAAAATAAGAAACCTTGGTGTCATATTTGATTCCCGCATGTCAATGTCGTACCATATCTCTCATATCTGTAGCACAGTCACTTTTTATTTAAGGAACATTTCTAGAATCAGAAGGTTCATTGACCAGTCTGCCTGTCACAATGCTGTTCGTTCATTGGTTCTGTCTCGTATTGATTATTGCAATGGGCTCCTTTCTACAATTCCCTCTAATCAATTAATTCGTATTCAACGACTACAAAATTGGGCAGCACGATTAATTTTACAGGTTTCCCGAGATCATCCTTCCCAACCACTCTTTAATTCTCTTCACTGGCTTCCTTTTAAACAGAGAATTACGTTCAAATTACTCTTGATTGTCTACAAAACACTGAATAAACAGGCTCCACAGTATTTAAGTAACTGCTTGAATCTGTATACACCAACTAGAGCACTTAGGTCGGCCAGTGATCACCTTCGCCTCACATATTCATTAACTCGTACATTAGCTGGTGACAGAACTTTTACAGTGTCGGCTTCAAAATCCTGGAACGACCTGCCACTAATAATTAGACAGTCTCCAACATTAGCAATTTTCAAAAAGTCATTAAAAACTCATCTCTTTCGTACTTTGTAGTTTTTAAAATATTACATTTAATTAATTCATTGTAAGCGCTTTGGGCCTAATGGGAAAAGCGCAGTACAAATAATAAGTAATAATAATAATAATAATAAGACTAAATCTCAACGGATCTTCTTTATCTTCTGAATATTGATGCGTTTGGATGTTAGAAGACCCCACGGAGCGAAGACGGCTGATTTGGGGGGGGTTTCAGGGGCAAATTTGGAAAAATCATTTTGGTCATAATTTGGACCAGTCGCGGATAGGGCGAAAGACTAAATCTCAACGGATCTTCTTTATCTTCTGAATATTGATGCGTTTGGATGTAAGAAGACCCCACGGAGCAAAGACGGCTGATTTGGGGGGGGTTTCGGGGGCAAATTTGGAAAAATCATTTTGGTCATAATTTGGACCAGTCACGGATAGGGCGAAAGACTAAATCTCAACGGATCTTCTTTATCTTCTGAATATTGATGCGTTTGGATGTTAGAAGACCCCACGGAGCGAAGACGGCTGATTTGGGGGGGGTTTCGGGGGCAATTTTGGAAAAATCATTTTGGTCATAATTTGGACCAGTCGCGGATAGAGCGAAAGACTAAATCTCAACGGATCTTCTTTATCTTCTGAATATTGATGCGTTTGGATGTTAGAAGACCCCACGGAGCAAAGACGGCTGATTTGGGGGGGGTTTCGGGGGCAAATTTGGAAAAATCATTTTGGTCATAATTTGGACCAGTCGCGGATAGGGCGAAAGACTAAATCTCAACGGATCTTCTTTATCTTCTGAATATTGATGCGTTTGGAT
Organism: Lytechinus pictus; assembly: GCF_037042905.1. NCBI lineage: Eukaryota > Metazoa > Echinodermata > Echinoidea > Temnopleuroida > Toxopneustidae > Lytechinus > Lytechinus pictus. Next base: position 133,706 of record NW_026974160.1, read on the forward strand.
GTTAGAAGACCCCACGGAGCGAAGACGGCTGATTTGGGGGGGGTTTTGGGGGCAAATTTGGAAAAATCATTTTGGTCATAATTTGGACCAGTCGCGGATAGGGCGAAAGACTAAATCTCAACGGATCTTCTTTATCTTCTGAATATTGATGCGTTTGGATGTTAGAAGACCCCACGGAGCGAAGACGGCTGATTTGGGGGGGGTTTCGGGGGCAAATTTGGAAAAATCATTTTGGTCATAATTTGGACCAGTCGCGGATAGGGCGAAAGACTAAATCTCAATGGATCTTCTTTATCTTCTGAATATTGATGCGTTTGGATGTTAGAAGACCCCACGGAGCGAAGACGGCTGATTTGGGGGGGGTTTCGGGGGCAAATTTGGAAAAATCATTTTGGTCATAATTTGGACCAGTCGCGGATAGGGCGAAAGACTAAATCTCAACGGATCTTCTTTATCTTCTGAATATTGATGCGTTTGGATGTTAGAAGACCCCACGGAGCGAAGACGGCTGATTTGGGGGGGGGTTTCGAGGGCAAATTTCGAAAAATCATTTTGGTCATAATTTGGACCAGTCGCGGATAGGGCGAAAGACTAAATCTCAACGGATCTTCTTTATCTTCTGAATATTGATGCGTTTGGATGTTAGAAGACCCCACGGAGCAAAGACGGCTGATTTGGGGGGGGTTTCGGGGGCAAATTTGGAAAAATCATTTTGGTCATAATTTGGACCAGTCACGGATAGGGCGAAAGACTAAATCTCAACGGATCTTCTTTATCTTCTGAATATTGATGCGTTTGGATGTTACAAGACCCCACGGAGCGAAGACGGCTGATTTGGGGGGGGGGGTTTCGGGGGCAATTTTGGAAAAATCATTTTGGTCATAATTTGGACCAGTCGCGGATAGAGCGAAAGACTAAATCTCAACGGATCTTCTTTATCTTCTGAATATTGATGCGTTTGGATGTTAGAAGACCCCACGGAGCAAAGACGGCTGATTTGGGGGGGGTTTCGGGGGCAAATTTGGAAAAATCATTTTGGTCATAATTTGGACCAGTTGCTGATAGGGCGAAAGACTAAATCTCAACGGATCTTCTTTATCTTCTGAATATTGATGCGTTTGGATGTTAGGAGACCCCACGGAGCGAAGACGGCTGATTTGGGGGGGTTTCGGGGGCAAATTTGAAAAAATCATTTTGGTCATAATTTGGACCAGTCGCGGATAGGGCGAAAGACTAAATCTCAACGGATCTTCTTTATCTTCTGAATATTGATGCGTTTGGATGTTAGAAGACCCCACGGAGCGAAGACGGCTGATTTGGGGGGGGGTTCGGGGGAAAATTTTGAAAAATCATTTTGGTCATAATTTGGACCAGTCGCGGATAGGGCGAAAGACTAAATCTCAACGGATCTTCTTTATCTTCTGAATATTGATGTGTTTGGATATTAGAAGACCCCACGGAGCGAAGACGGCAGATTTGGGGGGGGTTTTGGGGGCAAATTTGGAAAAATCATTTTGGTCATAATTTGGACCAGTCGCGGATAGGGCGAAAGACTTAATCTCAACGGATCTTCTTTATCTTCTGAATATTGATGCGTTTGGATGTTAGAAGACCCCACGGAGCGAAGACGGCTGATTTGGGGGGGGTTTCGGGGGCAAATTTGGAAAAATCATTTTGGTCATAATTTGGACCAGTCGCGGATAGGACGAAAGACTAAATCTCAACGGATCTTCTTTATCTTCTGAATATTGATGCGTTTCGATGTTAGAAGACCCCACGGAGCGAAGACGGCTGATTTGGGGGGGGTTTCGGGGGCAAATTTGGAAAAATCATTTTGGTCATAATTTGGACCAGTCGCGGATAGGGCGAAAGACTAAATCTCAACGGATCTTCTTTATCTTCTGAATATTGATGCGTTTGGATGTTAGAAGACCCCACGGAGCGAAGACGGCTGATTTGGGGGGGGGGGTTCGGGGGCAAATTTGGAAAAATCATTTTGGTCATAATTTGGACCAGGGCGAAAGACTAAATCTCAACGGATCTTCTTTATCTTCTGAATATTGATGCGTTTGGATGTTAGAAGACCCCACGGAGCGAAGACAGCTGATTTGGGGGGGGTTTCGGGGACAAATTTGGAAAAATCATTTTGGTCATAATTTGGACCAGTCGCGGATAGGGTGAAAGACTAAATTTCAACGGATCTTCTTTATCTTCTGAATATTGATGCGTTTGGATGTTAGAAGACCCCACGGAGCGAAGACGGCTGATTTGGGGGGGGTTTCGGGGGCAAATTTGGAAAAATCATTTTGGTCATAATTTTGACCAGTCGCGGATAGGGCGAAAGACTAAATCTCAACGGATCTTCTTTATCTTCTGAATATTGATGCGTTTGGATGTTAGAAGACCCCACGGAGCGAAGACGGCTGATTTGGGGGGGGTTTCGGGGGCAAATTTGGACAAATCATTTTGGTCATAATTTGGACCAGTCGCGGATAGGGCGAAAGACTAAATCTCAACGGATCTTCTTTATCTTCTGAATATTGATGCGTTTGGATGTTAGAAGACCCCACGGAGCGAAGACGGCTGATTTGGGGGGGGGTTCGGGGGCAAATTTGGAAAAATCATTTTGGTCATAATTTGGACCAGTCGCGGATAGGGCGAAAGACTAAATCTCAACGGATCTTCTTTATCTTCTGAATATTGATGCGTTTGGATGTTAGAAGACCCCACGGAGCGAAGACGGCTGATTTGGGGGGGGTTTCGGGGGCAAATTTGGAAAAATCATTTTGGTCATAATTTCGACCAGTCGCGGATAGGTCGAAAGACTAAATCTCAACGGATCTTCTTTATCTTCTGAATATTGATGCGTTTGGATGTTAGAAGACCCCACGGAGCGAAGACGGCTTATTTGGAGGGGGGTTCGGGGGCAAATTTGGAAAAATCATTTTGGTCATAATTTGGACCAGTCGCGGATAGGGCGAAAGACTAAATCTCAACGGATCTTCTTTTTCTTCTGAATATTGATGCGTTTGGATGTTAGAAGACCCCACGGAGCAAAGACAGCTGATTTGGGGGGGGTTTCGGGGGCAAATTTGGAAAAATCATTTTGGTCATAATTTGGACCAGTCGCGGATAGGGCGAAAGACTAAATCTCAACGGATCTTCTTTATCTTCTGAATATTGATGCGTTTGGATGTTAGAAGACCCCACGGAGCGAAGACGGCTGATTTGGGGGGGGTTTCGGGGGCAAATTTGGAAAAATCATTTTGGTCATAATTTGGACCAGTCGCGGATAGGGCGAAAGACTAAATCTCAACGGATCTTCTTTATCTTCTGTATATTGATGCGTTTGGATGTTAGAAGACCCCAGGGAGCAAAGACGGCTGATTTGGGGGGGGTTTCGGGGGCAAATTTGGAAAAATAATTTTGGTCATAATTTGGACCAGTCGCGGAAAGGGCGAAAGACTAAATCTCAACGGATCTTCTTTATCTTCTGAATATTGATGCGTTTGGATGTTAGAAGACCCCACGGAGCGAAGACGGCTGACTTAAGAGGGGTTTCGGGGGCAAATTTGGAAAAATCATTTTTGTCATAATTTGGACCAGTCGCCGATAGGGCGAAAGACTAAATCTCAACGGATCTTCTTTATCTTCTGAATATTGATGCGTTTGGATGTTAGAAGACCCCAGGGAGCAAAGACGGCTGATTTGGGGGGGGGTTTCGGGGGCAAATTTGGAAAAATAATTTTGGTCATAATTTGGACCAGTCGCGGAAAGGGCGAAAGACTAAATCTCAACGGATCTTCTTTATCTTCTGAATATTGATGCGTTTGGATGTTAGAAGACCCCACGGAGCGAAGACGGCTGATTTGGGGGGGTTTCGGGGGCAAATTTCGAAAAATCATTTTGGTCATATTTTGGACCAGTCGCGGATAGGGCGAAAGACTAAATCTCAACGGATCTTCTTTATCTTCTGAATATTGATGCGTTTGGATGTTAGAAGACCCCACGGAGCGAAGACGGCTGATTTGGGGGGGGTTTCGGGGGCAAATTTGGAAAAATCATTTTGGTCATAATTTGGACAAGTCGCGGATAGGGCGAAAGACTAAATCTCAACGGATCTTCTTTATCTTCTGAATATTGATGCGTTTGGATGTTAGAAGACCCCACGGAGCAAAGGCGGCTGATTTGGGGGGGGTTTCGGGGGCAAATTTGGAAAAATAATTTTGGTCATAATTTGGACCAGTTGCTGATAGGGCGAAAGACTAAATCTCAACGGATCTTCTTAATCTTCTGAATATTGATGCGTTTGGATGTTAGAAGACCCCACGGAGCGAAGACGGCTGATTTGGGGGGGGTTTCGGGGGCAAATTTGGAAAAATCATTTTGGTCATAATTTGGACCAGTCACGGATAGGGCGAAACACTAAATCTCAATGGATCTTCTTTATCTTCTGAATATTGATGCGTTTGGATGTTATAAGACCCCACGGAGCGAAGACGGCTGATTTGGGGGGGGTTTCAGGGGCAAATTGTGAAAAATCATTTTGGTCATAATTTGGACCAGTTGCTGATCGGGCGAAAGACTAAATCTCAACGGATCTTCTTTATCTTCTGAATATTGATGCGTTTGGATGTTAGAAGACCCCACGGAGCGAAGACGGCTGATTTGGGGGGGGTTTCGGGGGCAAATTTGGAAAAATCATTTTGGTCATAATTTGGACCAGTCGCGGATAGGGCGAAAGACTAAATCTCAACGGATCTTCTTTATCTTATGAATATTGATGCGTTTGGATGTTAGAAGACCCCACGGAGCGAAGACGGCTGATTTGGGGGGGGTTTCGGGGGCAAATTTGGAAAAATCATTTTGGTCATAATTTGGACCAGTCGCGGATAGGGCGAAAGACTAAATCTCAACGGATCTTCTTTATCTTCTAAATATTGATGCGTTTGGATATAAGAAGACCCCACGGAGCGAAGACGGCTGATTTGGGGGGGGTTTTGGGGGCAAATTTGGAAAAATCATTTTGGTCTTAATTTGGACCAGTCGCGGATAGGGCGAAAGACTAAATCTCAACGGATCTTCTTTATCTTCTGAATATTGATGCGTTTGGATGTTAGAAGACCCCACGGAGCGAAGACGGCTGATTTGGGGGGGGGTTCGGGGGAAAATTTTGAAAAATCATTTTGGTCATAATTTGGACCAGTCGCGGATAGGGCGAAAGACTAAATCTCAACGGATCTTCTTTATCTTCTGAATATTGATGCGTTTGGATGTTAGAAGACCCCACGGAGCGAAGACGGCTGATTTGGGGGGGGTTTCGGGGGCAAATTTGGAAAAATCATTTTGGTCATAATTTGGACCAGTCGCGGATAGGGCGAAAGACTAAATCTCAACGGATCTTCTTTATCTTCTGAATATTGATGCGTTTGGATGTTAGAAGACCCCACGGAGCGAAGACGGCTGATTTCGGGGGGGGTTCGGGGGCAAATTTGGAAAAATCATTTTGGTCATAATTTGGACCAGTCGCGGATAGGGCGAAAGACTAAATCTCAACGGATCTTCTTTATCTTCTAAATATTGATGCGTTTGGATATTAGAAGACCCCACGGAGCGAAGACGGCTGATTTGGGGGGGGTTTTGGGGGCAAATTTGGAAAAATCATTTTGGTCATAATTTGGACCAGTCGTGGATAGGGCGAAAGACTAAATCTCAACGGATCTTCTTTATCTTCTGAATATTGATGCGTTTGGATGTTAGAAGACCCCACGGAGCGAAGACGGCTGATTTGGGGGGGGGTTCGGGGGCAAATTTGGAAAAATCATTTTGGTCATAATTTGGACCAGTCGCGGATAGGGCGAAAGACTAAATCTCAACGGATCTTCTTTATCTTCTGAATATTGATGCGTTTGGATGTTAGAAGACCCCACGGAGCGAAGACGGCTGATTTGGGGGGGGTTTCGGGGGCAAATTTGGAAAAATCATTTTGGTCATAATTTCGACCAGTCGCGGATAGGTCGAAAGACTAAATCTCAACGGATCTTCTTTATCTTCTGAATATTGATGCGTTTGGATGTTAGAAGACCCCACGGAGCGAAGACGGCTGATTTGGGGGGGGGTTCGGGGGCAAATTTGGAAAAATCATTTTGGTCATAATTTGGACCAGTCGCGGATAGGGCGAAAGACTAAATCTCAACGGATCTTCTTTTTCTTCTGAATATTGATGCGTTTGGATGTTAGAAGACCCCACGGAGCGAAGACAGCTGATTTGGGGGGGGTTTCGGGGGCAAATTTGGAAAAATCATTTTGGTCATAATTTGGACCAGTCGCGGATAGGGCGAAAGACTAAATCTCAACGGATCTTCTTTATCTTCTGAATATTGATGCGTTTGGATGTTAGAAGACCCCACGGAGCGAAGACGGCTGATTTGGGGGGGGTTTCGGGGGCAAATTTGGAAAAATCATTTTGGTCATAATTTGGACCAGTCGCGGATAGGGCGAAAGACTAAATCTCAACGGATCTTCTTTATCTTCTGTATATTGATGCGTTTGGATGTTAGAAGACCCCAGGGAGCAAAGACGGCTGATTTGGGGGGGGTTTCGGGGGCAAATTTGGAAAAATAATTTTGGTCATAATTTGGACCAGTCGCGGAAAGGGCGAAAGACTAAATCTCAACGGATCTTCTTTATCTTCTGAATATTGATGCGTTTGGATGTTAGAAGACCCCACGGAGCGAAGACGGCTGACTTAAGAGGGGTTTCGGGGGCAAATTTGGAAAAATCATTTTTGTCATAATTTGGACCAGTCGCGGATAGGGCGAAAGACTAAATCTCAACGGATCTTCTTTATCTTCTGAATATTGATGCGTTTGGATGTTAGAAGACCCCAGGGAGCAAAGACGGCTGATTTGGGGGGGGTTTCGGGGGCAAATTTGGAAAAATAATTTTGGTCATATTTTGGACCAGTCGCGGATAGGGCGAAAGACTAAATCTCAACGGATCTTCTTTATCTTCTGAATATTGATGCGTTTGGATGTTAGAAGACCCCACGGAGCAAAGACAGCTGATTTGGGGGGGGTTTCGGGGGCAAATTTGGAAAAATCATTTTGGTCATAATTTGGACCAGTCGCCGATAGGGCGAAAGACTAAATCTCAACGGATCTTCTTTATCTTCTGAATATTGATGCGTTTGGATGTTAGAAGACCCCACGGAGCAAAGACGGCTGATTTGGGGGGGGTTTCGGGGGCAAATTTGGAAAAATAATTTTGGTCATAATTTGGACCAGTTGCTGAAAGGGCGAAAGACTAAATCTCAACGGATCTTCTTTATCTTCTGAATATTGATGCGTTTGGATGTTAGAAGACCCCACGGAGCGAAGACGGCTAATTTGGGGGGGGTTTCGGGGGCAAATTTTGAAAAATCATTTTGGTCATAATTTGGACCAGTCGCGGATAGGGCGAAAGACTAAATCTCAACGGATCTTCTTTATCTTCTGTATATTGATGCGTTTGGATGTTAGAAGACCCCAGGGAGCAAAGACGGCTGATTTGGGGGGGGTTTCGGGGGCAAATTTGGAAAAATAATTTTGGTCATAATTTGGACCAGTCGCGGAAAGGGCGAAAGACTAAATCTCAACGGATCTTCTTTATCTTCTGAATATTGATGCGTTTGGATGTTAGAAGACCCCACGGAGCGAAGACGGCTGACTTAAGAGGGGTTTCGGGGGCAAATTTGGAAAAATCATTTTTGTCATAATTTGGACCAGTCGCGGATAGGGCGAAAGACTAAATCTCAACGGATCTTCTTTATCTTCTGAATATTGATGCGTTTGGATGTTAGAAGACCCCAGGGAGCAAAGACGGCTGATTTGGGGGGGGTTTCGGGGGCAAATTTGGAAAAATAATTTTGGTCATAATTTGGACCAGTCGCGGAAAGGGCGAAAGACTAAATCTCAACGGATCTTCTTTATCTTCTGAATATTGATGCGTTTGGATGTTAGAAGACCCCACGGAGCGAAGACGGCTGATTTGGGGGGGGTTTCGGGGGCAAATTTGGAAAAATCATTTTGGTCATAATTTGGACCAGTCGCGGATAGGGCGAAAGACTAAATCTCAACGGATCTTCTTTATCTTCTGAATATTGATGCGTTTGGATGTTAGAAGACCCCACGGAGCAAAGACGGCTGATTTGGGGGGGGTTTCGGGGGCAAATTTGGAAAAATAATTTTGGTCATAATTTGGACCAGTTGCTGATAGGGCGAAAGACTAAATCTCAACGGATCTTCTTTATCTTCTGAATATTGATGCGTTTGGATGTTAGAAGACCCCACGGAGCGAAGACGGCTGATTTGGGGGGGGTTTCGGGGGCAAATTTGGAAAAATCATTTTGGTCATAATTTGGACCAGTCGCGGATAGGGCGAAAGACTAAATCTCAACGGATCTTCTTTATCTTCTGAATATTGATGCGTTTGGATGTTAGAAGACCCCACGGAGCAAAGACGGCTGATTTGGGGGGGGTTTCGGGGGCAAATTTGGAAAAATAATTTTGGTCATAATTTGGACCAGTTGCTGATAGGGCGAAAGACTAAATCTCAACGGATCTTCTTTATCTTCTGAATATTGATGCGTTTGGATGTTAGAAGACCCCACGGAGCGAAGACGGCTGATTTGGGGGGGGTTTCGGGGGCAAATTTGGAAAAATCATTTTGGTCATAATTTGGACCAGTCACGGATAGGGCGAAACACTAAATCTCAATGGATCTTCTTTATCTTCTGAATATTGATGCGTTTGGATGTTAGAAGACCCCACGGAGCGAAGACGGCTGATTTGGGGGGGGTTTCAGGGGCAAATTTGGAAAAATCATTTTGGTCATAATTTGGACCAGTTGCTGATAGGGCGAAAGACTAAATCTCAACGGATCTTCTTTATCTTCTGAATATTGATGCGTTTGGATGTTAGAAGACCCCACGGAGCGAAGACGGCTGATTTGGGGGGGGTTTCGGGGGCAAATTTGGAAAAATCATTTTGGTCATAATTTGGACCAGTCGCGGATAGGGCGAAAGACTAAATCTCAACGGATCTTCTTTATCTTCTGAATATTGATGCGTTTGGATGTTAGAAGACCCCACGGAGCGAAGACGGCTGATTTGGGGGGGTTTCAGGGGCAAATTTGGAAAAATCATTTTGGTCATAATTTGGACCAGTTGCTGATAGGGCGAAAGACTAAATCTCAACGGATCTTCTTTATCTTCTGAATATTGATGCGTTTGGATGTTAGAAGACCCCACGGAGCGAAGACGGCTGATTTGGGGGGGGTTTCGGGGGCAAATTTGGAAAAATCATTTTGGTCATAATTTGGACCAGTCGCGGATAGGGCGAAAGACTAAATCTCAACGGATCTTCTTTATCTTCTGAATATTGATGCGTTTGGATGTTAGAAGACCCCACGGAGCGAAGACGGCTGATTTGGGGGGGTTTCGGGGGCAAATTTGGAAAAATCATTTTGGTCATAATTTGGACCAGTCGCGGAAAGGGCGAAAGACTAAATCTCAACGGATCTTCTTTATCTTCTGAATATTGATGCGTTTGGATATAAGAAGACCCCACGGAGCGAAGACGGCTGATTTGGGGGGGGTTTTGGGGGCAAATTTGGAAAAATCATTTTGGTCATAATTTGGACCAGTCGCGGATAGGGCGAAAGACTAAATCTCAACGGATCTTCTTTATCTTCTGAATATTGATGCGTTTGGATGTTAGAAGACCCCACGGAGCGAAGACGGCTGATTTGGGGGGGGGTTCGGGGGAAAATTTTGAAAAATCATTTTGGTCATAATTTGGACCAGTCGCGGATAGGGCGAAAGACTAAATCTCAACGGATCTTCTTTATCTTCTGAATATTGATGCGTTTGGATGTTAGAAGACCCCAGGGAGCAAAGACGGCTGATTTGGGGGGGGTTTCGGGGGCAAATTTGGAAAAATAATTTTGGTCATAATTTGGACCAGTCGCGGAAAGGGCGAAAGACTAAATCTCAACGGATCTTCTTTATCTTCTGAATATTGATGCGTTTGGATGTTAGAAGACCCCACGGAGCGAAGACGGCTGATTTGGGGGGGTTTCGGGGGCAAATTTGGAAAAATCATTTTGGTCATATTTTGGACCAGTCGCGGATAGGGCGAAAGACTAAATCTCAACGGATCTTCTTTATCTTCTGAATATTGATGCGTTTGGATGTTAGAAGACCCCACGGAGCGAAGACGGCTGATTTGGGGGGGGTTTCGGGGGCAAATTTGGAAAAATCATTTTGGTCATAATTTGGACAAGTCGCGGATAGGGCGAAAGACTAAATCTCAACGGATCTTCTTTATCTTCTGAATATTGATGCGTTTGGATGTTAGAAGACCCCACGGAGCAAAGGCGGCTGATTTGGGGGGGGGTTTCGGGGGCAAATTTGGAAAAATAATTTTGGTCATAATTTGGACCAGTTGCTGATAGGGCGAAAGACTAAATCTCAACGGATCTTCTTAATCTTCTGAATATTGATGCGTTTGGATGTTAGAAGACCCCACGGAGCGAAGACGGCTGATTTGGGGGGGGTTTCGGGGGCAAATTTGGAAAAATCATTTTGGTCATAATTTGGACCAGTCACGGATAGGGCGAAACACTAAATCTCAATGGATCTTCTTTATCTTCTGAATATTGATGCGTTTGGATGTTATAAGACCCCACGGAGCGAAGACGGCTGATTTGGGGGGGGTTTCAGGGGCAAATTTGGAAAAATCATTTTGGTCATAATTTGGACCAGTTGCTGATCGGGCGAAAGACTAAATCTCAACGGATCTTCTTTATCTTCTGAATATTGATGCGTTTGGATGTTAGAAGACCCCACGGAGCGAAGACGGCTGATTTGGGGGGGGTTTCGGGGGCAAATTTGGAAAAATCATTTTGGTCATAATTTGGACCAGTCGCGGATAGGGCGAAAGACTAAATCTCAACGGATCTTCTTTATCTTATGAATATTGATGCGTTTGGATGTTAGAAGACCCCACGGAGCGAAGACGGCTGATTTGGGGGGGTTTCGGGGGCAAATTTGGAAAAATCATTTTGGTCATAATTTGGACCAGTCGCGGATAGGGCGAAAGACTAAATCTCAACGGATCTTCTTTATCTTCTAAATATTGATGCGTTTGGATATAAGAAGACCCCACGGAGCGAAGACGGCTGATTTGGGGGGGGTTTTGGGGGCAAATTTGGAAAAATCATTTTGGTCATAATTTGGACCAGTCGCGGATAGGGCGAAAGACTAAATCTCAACGGATCTTCTTTATCTTCTGAATATTGATGCGTTTGGATGTTAGAAGACCCCACGGAGCGAAGACGGCTGATTTGGGGGGGGGTTCGGGGGCAAATTTGGAAAAATCATTTTGGTCATAATTTGGACCAGTCGCGGATAGGGCGAAAGACTAAATCTCAACGGATCTTCTTTATCTTCTGAATATTGATGCGTTTGGATGTTAGAAGACCCCACGGAGCGAAGACGGCTGATTTGGGGGGGGTTTCGGGGGCAAATTTGGAAAAATCATTTTGGTCATAATTTGGACCAGTCGCGGATAGGGCGAAAGACTAAATCTCAACGGATCTTCTTTATCTTCTGAATATTGATGCGTTTGGATGTTAGAAGACCCCACGGAGCGAAGACGGCTGATTTCGGGGGGGGGGTTCGGGGGCAAATTTGGAAAAATCATTTTGGTCATAATTTGGACCAGTCGCGGATAGGGCGAAAGACTAAATCTCAACGGATCTTCTTTATCTTCTAAATATTGATGCGTTTGGATATTAGAAGACCCCACGGAGCGAAGACGGCTGATTTGGGGGGGGTTTTGGGGGCAAATTTGGAAAAATCATTTTGGTCATAATTTGGACCAGTTGCTGATAGGGCGAAAGACTAAATCTCAACGGATCTTCTTAATCTTCTGAATATTGATGCGTTTGGATGTTAGAAGACCCCACGGAGCGAAGACGGCTGATTTGGGGGGGGTTTCGGGGGCAAATTTGGAAAAATCATTTTGGTCATAATTTGGACCAGTCACGGATAGGGCGAAACACTAAATCTCAATGGATCTTCTTTATCTTCTGAATATTGATGCGTTTGGATGTTATAAGACCCCACGGAGCGAAGACGGCTGATTTGGGGGGGGTTTCAGGGGCAAATTTGGAAAAATCATTTTGGTCATAATTTGGACCAGTTGCTGATCGGGCGAAAGACTAAATCTCAACGGATCTTCTTTATCTTCTGAATATTGATGCGTTTGGATGTTAGAAGACCCCACGGAGCGAAGACGGCTGATTTGGGGGGGGTTTCGGGGGCAAATTTGGAAAAATCATTTTGGTCATAATTTGGACCAGTCGCGGATAGGGCGAAAGACTAAATCTCAACGGATCTTCTTTATCTTATGAATATTGATGCGTTTGGATGTTAGAAGACCCCACGGAGCGAAGACGGCTGATTTGGGGGGGTTTCGGGGGCAAATTTGGAAAAATCATTTTGGTCATAATTTGGACCAGTCGCGGATAGGGCGAAAGACTAAATCTCAACGGATCTTCTTTATCTTCTAAATATTGATGCGTTTGGATATAAGAAGACCCCACGGAGCGAAGACGGCTGATTTGGGGGGGGTTTTGGGGGCAAATTTGGAAAAATCATTTTGGTCATAATTTGGACCAGTCGCGGATAGGGCGAAAGACTAAATCTCAACGGATCTTCTTTATCTTCTGAATATTGATGCGTTTGGATGTTAGAAGACCCCACGGAGCGAAGACGGCTGATTTGGGGGGGGGTTCGGGGGAAAATTTTGAAAAATCATTTTGGTCATAATTTGGACCAGTCGCGGATAGGGCGAAAGACTAAATCTCAACGGATCTTCTTTATCTTCTGAATATTGATGCGTTTGGATGTTAGAAGACCCCACGGAGCGAAGACGGCTGATTTGGGGGGGGTTTCGGGGGCGAATTTGGAAAAATCATTTTGGTCATAATTTGGACCAGTCGCGGATAGGGCGAAAGACTAAATCTCAACGGATCTTCTTTATCTTCTGAATATTGATGCGTTTGGATGTTAGAAGACCCCACGGAGCGAAGACGGCTGATTTCGGGGGGGGGTTCGGGGGCAAATTTGGAAAAATCATTTTGGTCATAATTTGGACCAGTCGCGGATAGGGCGAAAGACTAAATCTCAACGGATCTTCTTTATCTTCTAAATATTGATGCGTTTGGATATTAGAAGACCCCACGGAGCGAAGACGGCTGATTTGGGGGGGGTTTTGGGGGCAAATTTGGAAAAATCATTTTGGTCATAATTTGGACCAGTCGTGGATAGGGCGAAAGACTAAATCTCAACGGATCTTCTTTATCTTCTGAATATTGATGCGTTTGGATGTTAGAAGACCCCACGGAGCGAAGACGGCTGATTTGGGGGGGGGTTCGGGGGCAAATTTGGAAAAATCATTTTGGTCATAATTTGGACCAGTCGCGGATAGGGCGAAAGACTAAATCTCAACGGATCTTCTTTATCTTCTGAATATTGATGCGTTTGGATGTTAGAAGACCCCACGGAGCGAAGACGGCTGATTTGGGGGGGGTTTCGGGGGCAAATTTGGAAAAATCATTTTGGTCATAATTTCGACCAGTCGCGGATAGGTCGAAAGACTAAATCTCAACGGATCTTCTTTATCTTCTGAATATTGATGCGTTTGGATGTTAGAAGACCCCACGGAGCGAAGACGGCTGATTTGGGGGGGGGTTCGGGGGCAAATTTGGAAAAATCATTTTGGTCATAATTTGGACCAGTCGCGGATAGGGCGAAAGACTAAATCTCAACGGATCTTCTTTTTCTTCTGAATATTGATGCGTTTGGATGTTAGAAGACCCCACGGAGCGAAGACAGCTGATTTGGGGGGGGTTTCGGGGGCAAATTTGGAAAAATCATTTTGGTCATAATTTGGACCAGTCGCGGATAGGGCGAAAGACTAAATCTCAACGGATCTTCTTTATCTTCTGAATATTGATGCGTTTGGATGTTAGAAGACCCCACGGAGCGAAGACGGCTGATTTGGGGGGGGTTTCGGGGGCAAATTTGGAAAAATCATTTTGGTCATAATTTGGACCAGTCGCGGATAGGGCGAAAGACTAAATCTCAACGGATCTTCTTTATCTTCTGTATATTGATGCGTTTGGATGTTAGAAGACCCCAGGGAGCAAAGACGGCTGATTTGGGGGGGGTTTCGGGGGCAAATTTGGAAAAATAATTTTGGTCATAATTTGGACCAGTCGCGGAAAGGGCGAAAGACTAAATCTCAACGGATCTTCTTTATCTTCTGAATATTGATGCGTTTGGATGTTAGAAGACCCCACGGAGCGAAGACGGCTGACTTAAGAGGGGTTTCGGGGGCAAATTTGGAAAAATCATTTTTGTCATAATTTGGACCAGTCGCGGATAGGGCGAAAGACTAAATCTCAACGGATCTTCTTTATCTTCTGAATATTGATGCGTTTGGATGTTAGAAGACCCCAGGGAGCAAAGACGGCTGATTTGGGGGGGGTTTCGGGGGCAAATTTGGAAAAATAATTTTGGTCATATTTTGGACCAGTCGCGGATAGGGCGAAAGACTAAATCTCAACGGATCTTCTTTATCTTCTGAATATTGATGCGTTTGGATGTTAGAAGACCCCACGGAGCAAAGACAGCTGATTTGGGGGGGGTTTCGGGGGCAAATTTGGAAAAATCATTTTGGTCATAATTTGGACCAGTCGCCGATAGGGCGAAAGACTAAATCTCAACGGATCTTCTTTATCTTCTGAATATTGATGCGTTTGGATGTTAGAAGACCCCACGGAGCAAAGACGGCTGATTTGGGGGGGGTTTCGGGGGCAAATTTGGAAAAATCATTTTTGTCATAATTTGGACCAGTCGCGGATAGGGCGAAAGACTAAATCTCAACGGATCTTCTTTATCTTCTGAATATTGATGCGTTTGGATGTTAGAAGACCCCAGGGAGCAAAGACGGCTGATTTGGGGGGGGGTTTCGGGGGCAAATTTGGAAAAATAATTTTGGTCATAATTTGGACCAGTCGCGGAAAGGGCGAAAGACTAAATCTCAACGGATCTTCTTTATCTTCTGAATATTGATGCGTTTGGGTGTTAGAAGACCCCACGGAGCGAAGACGGCTGATTTGGGGGGGGTTTCGGGGGCAAATTTGGAAAAATCATTTTGGTCATAATTTGGACCAGTCGCGGATAGGGCGAAAGACTAAATCTCAACGGATCTTCTTTATCTTCTGAATATTGATCCGTTTGGATGTTAGAAGACCCCACGGAGCAAAGACGGCTGATTTGGGGGGGGGTTCGGGGGCAAATTTGGAAAAATAATTTTGGTCATAATTTGGACCAGTTGCTGATAGGGCGAAAGACTAAATCTCAACGGATCTTCTTTATCTTCTGAATATTGATGCGTTTGGATGTTAGAAGACCCCACGGAGCGAAGACGGCTGATTTGGGGGGGGTTTCGGGGGCAAATTTGGAAAAATCATTTTGGTCATAATTTGGACCAGTCGCGGATAGGGCGAAAGACTAAATCTCAACGGATCTTCTTTATCTTCTGAATATTGATGCGTTTGGATGTTAGAAGACCCCACGGAGCAAAGACGGCTGATTTGGGGGGGGTTTCGGGGGCAAATTTGGAAAAATAATTTTGGTCATAATTTGGACCAGTTGCTGATAGGGCGAAAGACTAAATCTCAACGGATCTTCTTTATCTTCTGAATATTGATGCGTTTGGATGTTAGAAGACCCCACGGAGCGAAGACGGCTGATTTGGGGGGGGTTTCGGGGGCAAATTTGGAAAAATCATTTTGGTCATAATTTGGACCAGTCACGGATAGGGCGAAACACTAAATCTCAATGGATCTTCTTTATCTTCTGAATATTGATGCGTTTGGATGTTAGAAGACCCCACGGAGCGAAGACGGCTGATTTGGGGGGGGTTTCAGGGGCAAATTTGGAAAAATCATTTTGGTCATAATTTGGACCAGTTGCTGATAGGGCGAAAGACTAAATCTCAACGGATCTTCTTTATCTTCTGAATATTGATGCGTTTGGATGTTAGAAGACCCCACGGAGCGAAGACGGCTGATTTGGGGGGGGTTTCGGGGGCAAATTTGGAAAAATCATTTTGGTCATAATTTGGACCAGTCGCGGATAGGGCGAAAGACTAAATCTCAACGGATCTTCTTTATCTTCTGAATATTGATGCGTTTGGATGTTAGAAGACCCCACGGAGCGAAGACGGCTGATTTGGGGGGGGTTTCAGGGGCAAATTTGGAAAAATCATTTTGGTCATAATTTGGACGAGTTGCTGATAGGGCGAAAGACTAAATCTCAACGGATCTTCTTTATCTTCTGAATATTGATGCGTTTGGATGTTAGAAGACCCCACGGAGCGAAGACGGCTGATTTGGGGGGGGTTTCGGGGGCAAATTTGGAAAAATCATTTTGGTCATAATTTGGACCAGTCGCGGATAGGGCGAAAGACTAAATCTCAACGGATCTTCTTTATCTTCTGAATATTGATGCGTTTGGATGTTAGAAGACCCCACGGAGCGAAGACGGCTGATTTGGGGGGGTTTCGGGGGCAAATTTGGAAAAATCATTTTGGTCATAATTTGGACCAGTCGCGGATAGGGCGAAAGACTAAATCTCAACGGATCTTCTTTATCTTCTGAATATTGATGCGTTTGGATATAAGAAGACCCCACGGAGCGAAGACGGCTGATTTGGGGGGGGTTTTGGGGGCAAATTTGGAAAAATCATTTTGGTCATAATTTGGACCAGTCGCGGATAGGGCGAAAGACTAAATCTCAACGGATCTTCTTTATCTTCTGAATATTGATGCGTTTGGATGTTAGAAGACCCCACGGAGCGAAGACGGCTGATTTGGGGGGGGGTTCGGGGGAAAATTTTGAAAAATCATTTTGGTCATAATTTGGACCAGTCGCGGATAGGGCTAAAGACTAAATCTCAACGGATCTTCTTTATCTTCTGAATATTGATGCGTTTGGATGTTAGAAGACCCCACGGAGCGAAGACGGCTGATTTGGGGGGGGTTTCGGGGGCAAATTTGGAAAAATCATTTTGGTCATAATTTGGACCAGTCGCGGATAGGGCGAAAGACTAAATCTCAACGGATCTTCTTTATCTTCTGAATATTGATGCGTTTGGATGTTAGAAGACCCCACGGAGCGAAGACGGCTGATTTCGGGGGGGGGGTTCGGGGGCAAATTTGGAAAAATCATTTTGGTCATAATTTGGACCAGTCGCGGATAGGGCGAAAGACTAAATCTCAACGGATCTTCTTTATCTTCTAAATATTGATGCGTTTGGATATTAGAAGACCCCACGGAGCGAAGACGGCTGATTATGGGGGGGTTTTGGGGGCAAATTTGGAAAAATCATTTTGGTCATAATTTGGACCAGTCGCGGATAGGGCGAAAGACTAAATCTCAACGGATCTTCTTTATCTTCTGAATATTGATGCGTTTGGATGTTAGAAGACCCCACGGAGCGAACACGGCTGATTTGGGGGGGGGTTCGGGGGCAAATTTGGAAAAATCATTTTGGTCATAATTTGGACCAGTCGCGGATAGGGCGAAAGACTAAATCTCAACGGATCTTCTTTTTCTTCTGAATATTGATGCGTTTGGATGTTAGAAGACCCCACGGAGCGAAGACAGCTGATTTGGGGGGGGTTTCGGGGGCAAATTTGGAAAAATCATTTTGGTCATAATTTGGACCAGTCGCGGATAGGGCGAAAGACTAAATCTCAACGGATCTTCTTTATCTTCTGAATATTGATGCGTTTGGATGTTAGAAGACCCCACGGAGCGAAGACGGCTGATTTGGGGGGGGTTTCGGGGGCAAATTTGGAAAAATCATTTTGGTCATAATTTGGACCAGTCGCGGATAGGGCGAAAGACTAAATCTCAACGGATCTTCTTTATCTTCTGTATATTGATGCGTTTGGATGTTAGAAGACCCCAGGGAGCAAAGACGGCTGATTTGGGGGGGGTTTCGGGGGCAAATTTTGAAAAATAATTTTGGTCATAATTTGGACCAGTCGCGGAAAGGGCGAAAGACTAAATCTCAACGGATCTTCTTTATCTTCTGAATATTGATGCGTTTGGATGTTAGAAGACCCCACGGAGCGAAGACGGCTGACTTAAGAGGGGTTTCGGGGGCAAATTTGGAAAAATCATTTTTGTGATAATTTGGACCAGTCGCGGATAGGGCGAAAGACTAAATCGCAACGGATCTTCTTTATCTTCTGAATATTGATGCGTTTGGATGTTAGAAGACCCCAGGGAGCAAAGACGGCTGATTTGGGGGGGGTTTCGGGGGCAAATTTGGAAAAATAATTTTGGTCATAATTTGGACCAGTCGCGGAAAGGGCGAAAGACTAAATCTCAACGGATCTTCTTTATCTTCTGAATATTGATGCGTTTGGATGTTAGAAGACCCCACGGAACGAAGACGGCTGATTTGGGGGGGGTTTCGGGGGCAAATTTGGAAAAATCATTTTGGTCATATTTTGGACCAGTCGCGGATAGGGCGAAAGACTAAATCTCAACGGATCTTCTTTATCTTCTGAATATTGATGCGTTTGGATGTTAGAAGACCCCACGGAGCGAAGACGGCTGATTTGGGGGGGGTTTCGGGGGCAAATTTGGAAAAATCATTTTGGTCATAATTTGGACCAGTCGCCGATAGGGCGAAAGACTAAATCTCAACGGATCTTCTTTATCTTCTGAATATTGATGCGTTTGGATGTTAGAAGGCCCCACGGAGCAAAGACGGCTGATTTGGGGGGGGTTTCGGGGGCAAATTTGGAAAAATAATTTTGGTCATAATTTGGACCAGTTGCTGATAGGGCGAAAGACTAAATCTCAACAGATCTTCTTTATCTTCTGAATATTGATGCGTTTGGATGTTAGAAGACCCCACGGAGCGAAGACGGCTGATTTGGGGGGAGTTTTGGGGGCAAATTTGGAAAAATCATTTTGGTCATAATTTGGACCAGTCGCGGATAGGGCGAAAGACTAAATCTCTACGGATCTTCTTTATCTTCTGAATATTGATGCGTTTGGATGTTAGAAGACCCCACGGAGCGAAGACGGCTGATTTGGGGGGGGTTTCGGGGGCAAATTTCGAAAAATCATTTTGGTCATAATTTGGACCAGTCGCGGATAGGGCGAAAGACTAAATCTCAACGGATCTTCTTTATCTTCTGAATATTGATGCGTTTGGATGTTAGAAGACCCCACGGAGCAAAGACGGCTGATTTGGGGGGGGTTTCGGGGGCAAATTTTGAAAAATCATTTTGGTCATAATTTGGACCAGTCGCGGATAGGGCGAAAGACTAAATCTCAACGGATCTTCTTTATCTTCTGAATATTGATGCGTTTGGATGTTAGAAGACCCCACGGAGCGAAGACGGCTGATTTGGGGGGGGGTTTCGGGGGCAAATTTGGAAAAATCATTTTGGTCATAATTTGGACCAGTCGCGGATAGGGCGAAAGACTAAATCTCAACGGATCTTCTTTATCTTCTGAATATTGATGCGTTTGGATGTTAGAAGACCCCACGGAGCAAAGACGGCTGATTTGGGGGGGGTTTCGGGGGCAAATTTGGAAAAATCATTTTGGTCATAATTTGGACCAGTCACGGATAGGGCGAAAGACTAAATCTCAACGGATCTTCTTTATCTTCTGAATATTGATGCGTTTGGATGTTAGAAGACCCCACGGAGCAAAGACGGCTGATTTGGGGGGGGGTTTCGGGGGCAATTTTGGAAAAATCATTTTGGTCATAATTTGGACCAGTCGCGGATAGAGCGAAAGACTAAATCTCAACGGATCTTCTTTATCTTCTGAATATTGATGCGTTTGGATGTTAGAAGACCCCACGGAGCGAAGACGGCTGATTTGGGGGGGGGTTTCGGGGGCAAATTTCGAAAAATCATTTTGGTCATAATTTGGACCAGTCGCGGAAAGGGCGAAAGACTAAATCTCAACGGATCTTCTTTATCTTCTGAATATTGATGCGTTTGGATGTTAGAAGACCCCACGGAGCAAAGACGGCTGATTTGGGGGGGGTTTCGGGGGCAAATTTGGAAAAATCATTTTGGTCATAATTTGGACCAGTCACGGATAGGGCGAAAGACTAAATCTCAACGGATCTTCTTTATCTTCTGAATATTGATGCGTTTGGATGTTACAAGACCCCACGGAGCGAAGACGGCTGATTTGGGGGGGGGGTTTCGGGGGCAATTTTGGAAAAATCATTTTGGTCATAATTTGGACCAGTCGCGGATAGAGCGAAAGACTAAATCTCAACGGATCTTCTTTATCTTCTGAATATTGATGCGTTTGGATGTTAGAAGACCCCACGGAGCAAAGACGGCTGATTTGGGGGGGGTTTCGGGGGCAAATTTGGAAAAATCATTTTGGTCATAATTTGGACCAGTTGCTGATAGGGCGAAAGACTAAATCTCAACGGATCTTCTTTATCTTCTGAATATTGATGCGTTTGGATGTTAGAAGACCCCACGGAGCGAAGACGGCTGATTTGGGGGGGTTTCGGGGGCAAATTTGAAAAAATCATTTTGGTCATAATTTGGACCAGTCGCGGATAGGGCGAAAGACTAAATCTCAACGGATCTTCTTTATCTTCTGAATATTGATGCGTTTGGATGTTAGAAGACCCCACGGAGCGAAGACGGCTGATTTGGGGGGGGGTTCGGGGGCAAATTTGGAAAAATCATTTTGGTCATAATTTGGACCAGTCGCGGATAGGGCGAAAGACTAAATCTCAACGGATCTTCTTTATCTTCTGAATATTGATGTGTTTGGATATTAGAAGACCCCACGGAGCGAAGACTGCTGATTTGGGGGGGGTTTTGGGGGCAAATTTGGAAAAATCATTTTGGTCATAATTTGGACCAGTCGCGGATAGGGCGAAAGACTAAATCTCAACGGATCTTCTTTATCTTCTGAATATTGATGCGTTTGGATGTTAGAAGACCCCACGGAGCGAAGACGGCTGATTTGGGGGGGGTTTCGGGGGCAAATTTGGAAAAATCATTTTGGTCATAATTTGGACCAGTCGCGGATAGGGCGAAAGACTAAATCTCAACGGATCTTCTTTATCTTCTGAATATTGATGCGTTTGGATGTTAGAAGACCCCACGGAGCGAAGACGGCTGATTTGGGGGGGGGTTTCGGGGGCAAATTTGGAAAAATCATTTTGGTCATAATTTGGACCAGTCGCGGATAGGGCGAAAGACTAAATCTCAACGGATCTTCTTTATCTTCTGAATATTGATGCGTTTGGATGTTAGAAGACCCCACGGAGCGAAGACGGCTGATTTGGGGGGGGGTTCGGGGGCAAATTTCGAAAAATCATTTTGGTCATAATTTGGACCAGTCGCGGATAGGGCGAAAGACTAAATCTCAACGGATCTTCTTTATCTTCTGAATATTGATGTGTTTGGATATTAGAAGACCCCACGGAGCGAAGACGGCTGATTTGGGGGGGGTTTTGGGGGCAAATTTGGAAAAATCATTTTGGTCATAATTTGGACCAGTCGCGGATAGGGCGAAAGACTAAATCTCAACGGATCTTCTTTATCTTCTGAATATTGATGCGTTTGGATGTTAGAAGACCCCACGGAGCGAAGACGGCTGATTTGGGGGGGGTTTCGGGGGCAAATTTGGAAAAATCATTTTGGTCATAATTTGGACCAGTCGCGGATAGGGCGAAAGACTAAATCTCAACGGATCTTCTTTATCTTCTGAATATTGATGCGTTTGGATGTTAGAAGACCCCACGGAGCGAAGACGGCTGATTTGGGGGGGGTTTCGGGGGCAAATTTGGAAAAATCATTTTGGTCATAATTTGGACCAGTCGCGGATAGGGCGAAAGACTAAATCTCAACGGATCTTCTTTATTTTCTGAATATTGATGCGTTTGGATGTTAGAAGACCCCACGGAGCGAAGACGGCTGATTTGGGGGGGGGGGGTTCGGGGGCAAATTTGGAAAAATCATTTTGGTCATAATTTGGACCAGTCGCGGATAGGGCGAAAGACTAAATCTCAACGGATCTTCTTTATCTTCTGAATATTGATGCGTTTGGATGTTAGAAGACCCCACGGAGCGAAGACAGCTGATTTGGGGGGGGTTTCGGGGACAAATTTGGAAAAATCATTTTGGTCATAATTTGGACCAGTCGCGGATAGGGCGAAAGACTAAATTTCAACGGATCTTCTTTATCTTCTGAATATTGATGCGTTTGGATGTTAGAAGACCCCACGGAGCGAAGACGGCTGATTTGGGGGGGGTTTCAGGGGCAAATTTGGAAAAATCATTTTGGTCATAATTTGGACCAGTCGCGGATAGGGCGAAAGACTAAATCTCAACGGATCTTCTTTATCTTCTGAATATTGATGCGTTTGGATGTTAGAAGACCCCACGGAGCGAAGACGGCTGATTTGGGGGGGGTTTCGGGGGCAAATTTGGACAAATCATTTTGGTCATAATTTGGACCAGTCGCGGATAGGGCGAAAGACTAAATCTCAACGGATCTTCTTTATCTTCTGAATATTGATGCGTTTGGATGTTAGAAGACCCCACGGAGCGAAGACGGCTGATTTGGGGGGGGGTTTCGGGGGCAAATTTGGAAAAATCATTTTGGTCATAATTTGGACCAGTCGCGGATAGGGCGAAAGACTAAATCTCAACGGATCTTCTTTATCTTCTGAATATTGATGCGTTTGGATGTTAGAAGACCCCACGGAGCGAAGACGGCAGATTTGGGGGGGGTTTCGGGGGCAAATTTGGAAAAATCATTTTGGTCATAATTTGGACCAGTCGCGGATAGGGCGAAAGACTAAATCTCAACGGATCTTCTTTATCTTCTGAATATTGATGCGTTTGGATGTTAGAAGACCCCACGGAGCGAAGACGGCTGATTTGGGGGGGGGGGTTTTGGGGGCAATTTTGGAAAAATCATTTTGGTCATAATTTGGACCAGTCGCGGATAGAGCGAAAGACTAAATCTCAACGGATCTTCTTTATCTTCTGAATATTGATGCGTTTGGATGTTAGAAGACCCCACGGAGCAAAGACGGCTGAATTGGGGGGGGTTTCGGGGGCAAATTTGGAAAAATCATTTTGGTCATAATTTGGACCAGTTGCTCATAGGGCGAAAGACTAAATCTCAACGGATCTTCTTTATCTTCTGAATATTGATGCGTTTGGATGTTAGAAGACCCCACGGAGCGAAGACGGCTGATTTGGGGGGGGTTTCGGGGGCAAATTTGGAAAAATCATTTTGGTCATAATTTGGACCAGTCGCGGATAGGGCGAAAGACTAAATCTCAACGGATCTTCTTTATCTTCTGAATATTGATGCGTTTGGATGTTAGAAGACCCCACGGAGCGAAGACGGCTGATTTGGGGGGGGTTTCGGGGGCAAATTTGGAAAAATCATTTTGGTCATAATTTGGACCAGTCGCGGATAGGGCGAAAGACTAAATCTCAACGGATCTTCTTTATCTTCTGAATATTGATGCGTTTGGATATTAGAAGACCCCACGGAGCGAAGACGGCTGATTTGGGGGGGGTTTTGGGGGCAAATTTGGAAAAATCATTTTGGTCATAATTTGGACCAGTCGCGGATAGGGCGAAAGACTAAATCTCAACGGATCTTCTTTATCTTCTGAATATTGATGCGTTTGGATGTTAGAAGACCCCACGGAGCGAAGACGGCTGATTTGGGGGGGGTTTCGGGGGCAAATTTGGAAAAATCATTTTGGTCATAATTTGGACCAGTCGCGGATAGGGCGAAAGACTAAATCTCAACGGATCTTCTTTATCTTCTGAATATTGATGCGTTTGGATGTTAGAAGACCCCACGGAGCGAAGACGGCTGATTTGGTGGGGGTTTCGGGGGCAAATTTGGAAAAATCATTTTGGTCATAATTTGGACCAGTCGCGGATAGGGCGAAAGACTAAATCTCAACGGATCTTCTTTATCTTCTGAATATTGATGCGTTTGGATGTTAGAAGACCCCACGGAGCGAAGACGGCTGATTTGGGGGGGGGGTTCGGGGGCAAATTTGGAAAAATCATTTTGGTCATAATTTGGACCAGTCGCGGATAGGGCGAAAGACTAAATCTCAACGGATCTTCTTTATCTTCTGAATATTGATGCGTTTGGATGTTAGAAGACCCCACGGAGCGAAGACAGCTGATGGGGGGGGGGGTTTCGGGGACAAATTTGGAAAAATCATTTTGGTCATAATTTGGACAAGTCGCGGATAGGGCGAAAGACTAAATCTCAACGGATCTTCTTTATCTTCTGAATATTGATGCGTTTGGATGTTAGAAGACCCCACGGAGCGAAGACGGCTGATTTGGGGGGGGTTTCGGGGGCAAATTTGGAAAAATCATTTTGGTCATAATTTGGACCAGTCGCGGATAGGGCGAAAGACTAAATCTCAACGGATCTTCTTTATCTTCTGAATATTGATGCGTTTAGATGTTAGAAGACCCCACGGAGCAAAGACGGCTGATTTGGGGGGGGTTTCGGGGGCAAATTTGGAAAAATCATTTTGGTCATAATTTGGACCAGTCGCGGATAGGGCGAAAGACTAAATTTCAACGGATCTTCTTTATCTTCTGAATATTGATGCGTTTGGATGTTAGAAGACCCCATGGAGCAAAGACGGCTGATTTGGGGGGGGTTTCGGGGGCAAATTTGGAAAAATCATTTTGGTCATAATTTGGACCAGTCGCGGATAGGGCGAAAGACTAAATCTCAACGGATCTTCTTTATCTTCTGAATATTGATGCGTTTGGATGTTAGAAGACCCCACGGAGCGAAGACGGCTGATTTGGGGGGGGGTTTCGGGGGCAAATTTGGAAAAATCATTTTGGTCATAATTTGGACCAGTCGCGGATAGGGCGAAAGACTAAATCTCAACGGATCTTCTATATCTTCTGAATATTGATGCGTTTGGATGTTAGAAGACCCCACGGAGCGAAGACGGCTGATTTGGGGGGGGTTTCGGGGGCAAATTTGGAAAAATCATTTTGGTCATAATTTGGACCAGTCGCGGAGAGGGCGAAAGACTAAATCTCAACGGATCTTCTTTATCTTCTATATATTGATGCGTTTGGATGTTAGAAGACCCCACGGAGCGAAGACGGCTGATTTGGGGGGGGTTTCGGGGGCAAATTTGGAAAAATCATTTTGGTCATAATTTGGACCAGTCGCGGATAGGGCGAAAGACTAAATCTCAACGGATCTTCTTTATCTTCTGAATATTGATGCGTTTGGATGTTAGAAGACCCCACGGAGCGAAGACGGCTGATTTGGGGGGGGTTTCGGAGACAAATTTGGAAAAATCATTTTGGTCATAATTTGGACCAGTCGCGGATAGGGCGAAATACTAAATCTCAACGGATCTTCTTTATCTTCTGAATATTGATGCGTTTGGATGTTAGAAGACCCCACGGAGCGAAGACGGCTGATTGGGGGGGGGGGTTCGGGGGCAAATTTGGAAAAATCATTTTGGTCATAATTTGGACCAGTCGCGGATAGGGCGAAAGACTAAATCTCAACGGATCTTCTTTATCTTCTGAATATTGATGCGTTTGGATGTTAGAAGACCCCATGGAGCGAAGACGGCTGATATGGGGGGGGGGGGGTTACAGGGGCAAATTTGGAAAAATCCTTTTGGTCATAATTTGGACCAGTCGCGGATAGGGCGAAAGACTAAATCTCAACGGATCTTCTTTATCTTCTGAATATTGATGCGTTTGGATGTTAGAAGACCCCACGGAGCGAAGACGGCTGATTTCGGGGGGGGGTTCGGGGGCAAATTTGGAAAAATCATTTTGGTCATAATTTGGACCAGTCGCGGATAGGGCGAAAGACTAAATCTCAACGGATCTTCTTTATCTTCTGAATATTGATGCGTTTGGATGTTAGAAGACCCCACGGAGCGAAGACGGCTGATTTGGGGGGGTATTCGGGGGCAAATTTGGAAAAATCATTTGGGTCATAATTTGGACCAGTCGCGGATAGGGCGAAAGACTAAATCTCAACGGATCTTCTTTATCTTCTGAATATTGATGCGTTTGGATGTTAGAAGACCCCACGGAGCAAAGACGGCTGATTTGGGGGGGGTTTCGGGGGCAAATTTGGAAAAATCATTTTGGTCATAATTTGGACCAGTCGCGGATAGGGCGAAAGACTAAATCTCAACGGATCTTCTTTATCTTCTGAATATTGATGCGTTTGAATGTTAGAAGACCCCACGGAGCGAAGACGGCTGATTTTGGGGGGGTTTCGGGGGCAAATTTGGAAAAATCATTTTGGTCATAATTTGGACCAGTCGCGGATAGGGCGAAAGACTAAATCTCAACGGATCTTCTTTATCTTCTGAATATTGATGCGTTTGGATGTTAGAAGACCCCACGGAGCGAAGACGGCTGATTTGGGGGGGGTTTCGGGGGCAAATTTGGAAAAATCATTTTGGTCATAATTTGGACCAGTCGCGGATAGGGCGAAATACTAAATCTCAACGGATCTTCTTTATCTTCTGAATATTGATGCGTTTGGATGTTAGAAGACCCCACGGAGCGAAGACGGCTGATTGGGGGGGGGGTTTCGGGGGCAAATTTGGAAAAATCATTTTGGTCATAATTTGGACCAGTCGCGGATAGGGCGAAAGATTAAATCTCAACGGATCTTCTTTATCTTCTGAATATTGATGCGTTTGGATGTTAGAAGACCCCACGGAGCGAAGACGGCTGATATGGGGGGGGGTTACGGGGGCAAATTTGGAAAAATCCTTTTGGTCATAATTTGGACCAGTCGCGGATAGGGCGAAAGACTAAATCTCAACGGATCTTCTTTATCTTCTGAATATTGATGCGTTTGGATGTTAGAAGACCCCACGGAGCGAAGACGGCTGATTTGGGGGGGGTTTCGGGGGCAAATTTGGAAAAATCATTTTGGTCATAATTTGGACCAGTCGCGGATAGGGCGAAAGACTAAATCTCAACGGATCTTCTTTATCTTCTGAATATTGATGCGTTTGGATATTAGAAGACCCCACGGAGCGAAGACGGCTGATTTGGGGGGGGTTTTGGGGGCAAATTTGGAAAAATCATTTTGGTCATAATTTGGACCAGTCGCGGATAGGGCGAAAGACTAAATCTCAACGGATCTTCTTTATCTTCTGTATATTGATGCGTTTGGATGTTAGAAGACCCCACGGAGCGAAGACGGCTGATTTGGGGGGGGGTTTCGGGGGCAAATTTGGAAAAATCATTTTGGTCATAATTTGGACCAGTCGCGGATAGGGTGAAAGACTAAATCTCAACGGATCTTCTTTATCTTCTGAATATTGATGCGTTTGGATGTTAGAAGACCCCACGGAGCAAAGACGGCTGATTTGGGGGGGGTTTCGGGGGCAAATTTGGAAAAATCATTTTGGTCATAATTTGGACCAGTCGCGGATAGGGCGAAAGACTAAATCTCAACGGATCTTCTTTATCTTCTGAATATTGATGCGTTTGGATGTTAGAAGACCCCACGGAGCGAAGACGGCTGATTTTGGGGGGGGGTTCGGCGGCAAATTTGGAAAAATCATTTTGGTCATAATTTGGACCAGTCGCGGATAGGGCGAAAGACTAAATCTCAACGGATCTTCTTTATCTTCTGAATATTGATGCGTTTGGATGTTAGAAGACCCCACGGAGCGAAGACGGCTGATTTGGGGGGGGGTTTCGGGGGCAAATTTGGAAAAATCATTTTGGTCATAATTTGGACCAGTCGCGGATAGGGCGAAAGACTAAATCTCAACAGATCTTCTTTATCTTCTGAATATTGATGCGTTTGGATGTTAGAAGACCCCACGGAGCGAAGACGGCTGATTTGGGGGGGGGTTTCGGGGGCAAATTTGGAAAAATCATTTTGGTCATAATTTGGACCAGTCGCGGATAGGGCGAAAGACTAAATCTCAACGGATCTTCTTTATGTTCTGAATATTGATGCGTTTGGATGTTAGAAGACCCCACGGAGCAAAGACGGCTGAAATGGGGGGGGGTTTCGGGGGCAAATTTGGAAAAATCATTTTGGTCATAATTTGGACCAGTCGCGGATAGGGCGAAAGACTAAATCTCAACGGATCTTCTTTATCTTCTGAATATTGATGCGTTTGGATGTTAGAAGACCCCACGGAGCAAAGACGGCTGATTTGGGGGGGGGGGGTTTCGGGGGCAAATTTTGAAAAATCATTTTGGTCATAATTTGGACCAGTCGCGGATAGGGCGAAAGACTAAATCTCAACGGATCTTCTTTATCTTCTGAATATTGATGCGTTTGGATGTTAGAAGACCCCATGGAGCAAAAACGGCTGATTTGGGGGGGGTTTCGGGGGCAAATTTGGAAAAATCATTTTGGTCATAATTTGGACCAGTCGCGGATAGGGCGAAAGACTAAATCTCAACGGATCTTCTTTATCTTCTGAATATTGATGCGTTTGGATGTTAGAAGACCCCACGGAGCGAAGACGGCTGATTTGGGGGGGGTTTCGGGGGCAAATTTGGAAAAATCATTTTGGTCATAATTTGGACCAGTCGCGGATAGGGCGAAAGACTAAATCTCAACGGATCTTCTATATCTTCTGAATATTGATGCGTTTGGATGTTAGAAGACCCCACGGAGCGAAGACGGCTGATTTGGGGGGGGTTTCGGGGGCAAATTTGGAAAAATCATTTTGGTCATAATTTGGACCAGTCGCGGATAGGGCGAAAGACTAAATCTCAACGGATCTTCTTTATCTTCTGAATATTGATGCGTTTGGATGTTAGAAGACCCCACGGAGCGAAGACGGCTGATTTGGGGGGGGTTTCGGGGGCAAATTTGGAAAAATCATTTTGGTCATAATTTGGACCAGTCGCGGATAGGGCGAAAGACTAAATCTCAACGGATCTTCTTTATCTTCTGAATATTGATGCGTTTGGATGTTAGAAGACCCCACGGAGCGAAGACGGCTGATTTGGGGGGGGTTTCGGGGACAAATTTGGAAAAATCATTTTGGTCATAATTTGGACCAGTCGCGGATAGGGCGAAATACTAAATCTCAACGGATCTTCTTTATCTTCTGAATATTGATGCGTTTGGATGTTAGAAGACCCCACGGAGCGAAGACGGCTGATTGGGGGGGGGTTTCGGGGGCAAATTTGGAAAAATCATTTTGGTCATAATTTGGACCAGTCGCGGATAGGGCGAAAGACTAAATCTCAACGGATCTTCTTTATCTTCTGAATATTGATGCGTTTGGATGTTAGAAGACCCCACGGAGCGAAGACGGCTGATTTGGGGGGGGGTTCGGGGGCAAATTTGGAAAAATCATTTTGGTCATAATTTGGACCAGTCGCGGATAGGGCGAAAGACTAAATCTCAACGGATCTTCTTTATCTTCTGAATATTGATGTGTTTGGATGTTAGAAGACCCCACGGAGCGAAGACAGCTGATTTGGGGGGGTTTCGGGGGCAAATTTGGAAAAATCATTTTGGTCATAATTTGGACCAGTCGCGGATAGGGCGAAAGACTAAATCTCAACGGATCTTCTTTATCTTCTGAATATTGATGCATTTGGATGTTAGAAGACCCCACGGAGCGAAGACGGCTGATTTGGGGGGGGTTTCGGGGGCAAATTTGGAAAAATCATTTGGGTCATAATTTGGACCAGTCGCGGATAGGGCGAAAGACTAAATCTCAACGGATCTTCTTTATCTTCTGAATATTGATGCGTTTGGATGTTAGAAGACCCCACGGAGCGAAGACGGCTGATTTGGGGGGGGTTTCGGGGGCAAATTTGGAAAAATCATTTTGGTCATAATTTGGACCAGTCGCGGATAGGGCGAAAGACTAAATCTCAGCGGATCTACTTTATCTTCTGAATATTGATGCGTTTGGATGTTAGAAGACCCCACGGAGCGAAGACGGCTGATTTGGGGGGGGGTTTCGGGGGCAAATTTGGAAAAATCATTTTGGTCATAATTTGGACCAGTCGCGGATAGGGCGAAAGACTAAATCTCAACGGATCTTCTTTATCTTCTGAATATTGATGCGTTTGGATGTTAGAAGACCCCACGGAGCGAAGACGGCTGATTTGGGGGGGGTTTCGGGGGCAAATTTGGAAAAATCATTTTGGTCATAATTTGGACCAGTCGCGGATAGGGCGAAAGACTAAATCTCAACGGATCTTCTGAATATTGATGCGTTTGGATGTTAGAAGACCCCACGGAGCGAAGACGGCTGATTTGGGGGAGGTTTCGGGGGCAAATTTGGAAAAATCATTTTGGTCATAATTTGGACCAGTCGCGGATAGGGCGAAAGACTAAATCTCAACGGATCTTCTTATCTTCTGAATATTGATGCGTTTGGATGTTAGAAGACCCCACGGAGCGAAGACGGCTGATTTGGGGGGGGGTTTCGGGGGCAAATTTGGAAAAATCATTTTGGTCATAATTTGGACCAGTCGCGGATAGGGCGAAAGACTAAATCTCAACGGATCTTCTTTATCTTCTGAATATTGATGCGTTTGGATGTTAGAAGACCCCACGGAGCGAAGACGGCTGATATGGGGGGGGGTTACGGGGGCAAATTTGGAAAAATCCTTTTGGTCATAATTTGGACCAGTCGCGGATAGGGCGAAAGACTAAATCTCAACGGATCTTCTTTATCTTCTGAATATTGATGCGTTTGGATGTTAGAAGACCCCACGGAGCGAAGACGGCTGATTTGGGGGGGGTTTCGGGGGCAAATTTGGAAAAATCATTTTGGTCATAATTTGGACCAGTCGCGGATAGGGCGAAAGACTAAATCTCAACGGATCTTCTTATCTTCTGAATATTGATGCGTTTGGATGTTAGAAGACCCCACGGAGCGAAGACGGCTGATTTGGGGGGGGTTTCGGGGGCAAATTTGGAAAAATCATTTTGGTCATAATTTGGACCAGTCGCGGATAGGGCGAAAGACTAAATCTCAACGGATCTTCTTTATCTTCTGAATATTGATGCGTTTGGATGTTAGAAGACCCCACGGAGCGAAGACGGCTGATTTGGGGGGGGTTTCGGGGGCAAATTTGGAAAAATCATTTTGGTCATAATTTGGACCAGTCGCGGATAGGGCGAAAGACTAAATCTCAACGGATCTTCTTTATCTTCTGAATATTGATGCGTTTGGATGTTAGAAGACCCCACGGAGCGAAGACGGCTGATTTGGGGGGGGGTTTCGGGGGCAAATTTGGAAAAATCATTTTGGTCATAATTTGGACCAGTCGCGGATAGGGCGAAATACTAAATCTCAACGGATCTTCTTTATCTTCTGAATATTGATGCGTTTGGATGTTAGAAAACCCCACGGAGCGAAGACGGCTGATTGGGGGGGTGTTTCGGGGGCAAATTTGGAAAAATCATTTTGGTCATAATTTGGACCAGTCGCGGATAGGGCGAAAGACTAAATCTCAACGGATCTTCTTTATCTTCTGAATATTGATGCGTTTGGATGTTAGAAGACCCCACGGAGCAAAGACGGCTGATATGGGGGGGGGGTTACGGGGGCAAATTTGGAAAAATCCTTTTGGTCATAATTTGGACCAGTCGCGGATAGGGCGAAAGACTAAATCTCAACGGATCTTCTTTATCTTCTGAATATTGATGCGTTTGGATGTTAGAAGACCCCACGGAGCGAAGACGGCTGATTTGGGGGGGGTTTCAGGGGCAAATTTGGAAAAATCATTTTGGTCATAATTTGGACCAGTCGCGGATAGGGCGAAAGACTAAATCTCAACGGATCTTCTTTATCTTCTGAATATTGATGCGTTTGGATGTTAGAAGACCCCACGGAGCGAAGACGGCTGGTTTGGGGGGGGTTTCGGGGGCAAATTTGGAAAAATCATTTTGGTCATAATTTGGACCAGTCGCGGATAGGGCGAAAGACTAAATCTCAACGGATCTTCTTTATCTTCTGAATATTGATGCGTTTGGATGTTAGAAGACCCCACGGAGCGAAGACGGCTGATTTGGGGGGGGTTTCGGGGGCAAATTTGGAAAAATCATTTTGGTCATAATTTGGACCAGTCGCGGATAGGGCGAAAGACTAAATCTCAACGGATCTTCTTTATCTTCTGAATATTGATGCGTTTGGATGTTAGAAGACCCCACGGAGCAAAGACGGCTGATTTGGGGGGGGTTTCGGGGGCAAATTTGGAAAAATCATTTTGGTCATAATTTGGACCAGTCACGGATAGGGCGAAAGACTAAATCTCAACGGATCTTCTTTATCTTCTGAATATTGATGCGTCCAAACGCATCCAAGATGTTAGAAGACCCCACGGAGCGAAGACGGCTGATTTGGGGGGGGGTTTCGGGGGCAATTTTGGAA
Organism: Lytechinus pictus; assembly: GCF_037042905.1. Classification (NCBI taxonomy): domain Eukaryota; kingdom Metazoa; phylum Echinodermata; class Echinoidea; order Temnopleuroida; family Toxopneustidae; genus Lytechinus; species Lytechinus pictus. The sequence goes on from NW_026974160.1 coordinate 166,284, forward strand.
AAATCATTTTGGTCATAATTTGGACCAGTCGCGGATAGAGCGAAAGACTAAATCTCAACGGATCTTCTTTATCTTCTGAATATTGATGCGTTTGGATGTTAGAAGACCCCACGGAGCAAAGACGGCTGATTTGGGGGGGGTTTCGGGGGCAAATTTGGTAAAATCATTTTGGTCATAATTTGGACCAGTTGCTGATAGGGCGAAAGACTAAATCTCAACGGATCTTCTTTATCTTCTGAATATTGATGCGTTTGGATGTTAGAAGACCCCACGGAGCAAAGACGGCTGAGTTGGGGGGGGGTTTTGGGGGCAAATTTGGAAAAATCATTTTGGTCATAATTTGGACCAGTCGCGGATAGGGCGAAAGACTAAATCTCAACGGATCTTCTTTATCTTCTGAATATTGATGCGTTTGGATGTTAGAAGACCCCACGGAGCGAAGACGGCTGATTTGGGGGGGGTTTCGGGGGCAAATTTGGAAAAATCATTTTGGTCATAATTTGGACCAGTCGCGGATAGGGCGAAAGACTAAATCTCAACGGATCTTCTTTATCTTCTGAATATTGATGCGTTTGGATGTTAGAAGACCCTACGGAGCGAAGACGGCTGATTGGGGGGGGGGTTTCGGGGGCAAATTTGGAAAAATCATTTTGGTCATAATTTGGACCAGTCGCGGATAGGGCGAAAGACTAAATCTCAACGGATCTTCTTTATCTTCTGAATATTGATGCGTTTGGATGTTAGAAGACCCCACGGAGCGAAGACGGCTGATATGGGGGGGGGTTACGGGGGCAAATTTGGAAAAATCCTTTTGGTCATAATTTGGACCAGTAGCGGATAGGGCGAAAGACTAAATCTCAACGGATCTTCTTTATCTTCTGAATATTGATGCGTTTGGATGTTAGAAGACCCCACGGAGCGAAGACGGCTGATTTGGGGGGGGGTTTCGGGGGCAAATTTGGAAAAATCATTTTGGTCATAATTTGGACCAGTCGCGGATAGGGCGAAATACTAAATCTCAACGGATCTTCTTTATCTTCTGAATATTGATGCGTTTGGATGTTAGAAGACCCCACGGAGCGAAGACGGCTGATTGGGGGGGGGGGTTTCGGGGGCAAATTTGGAAAAATCATTTTGGTCATAATTTGGACCAGTCGCGGATAGGGCGAAAGACTAAATCTCAACGGATCTTCTTTATCTTCTGAATATTGATGCGTTTGGATGTTAGAAGACCCCACGGAGCGAAGACGGCTGATATGAGGGGGGTTACGGGGGCAAATTTGGAAAAATCCTTTTGGTCATAATTTGGACCAGTCGCGGATAGGGCGAAAGACTAAATCTCAACGGATCTTCTTTATCTTCTGAATATTGATGCGTTTGGATGTTAGAAGACCCCACGGAGCGAAGACGGCTGATTTGGGGGGGGTTTCGGGGGCAAATTTGGAAAAATCATTTTGGTCATAATTTGGACCAGTCGCGGATAGGGCGAAAGACTAAATCTCAACGGATCTTCTTATCTTCTGAATATTGATGCGTTTGGATGTTAGAAGACCCCACGGAGCGAAGACGGCTGATTTGGGGGGGGTTTCGGGGGCAAATTTGGAAAAATCATTTTGGTCATAATTTGGACCAGTCGCGGATAGGGCGAAAGACTAAATCTCAACGGATCTTCTTTATCTTCTGAATATTGATGCGTTTGGATGTTAGAAGACCCCACGGAGCGAAGACGGCTGATTTGGGGGGGGTTTCGGGGGCAAATTTGGAAAAATTATTTTGGTCATAATTTGGACCAGTCGCGGATAGGGCGAAAGACTAAATCTCAACGGATCTTCTTTATCTTCTGAATATTGATGCGTTTGGATGTTAGAAGACCCCACGGAGCGAAGACGGCTGATTTGGGGGGGGGTTTCGGGGGCAAATTTGGAAAAATCATTTTGGTCATAATTTGGACCAGTCGCGGATAGGGCGAAATACTAAATCTCAACGGATCTTCTTTATCTTCTGAATATTGATGCGTTTGGATGTTAGAAAACCCCACGGAGCGAAGACGGCTGATTGGGGGGGTGTTTCGGGGGCAAATTTGGAAAAATCATTTTGGTCATAATTTGGACCAGTCGCGGATAGGGCGAAAGACTAAATCTCAACGGATCTTCTTTATCTTCTGAATATTGATGCGTTTGGATGTTAGAAGACCCCACGGAGCGAAGACGGCTGATTTGGGGGGGGTTTCGGGGGCAAATTTGGAAAAATCATTTTGGTCATAATTTGGACCAGTCGCGGATAGGGCGAAAGACTAAATCTCAACGGATCTTCTTTATCTTCTGAATATTGATGCGTTTGGATGTTAGAAGACCCCACGGAGCGAAGACGGCTGATTTGGGGGGGGGGGTTCGGGGGCAAATTTGGAAAAATCATTTTGGTCATAATTTGGACCAGTCGCGGATAGGGCGAAAGACTAAATCTCAACGGATCTTCTTTATCTTCTGAATATTGATGCGTTTGGATGTTAGAAGACCCCACGGAGCGAAGACAGCTGATTTGGGGGGGGTTTCGGGGACAAATTTGGAAAAATCATTTTGGTCATAATTTGGACCAGTCGCGGATAGGGCGAAAGACTAAATTTCAACGGATCTTCTTTATCTTCTGAATATTGATGCGTTTGGATGTTAGAAGACCCCACGGAGCGAAGACGGCTGATTTGGGGGGGGTTTCAGGGGCAAATTTGGAAAAATCATTTTGGTCATAATTTGGACCAGTCGCGGATAGGGCGAAAGACTAAATCTCAACGGATCTTCTTTATCTTCTGAATATTGATGCGTTTGGATGTTAGAAGACCCCACGGAGCGAAGACGGCTGATTTGGGGGGGGTTTCGGGGGCAAATTTGGACAAATCATTTTGGTCATAATTTGGACCAGTCGCGGATAGGGCGAAAGACTAAATCTCAACGGATCTTCTTTATCTTCTGAATATTGATGCGTTTGGATGTTAGAAGACCCCACGGAGCGAAGACGGCTGATTTGGGGGGGGTTTCGGGGGCAAATTTGGAAAAATCATTTTGGTCATAATTTGGACCAGTCGCGGATAGGGCGAAAGACTAAATCTCAACGGATCTTCTTTATCTTCTGAATATTGATGCGTTTGGATGTTAGAAGACCCCACGGAGCGAAGACGGCAGATTTGGGGGGGGTTTCGGGGGCAAATTTGGAAAAATCATTTTGGTCATAATTTGGACCAGTCGCGGATAGGGCGAAAGACTAAATCTCAACGGATCTTCTTTATCTTCTGAATATTGATGCGTTTGGATGTTAGAAGACCCCACGGAGCGAAGACGGCTGATTTGGGGGGGGGGTTTCGGGGGCAATTTTGGAAAAATCATTTTGGTCATAATTTGGACCAGTCGCGGATAGAGCGAAAGACTAAATCTCAACGGATCTTCTTTATCTTCTGAATATTGATGCGTTTGGATGTTAGAAGACCCCACGGAGCAAAGACGGCTGAATTGGGGGGGGTTTCGGGGGCAAATTTGGAAAAATCATTTTGGTCATAATTTGGACCAGTTGCTGATAGGGCGAAAGACTAAATCTCAACGGATCTTCTTTATCTTCTGAATATTGATGCGTTTGGATGTTAGAAGACCCCACGGAGCAAAGACGGCTGAATTGGGGGGGGTTTCGGGGGCAAATTTGGAAAAATCATTTTGGTCATAATTTGGACCAGTTGCTGATAGGGCGAAAGACTAAATCTCAACGGATCTTCTTTATCTTCTGAATATTGATGCGTTTGGATATTAGAAGACCCCACGGAGCGAAGACGGCTGATTTGGGGGGGGTTTTGGGGGCAAATTTGGAAAAATCATTTTGGTCATAATTTGGACCAGTCGCGGATAGGGCGAAAGACTAAATCTCAACGGATTTTCTTTATCTTCTGAATATTGATGCGTTTGGATGTTAGAAGACCCCACGGAGCGAAGACGGCTGATTTGGGGGGGGTTTCGGGGGCAAATTTGGAAAAATCATTTTGGTCATAATTTGGACCAGTCGCGGATAGGGCGAAAGACTAAATCTCAACGGATCTTCTTTATCTTCTGAATATTGATGCGTTTGGATGTTAGAAGACCCCACGGAGCGAAGACGGCTGATTTGGGGGGGGGGGTTCGGGGGCAAATTTGGAAAAATCATTTTGGTCATAATTTGGACCAGTCGCGGATAGGGCGAAAGACTAAATCTCAACGGATCTTCTTTATCTTCTGAATATTGATGCGTTTGGATGTTAGAAGACCCCACGGAGCGAAGACAGCTGATTTGGGGGGGGTTTCGGGGACAAATTTGGAAAAATCATTTTGGTCATAATTTGGACCAGTCGCGGATAGGGCGAAAGACTAAATTTCAACGGATCTTCTTTATCTTCTGAATATTGATGCGTTTGGATGTTAGAAGACCCCACGGAGCGAAGACGGCTGATTTGGGGGGGGGGTTTCGGGGGCAATTTTGGAAAAATCATTTTGGTCATAATTTGGACCAGTCGCGGATAGGGCGAAAGACTAAATCTCAACGGATCTTCTTTATCTTCTGAATATTGATGCGTTTGGATGTTAGAAGACCCCACGGAGCGAAGACGGCTGATTTGGGGGGGGTTTCGGGGGCAAATTTGGACAAATCATTTTGGTCATAATTTGGACCAGTCGCGGATAGGGCGAAAGACTAAATCTCAACGGATCTTCTTTATCTTCTGAATATTGATGCGTTTGGATGTTAGAAGACCCCACGGAGCGAAGACGGCTGATTTGGGGGGGGTTTCGGGGGCAAATTTGGAAAAATCATTTTGGTCATAATTTGGACCAGTCGCGGATAGGGCGAAAGACTAAATCTCAACGGATCTTCTTTATCTTCTGAATATTGATGCGTTTGGATGTTAGAAGACCCCACGGAGCGAAGACGGCAGATTTGGGGGGGGTTTCGGGGGCAAATTTGGAAAAATCATTTTGGTCATAATTTGGACCAGTCGCGGATAGGGCGAAAGACTAAATCTCAACGGATCTTCTTTATCTTCTGAATATTGATGCGTTTGGATGTTAGAAGACCCCACGGAGCGAAGACGGCTGATTTGGGGGGGGGGTTTCGGGGGCAATTTTGGAAAAATCATTTTGGTCATAATTTGGACCAGTCGCGGATAGAGCGAAAGACTAAATCTCAACGGATCTTCTTTATCTTCTGAATATTGATGCGTTTGGATGTTAGAAGACCCCACGGAGCAAAGACGGCTGAATTGGGGGGGGTTTCGGGGGCAAATTTGGAAAAATCATTTTGGTCATAATTTGGACCAGTTGCTGATAGGGCGAAAGACTAAATCTCAACGGATCTTCTTTATCTTCTGAATATTGATGCGTTTGGATGTTAGAAGACCCCACGGAGCAAAGACGGCTGAATTGGGGGGGGTTTCGGGGGCAAATTTGGAAAAATCATTTTGGTCATAATTTGGACCAGTTGCTGATAGGGCGAAAGACTAAATCTCAACGGATCTTCTTTATCTTCTGAATATTGATGCGTTTGGATATTAGAAGACCCCACGGAGCGAAGACGGCTGATTTGGGGGGGGTTTTGGGGGCAAATTTGGAAAAATCATTTTGGTCATAATTTGGACCAGTCGCGGATAGGGCGAAAGACTAAATCTCAACGGATTTTCTTTATCTTCTGAATATTGATGCGTTTGGATGTTAGAAGACCCCACGGAGCGAAGACGGCTGATTTGGGGGGGGTTTCGGGGGCAAATTTGGAAAAATCATTTTGGTCATAATTTGGACCAGTCGCGGATAGGGCGAAAGACTAAATCTCAACGGATCTTCTTTATCTTCTGAATATTGATGCGTTTGGATGTTAGAAGACCCCACGGAGCGAAGACGGCTGATTTGGTGGGGGTTTCGGGGGCAAATTTGGAAAAATCATTTTGGTCATAATTTGGACCAGTCGCGGATAGGGCGAAAGACTAAATCTCAACGGATCTTCTTTATCTTCTGAATATTGATGCGTTTGGATGTTAGAAGACCCCACGGAGCGAAGACGGCTGATTTGGGGGGGGGGGTTCGTGGGCAAATTTGGAAAAATCATTTTGGTCATAATTTGGACCAGTCGCGGATAGGGCGAAAGACTAAATCTCAACGGATCTTCTTTATCTTCTGAATATTGATGCGTTTGGATGTTAGAAGACCCCACGGAGCGAAGACAGCTGATTTGGGGGGGGGTTTCGGGGACAAATTTGGAAAAATCATTTTGGTCATAATTTGGACCAGTCGCGGATAGGGCGAAAGACTAAATCTCAACGGATCTTCTTTATCTTCTGAATATTGATGCGTTTGGATGTTAGAAGACCCCACGGAGCGAAGACGGCTGATTTGGGGGGGGTTTCGGGGGCAAATTTGGAAAAATCATTTTGGTCATAATTTGGACCAGTCGAGGATAGGGCGAAAGACTAAATCTCAACGGATCTTCTTTATCTTCTGAATATTGATGCGTTTGGATGTTAGAAGACCCCACGGAGCGAAGACGGCTGATTTGGGGGGGGTTTCGGGGGCAAATTTGGAAAAATCATTTTGGTCATAATTTGGACCAGTCGCGGATAGGGCGAAAGACTAAATCTCAACGGATCTTCTTTATCTTCTGAATATTGATGCGTTTGGATGTTAGAAGACCCCACGGAGCAAAGACGGCTGATTTGGGGGGGGTTTCGGGGGCAAATTTGGAAAAATCATTTTGGTCATAATTTGGACCAGTCGCGGATAGGGCGAAAGACTAAATCTCAACGGATCTTCTTTATCTTCTGAATATTGATGCGTTTGGATGTTAGAAGACCCCATGGAGCAAAGACGGCTGATTTGGGGGGGGTTTCGGGGGCAAATTTGGAAAAATCATTTTGGTCATAATTTGGACCAGTCGCGGATAGGGCGAAAGACTAAATCTCAACGGATCTTCTTTATCTTCTGAATATTGATGCGTTTGGATGTTAGAAGACCCCACGGAGCGAAGACGGCTGATTTGGGGGGGGGTTTCGGGGGCAAATTTGGAAAAATCATTTTGGTCATAATTTGGACCAGTCGCGGATAGGGCGAAAGACTAAATCTCAACGGATCTTCTATATCTTCTGAATATTGATGCGTTTGGATGTTAGAAGACCCCACGGAGCGAAGACGGCTGATTTGGGGGGGGTTTCGGGGGCAAATTTGGAAAAATCATTTTGGTCATAATTTGGACCAGTCGCGGAGAGGGCGAAAGACTAAATCTCAACGGATCTTCTTTATCTTCTGAACATTGATGCGTTTGGATGTTAGAAGACCCCACGGAGCGAAGACGGCTGATTTGGGGGGGGTTTCGGGGGCAAATTTGGAAAAATCATTTTGGTCATAATTTGGACCAGTCGCGGATAGGGCGAAAGACTAAATCTCAACGGATCTTCTTTATCTTCTGAATATTGATGCGTTTGGATGTTAGAAGACCCCACGGAGCGAAGACGGCTGATTTGGGGGGGGTTTCGGAGACAAATTTGGAAAAATCATTTTGGTCATAATTGGGACCAGTCGCGGATAGGGCGAAATACTAAATCTCAACGGATCTTCTTTATCTTCTGAATATTGATGCGTTTGGATGTTAGAAGACCCCACGGAGCGAAGACGGCTGATTGGGGGGGGGGTTCGGGGGCAAATTTGGAAAAATCATTTTGGTCATAATTTGGACCAGTCGCGGATAGGGCGAAAGACTAAATCTCAACGGATCTTCTTTATCTTCTGAATATTGATGCGTTTGGATGTTAGAAGACCCCACGGAGCGAAGACGGCTGATATGGGGGGGGGGGTTACGGGGGCAAATTTGGAAAAATCCTTTTGGTCATAATTTGGACCAGTCGCGGATAGGGCGAAAGACTAAATCTCAACGGATCTTCTTTATCTTCTGAATATTGATGCGTTTGGATGTTAGAAGACCCCACGGAGCGAAGACGGCTGATTTGGGGGGGTATTCGGGGGCAAATTTGGAAAAATCATTTTGGTCATAATTTGGACCAGTCGCGGATAGGGCGAAAGACTAAATCTCAACGGATCTTCTTTATCTTCTGAATATTGATGCGTTTGGATGTTAGAAGACCCCACGGAGCAAAGACGGCTGATTTGGGGGGGGTTTCGGGGGCAAATTTGGAAAAATCATTTTGGTCATAATTTGGACCAGTCGCGGATAGGGCGAAAGACTAAATCTCAACGGATCTTCTTTATCTTCTGAATATTGATGCGTTTGAATGTTAGAAGACCCCACGGAGCGAAGACGGCTGATTTGGGGGGGGTTTCGGGGGCAAATTTGGAAAAATCATTTTGGTCATAATTTGGACCAGTCGCGGATAGGGCGAAAGACTAAATCTCAACGGATCTTCTTTATCTTCTGAATATTGATGCGTTTGGATGTTAGAAGCCCCCACGGAGCGAAGACGGCTGATTTGGGGGGGGTTTCGGGGGCAAATTTGGAAAAATCATTTTGGTCATAATTTGGACCAGTCGCGGATAGGGCGAAATACTAAATCTCAACGGATCTTCTTTATCTTCTGAATATTGATGCGTTTGGATGTTAGAAGACCCCACGGAGCGAAGACGGCTGATTGGGGGGGGGGTTTCGGGGGCAAATTTGGAAAAATCATTTTGGTCATAATTTGGACCAGTCGCGGATAGGGCGAAAGATTAAATCTCAACGGATCTTCTTTATCTTCTGAATATTGATGCGTTTGGATGTTAGAAGACCCCACGGAGCGAAGACGGCTGATATGGGGGGGGTTACGGGGGCAAATTTGGAAAAATCCTTTTGGTCATAATTTGGACCAGTCGCGGATAGGGCGAAAGACTAAATCTCAACGGATCTTCTTTATCTTCTGAATATTGATGCGTTTGGATGTTAGAAGACCCAACGGAGCGAAGACGGCTGATTTGGGGGGGGTTTCGGGGGCAAATTTGGAAAAATCATTTTGGTCATAATTTGGACCAGTCGCGGATAGGGCGAAAGACTAAATCTCAACGGATCTTCTTTATCTTCTGAATATTGATGCGTTTGGATGTTAGAAGACCCCACGGAGCGAAGACGGCTGATTTGGGGGGGTATTCGGGGGCAAATTTGGAAAAATCATTTGGGTCATAATTTGGACCAGTCGCGGATAGGGCGAAAGACTAAATCTCAACGGATCTTCTTTATCTTCTGAATATTGATGCGTTTGGATGTTAGAAGACCCCACGGAGCAAAGACGGCTGATTTGGGGGGGGTTTCGGGGGCAAATTTGGAAAAATCATTTTGGTCATAATTTGGACCAGTCGCGGATAGGGCGAAAGACTAAATCTCAACGGATCTTCTTTATCTTCTGAATATTGATGCGTTTGAATGTTAGAAGACCCCACGGAGCGAAGACGGCTGATTTGGGGGGGGTTTCGGGGGCAAATTTGGAAAAATCATTTTGGTCATAATTTGGACCAGTCGCGGATAGGGCGAAAGACTAAATCTCAACGGATCTTCTTTATCTTCTGAATATTGATGCGTTTGGATGTTAGAAGACCCCACGGAGCGAAGACGGCTGATTTGGGGGGGGTTTCGGGGGCAAATTTGGAAAAATCATTTTGGTCATAATTTGGACCAGTCGCGGATAGGGCGAAATACTAAATCTCAACGGATCTTCTTTATCTTCTGAATATTGATGCGTTTGGATGTTAGAAGACCCCACGGAGCGAAGACGGCTGATTGGGGGGGGGGTTTCGGGGGCAAATTTGGAAAAATCATTTTGGTCATAATTTGGACCAGTCGCGGATAGGGCGAAAGATTAAATCTCAACGGATCTTCTTTATCTTCTGAATATTGATGCGTTTGGATGTTAGAAGACCCCACGGAGCGAAGACGGCTGATATGGGGGGGGTTACGGGGGCAAATTTGGAAAAATCCTTTTGGTCATAATTTGGACCAGTCGCTGATAGGGCGAAAGACTAAATCTCAACGGATCTTCTTTATCTTCTGAATATTGATGCGTTTGGATGTTAGAAGACCCAACGGAGCGAAGACGGCTGATTTGGGGGGGGTTTCGGGGGCAAATTTGGAAAAATCATTTTGGTCATAATTTGGACCAGTCGCGGATAGGGCGAAAGACTAAATCTCAACGGATCTTCTTTATCTTCTGAATATTGATGCGTTTGGATATTAGAAGACCCCACGGAGCGAAGACGGCTGATTTGGGGGGAGTTTTGGGGGCAAATTTGGAAAAATCATTTTGGTCATAATTTGGACCAGTCGCGGATAGGGCGAAAGACTAAATCTCAACGGATCTTCTTTATCTTCTGTATATTGATGCGTTTGGATGTTAGAAGACCCCACGGAGCGAAGACGGCTGATTTGGGGGGGGGTTTCGGGGGCAAATTTGGAAAAATCATTTTGGTCATAATTTGGACCAGTCGCGGATAGGGCGAAAGACTAAATCTCAACGGATCTTCTTTATCTTCTGAATATTGATGCGTTTGGATGTTAGAAGACCCCACGGAGCGAAGACGGCTGATTTGGGGGGGGGTTTCGGGGGCAAATTTGGAAAAATCATTTTGGTCATAATTTGGACCAGTCGCGGATAGGGCGAAAGACTAAATCTCAACAGATCTTCTTTATCTTCTGAATATTGATGCGTTTGGATGTTAGAAGACCCCACGGAGCGAAGACGGCTGATTTGGGGGGGGGTTTCGGGGGCAAATTTGGAAAAATCATTTTGGTCATAATTTGGACCAGTCGCGGATAGGGCGAAAGACTAAATCTCAACGGATCTTCTTTATGTTCTGAATATTGATGCGTTTGGATGTTAGAAGACCCCACGGAGCAAAGACGGCTGAAATGGGGGGGGGTTTCGGGGGCAAATTTGGAAAAATCATTTTGGTCATAATTTGGACCAGTCGCGGATAGGGCGAAAGACTAAATCTCAACGGATCTTCTTTATCTTCTGAATATTGATGCGTTTGGATGTTAGAAGACCCCACGGAGCAAAGACGGCTGATTTGGGGGGGGGGGTTTCGGGGGCAAATTTGGAAAAATCATTTTGGTCATAATTTGGACCAGTCGCGGATAGGGCGAAAGACTAAATCTCAACGGATCTTCTTTATCTTCTGAATATTGATGCGTTTGGATGTTAGAAGACCCCATGGAGCAAAGACGGCTGATTTGGGGGGGGTTTCGGGGGCAAATTTGGAAAAATCATTTTGGTCATAATTTGGACCAGTCGCGGATAGGGCGAAATACTAAATCTCAACGGATCTTCTTTATCTTCTGAATATTGATGCGTTTGGATGTTAGAAGACCCCACGGAGCGAAGACGGCTGATTGGGGGGGGGGGTTCGGGGGCAAATTTGGAAAAATCATTTTGGTCATAATTTGGACCAGTCGCGGATAGGGCGAAAGACTAAATCTCAACGGATCTTCTTTATCTTCTGAATATTGATGCGTTTGGATGTTAGAAGACCCCACGGAGCGAAGACGGCTGATATGGGGGGGGGGTTACGGGGGCAAATTTGGAAAAATCCTTTTGGTCATAATTTGGACCAGTCGCGGATAGGGCGAAAGACTAAATCTCAACGGATCTTCTTTATCTTCTGAATATTGATGCGTTTGGATGTTAGAAGACCCCACGGAGCGAAGACGGCTGATTTCGGGGGGGGTTCGGGGGCAAATTTGGAAAAATCATTTTGGTCATAATTTGGACCAGTCGCGGATAGGGCGAAAGACTAAATCTCAACGGATCTTCTTTATCTTCTGAATATTGATGCGTTTGGATGTTAGAAGACCCCACGGAGCGAAGACGGCTGATTTGGGGGGGTATTCGGGGGCAAATTTGGAAAAATCATTTGGGTCATAATTTGGACCAGTCGCGGATAGGGCGAAAGACTAAATCTCAACGGATCTTCTTTATCTTCTGAATATTGATGCGTTTGGATGTTAGAAGACCCCACGGAGCAAAGACGGCTGATTTGGGGGGAGTTTCGGGGGCAAATTTGGAAAAATCATTTTGGTCATAATTTGGACCAGTCGCGGATAGGGCGAAAGACTAAATCTCAACGGATCTTCTTTATCTTCTGAATATTGATGCGTTTGAATGTTAGAAGACCCCACGGAGCGAAGACGGCTGATTTGGGGGGGGTTTCGGGGGCAAATTTGGAAAAATCATTTTGGTCATAATTTGGACCAGTCGCGGATAGGGCGAAAGACTAAATCTCAACGGATCTTCTTTATCTTCTGAATATTGATGCGTTTGGATGTTAGAAGACCCCACGGAGCGAAGACGGCTGATTTGGGGGGGGTTTCGGGGGCAAATTTGGAAAAATCATTTTGGTCATAATTTGGACCAGTCGCGGATAGGGCGAAATACTAAATCTCAACGGATCTTCTTTATCTTCTGAATATTGATGCGTTTGGATGTTAGAAGACCCCACGGAGCGAAGACGGCTGATTGGGGGGGGGGTTTCGGGGGCAAATTTGGAAAAATCATTTTGGTCATAATTTGGACCAGTCGCGGATAGGGCGAAAGATTAAATCTCAACGGATCTTCTTTATCTTCTGAATATTGATGCGTTTGGATGTTAGAAGACCCCACGGAGCGAAGACGGCTGATATGGGGGGGGTTACGGGGGCAAATTTGGAAAAATCCTTTTGGTCATAATTTGGACCAGTCGCGGATAGGGCGAAAGACTAAATCTCAACGGATCTTCTTTATCTTCTGAATATTGATGCGTTTGGATGTTAGAAGACCCAACGGAGCGAAGACGGCTGATTTGGGGGGGGTTTCGGGGGCAAATTTGGAAAAATCATTTTGGTCATAATTTGGACCAGTCGCGGATAGGGCGAAAGACTAAATCTCAACGGATCTTCTTTATCTTCTGAATATTGATGCGTTTGGATATTAGAAGACCCCACGGAGCGAAGACGGCTGATTTGGGGGGAGTTTTGGGGGCAAATTTGGAAAAATCATTTTGGTCATAATTTGGACCAGTCGCGGATAGGGCGAAAGACTAAATCTCAACGGATCTTCTTTATCTTCTGTATATTGATGCGTTTGGATGTTAGAAGACCCCACGGAGCGAAGACGGCTGATTTGGGGGGGGGTTTCGGGGGCAAATTTGGAAAAATCATTTTGGTCATAATTTGGACCAGTCGCGGATAGGGCGAAAGACTAAATCTCAACGGATCTTCTTTATCTTCTGAATATTGATGCGTTTGGATGTTAGAAGACCCCACGGAGCGAAGACGGCTGATTTGGGGGGGGGTTTCGGGGGCAAATTTGGAAAAATCATTTTGGTCATAATTTGGACCAGTCGCGGATAGGGCGAAAGACTAAATCTCAACAGATCTTCTTTATCTTCTGAATATTGATGCGTTTGGATGTTAGAAGACCCCACGGAGCGAAGACGGCTGATTTGGGGGGGGGTTTCGGGGGCAAATTTGGAAAAATCATTTTGGTCATAATTTGGACCAGTCGCGGATAGGGCGAAAGACTAAATCTCAACGGATCTTCTTTATGTTCTGAATATTGATGCGTTTGGATGTTAGAAGACCCCACGGAGCAAAGACGGCTGAAATGGGGGGGGGTTTCGGGGGCAAATTTGGAAAAATCATTTTGGTCATAATTTGGACCAGTCGCGGATAGGGCGAAAGACTAAATCTCAACGGATCTTCTTTATCTTCTGAATATTGATGCGTTTGGATGTTAGAAGACCCCACGGAGCAAAGACGGCTGATTTGGGGGGGGGGGTTTCGGGGGCAAATTTGGAAAAATCATTTTGGTCATAATTTGGACCAGTAGCGGATAGGGCGAAAGACTAAATCTCAACGGATCTTCTTTATCTTCTGAATATTGATGCGTTTGGATGTTAGAAGACCCCATGGAGCAAAGACGGCTGATTTGGGGGGGGTTTCGGGGGCAAATTTGGAAAAATCATTTTGGTCATAATTTGGACCAGTCGCGGATAGGGCGAAAGACTAAATCTCAACGGATCTTCTTTATCTTCTGAATATTGATGCGTTTGGATGTTAGAAGACCCCACGGAGCGAAGACGGCTGATTTGGGGGGGGTTTCGGGGGCAAATTTGGAAAAATCATTTTGGTCATAATTTGGACCAGTCGCGGATAGGGCGAAAGACTAAATCTCAACGGATCTTCTATATCTTCTGAATATTGATGCGTTTGGATGTTAGAAGACCCCACGGAGCGAAGACGGCTGATTTGGGGGGGGTTTCGGGGGCAAATTTGGAAAAATCATTTTGGTCATAATTTGGACCAGTCGCGGATAGGGCGAAAGACTAAATCTCAACGGATCTTCTTTATCTTCTGAATATTGATGCGTTTGGATGTTAGAAGACCCCACGGAGCGAAGACGGCTGATTTGGGGGGGGTTTCGGGGGCAAATTTGGAAAAATCATTTTGGTCATAATTTGGACCAGTCGCGGATAGGGCGAAAGACTAAATCTCAACGGATCTTCTTTATCTTCTGAATATTGATGCGTTTGGATGTTAGAAGACCCCACGGAGCGAAGACGGCTGATTTGGGGGGGGTTTCGGGGACAAATTTGGAAAAATCATTTTGGTCATAATTTGGACCAGTCGCGGATAGGGCGAAATACTAAATCTCAACGGATCTTCTTTATCTTCTGAATATTGATGCGTTTGGATGTTAGAAGACCCCACGGAGCGAAGACGGCTGATTGGGGGGGGGTTTCGGGGGCAAATTTGGAAAAATCATTTTGGTCATAATTTGGACCAGTCGCGGATAGGGCGAAAGACTAAATCTCAACGGATCTTCTTTATCTTCTGAATATTGATGCGTTTGGATGTTAGAAGACCCCACGGAGCGAAGACGGCTGATATGGGGGGGGGGTTACGGGGGCAAATTTTGAAAAATCCTTTTGGTCATAATTTGGACCAGTCGCGGATAGGGCGAAAGACTAAATCTCAACGGATCTTCTTTATCTTCTGAATATTGATGCGTTTGGATGTTAGAAGACCCAACGGAGCGAAGACGGCTGATTTGGGGGGGGGTTCGGGGGCAAATTTGGAAAAATCATTTTGGTCATAATTTGGACCAGTCGCGGATAGGGCGAAAGACTAAATCTCAACGGATCTTCTTTATCTTCTGAATATTGATGTGTTTGGATGTTAGAAGACCCCACGGAGCGAAGACAGCTGATTTGGGGGGGTTTCGGGGGCAAATTTGGAAAAATCATTTTGGTCATAATTTGGACCAGTCGCGGATAGGGCGAAATACTAAATCTCAACGGATCTTCTTTATCTTCTGAATATTGATGCGTTTGGATGTTAGAAGACCCCACGGAGCGAAGACGGCTGATTTGGGGGGGGGTTTCGGGGGCAAATTTGGAAAAATCATTTGGGTCATAATTTGGACCAGTCGCGGATAGGGCGAAAGACTAAATCTCAACGGATCTTCTTTATCTTCTGAATATTGATGCGTTTGGATGTTAGAAGACCCCACGGAGCGAAGACGGCTGATTTGGGGGGGGTTTCGGGGGCAAATTTTGAAAAATCATTTTGGTCATAATTTGGACCAGTCGCGGATAGGGCGAAAGACTAAATCTCAACGGATCTTCTTTATCTTCTGAATATTGATGCGTTTGGATGTTAGAAGACCCCACGGAGCGAAGACGGCTGATTTGGGGGGGGTTTCGGGGGCAAATTTGGAAAAATCATTTTGGTCATAATTTGGACCAGTCGCGGATAGGGCGAAAGACTAAATCTCAGCGGATCTACTTTATCTTCTGAATATTGATGCGTTTGGATGTTAGAAGACCCCACGGAGCGAAGACGGCTGATTTGGGGGGGGGTTTTGGGGGCAAATTTGGAAAATCCATTTTGGTCATAATTTGGACCAGTCGCGGATAGGGCGAAAGACTAAATCTCAACGGATCTTCTTTATCTTCTGAATATTGATGCGTTTGGATGTTAGAAGACCCCACGGAGCGAAGACGGCTGATTTGGGGGGGGGTTTCGGGGGCAAATTTGGAAAAATCATTTTGGTCATAATTTGGACCAGTCGCGGATAGGGCGAAAGACTAAATCTCAACGGATCTTCTTTATCTTCTGAATATTGATGCGTTTGGATGTTAGAAGACCCCACGGAGCGAAGACGGCTGATTTGGGGGAGGTTTCGGGGGCAAATTTGGAAAAATCATTTTGGTCATAATTTGGACCAGTCGCGGATAGGGCGAAAGACTAAATCTCAACGGATCTTCTTATCTTCTGAATATTGATGCGTTTGGATGTTAGAAGACCCCACGGAGCGAAGACGGCTGATTTGGGGGGGGTTTCGGGGGCAAATTTGGAAAAATCATTTTGGTCATAATTTGGACCAGTCGCGGATAGGGCGAAAGACTAAATCTCAACGGATCTTCTTTATCTTCTGAATATTGATGCGTTTGGACGTTAGAAGACCCCGCAGCGAAGACGGCTGATTTGGGGGGGGGTTCGGGGGCAAATTTGGAAAAATCATTTTGGTCATAATTTGGATCAGTCGCGGATAGGGCGAAAGACTAAATCTCAACGGATCTTCTTTATCTTCTGAATATTGATGCGTTTGGATGTTAGAAGACCCCACGGAGCGAAGACGGCTGATTTGGGGGGGGGGTTTCGGGGGCAAATTTGGAAAAATCATTTTGGTCATAATTTGGACCAGTCGCGGATAGGGCGAAATACTAAATCTCAACGGATCTTCTTTATCTTCTGAATATTGATGCGTTTGGATGTTAGAAGACCCCACGGAGCGAAGACGGCTGATTGGGGGGGGGGTTTCGGGGGCAAATTTGGAAAAATCATTTTGGTCATAATTTGGACCAGTCGCGGATAGGGCGAAAGACTAAATCTCAACGGATCTTCTTTATCTTCTGAATATTGATGCGTTTGGATGTTAGAAGACCCCACGGAGCGAAGACGGCTGATATGGGGGGGGTTACGGGGGCAAATTTGGAAAAATCCTTTTGGTCATAATTTGGACCAGTCGCGGATAGGGCGAAAGACTAAATCTCAACGGATCTTCTTTATCTTCTGAATATTGATGCGTTTGGATGTTAGAAGACCCAACGGAGCGAAGACGGCTGATTTGGGGGGGGTTTCGGGGGCAAATTTGGAAAAATCATTTTGGTCATAATTTGGACCAGTCGCGGATAGGGCGAAAGACTAAATCTCAACGGATCTTCTTTATCTTCTGAATATTGATGCGTTTGGATATTAGAAGACCCCACGGAGCGAAGACGGCTGATTTGGGGGGAGTTTTGGGGGCAAATTTGGAAAAATCATTTTGGTCATAATTTGGACCAGTCGCGGATAGGGCGAAAGACTAAATCTCAACGGATCTTCTTTATCTTCTGTATATTGATGCGTTTGGATGTTAGAAGACCCCACGGAGCGAAGACGGCTGATTTGGGGGGGGGTTTCGGGGGCAAATTTGGAAAAATCATTTTGGTCATAATTTGGACCAGTCGCGGATAGGGCGAAAGACTAAATCTCAACGGATCTTCTTTATCTTCTGAATATTGATGCGTTTGGATGTTAGAAGACCCCACGGAGCGAAGACGGCTGATTTGGGGGGGGGTTTCGGGGGCAAATTTGGAAAAATCATTTTGGTCATAATTTGGACCAGTCGCGGATAGGGCGAAAGACTAAATCTCAACAGATCTTCTTTATCTTCTGAATATTGATGCGTTTGGATGTTAGAAGACCCCACGGAGCGAAGACGGCTGATTTGGGGGGGGGTTTCGGGGGCAAATTTGGAAAAATCATTTTGGTCATAATTTGGACCAGTCGCGGATAGGGCGAAAGACTAAATCTCAACGGATCTTCTTTATGTTCTGAATATTGATGCGTTTGGATGTTAGAAGACCCCACGGAGCAAAGACGGCTGAAATGGGGGGGGGTTTCGGGGGCAAATTTGGAAAAATCATTTTGGTCATAATTTGGACCAGTCGCGGATAGGGCGAAAGACTAAATCTCAACGGATCTTCTTTATCTTCTGAATATTGATGCGTTTGGATGTTAGAAGACCCCACGGAGCAAAGACGGCTGATTTGGGGGGGGGGGTTTCGGGGGCAAATTTGGAAAAATCATTTTGGTCATAATTTGGACCAGTCGCGGATAGGGCGAAAGACTAAATCTCAACGGATCTTCTTTATCTTCTGAATATTGATGCGTTTGGATGTTAGAAGACCCCATGGAGCAAAGACGGCTGATTTGGGGGGGGTTTCGGGGGCAAATTTGGAAAAATCATTTTGGTCATAATTTGGACCAGTCGCGGATAGGGCGAAAGACTAAATCTCAACGGATCTTCTTTATCTTCTGAATATTGATGCGTTTGGATGTTAGAAGACCCCACGGAGCGAAGACGGCTGATTTGGGGGGGGTTTCGGGGGCAAATTTGGAAAAATCATTTTGGTCATAATTTGGACCAGTCGCGGATAGGGCGAAAGACTAAATCTCAACGGATCTTCTATATCTTCTGAATATTGATGCGTTTGGATGTTAGAAGACCCCACGGAGCGAAGACGGCTGATTTGGGGGGGGTTTCGGGGGCAAATTTGGAAAAATCATTTTGGTCATAATTTGGACCAGTCGCGGATAGGGCGAAAGACTAAATCTCAACGGATCTTCTTTATCTTCTGAATATTGATGCGTTTGGATGTTAGAAGACCCCACGGAGCGAAGACGGCTGATTTGGGGGGGGTTTCGGGGGCAAATTTGGAAAAATCATTTTGGTCATAATTTGGACCAGTCGCGGATAGGGCGAAAGACTAAATCTCAACGGATCTTCTTTATCTTCTGAATATTGATGCGTTTGGATGTTAGAAGACCCCACGGAGCGAAGACGGCTGATTTGGGGGGGGTTTCGGGGACAAATTTGGAAAAATCATTTTGGTCATAATTTGGACCAGTCGCGGATAGGGCGAAATACTAAATCTCAACGGATCTTCTTTGTCTTCTGAATATTGATGCGTTTGGATGTTAGAAGACCCCACGGAGCGAAGACGGCTGATTGGGGGGGGGTTTCGGGGGCAAATTTGGAAAAATCATTTTGGTCATAATTTGGACCAGTCGCGGATAGGGCGAAAGACTAAATCTCAACGGATCTTCTTTATCTTCTGAATATTGATGCGTTTGGATGTTAGAAGACCCCACGGAGCGAAGACGGCTGATATGGGGGGGGGGTTACGGGGGCAAATTTGGAAAAATCCTTTTGGTCATAATTTGGACCAGTCGCGGATAGGGCGAAAGACTAAATCTCAACGGATCTTCTTTATCTTCTGAATATTGATGCGTTTGGATGTTAGAAGACCCAACGGAGCGAAGACGGCTGATTTGGGGGGGGGTTCGGGGGCAAATTTGGAAAAATCATTTTGGTCATAATTTGGACCAGTCGCGGATAGGGCGAAAGACTAAATCTCAACGGATCTTCTTTATCTTCTGAATATTGATGTGTTTGGATGTTAGAAGACCCCACGGAGCGAAGACAGCTGATTTGGGGGGGTTTCGGGGGCAAATTTGGAAAAATCATTTTGGTCATAATTTGGACCAGTCGCGGATAGGGCGAAATACTAAATCTCAACGGATCTTCTTTATCTTCTGAATATTGATGCGTTTGGATGTTAGAAGACCCCACGGAGCGAAGACGGCTGATTTGGGGGGGGGTTTCGGGGGCAAATTTGGAAAAATCATTAGGGTCATAATTTGGACCAGTCGCGGATAGGGCGAAAGACTAAATCTCAACGGATCTTCTTTATCTTCTGAATATTGATGCGTTTGGATGTTAGAAGACCCCACGGAGCGAAGACGGCTGATTTGGGGGGGGTTTCGGGGGCAAATTTTGAAAAATCATTTTGGTCATAATTTGGACCAGTCGCGGATAGGGCGAAAGACTAAATCTCAACGGATCTTCTTTATCTTCTGAATATTGATGCGTTTGGATGTTAGAAGACCCCACGGAGCGAAGACGGCTGATTTGGGGGGGGTTTCGGGGGCAAATTTGGAAAAATCATTTTGGTCATAATTTGGACCAGTCGCGGATAGGGCGAAAGACTAAATCTCAGCGGATCTACTTTATCTTCTGAATATTGATGCGTTTGGAT
The DNA here is from genome assembly GCF_037042905.1 of Lytechinus pictus. Taxonomy (NCBI): domain Eukaryota; kingdom Metazoa; phylum Echinodermata; class Echinoidea; order Temnopleuroida; family Toxopneustidae; genus Lytechinus; species Lytechinus pictus. Next base: position 186,437 of record NW_026974160.1, read on the forward strand.
GTTAGAAGACCCCACGGAGCGAAGACGGCTGATTTGGGGGGGGGTTTTGGGGGCAAATTTGGAAAAATCATTTTGGTCATAATTTGGACCAGTCGCGGATAGGGCGAAAGACTAAATCTCAACGGATCTTCTTTATCTTCTGAATATTGATGCGTTTGGATGTTAGAAGACCCCACGGAGCGAAGACGGCTGATTTGGGGGGGGGTTTCGGGGGCAAATTTGGAAAAATCATTTTGGTCATAATTTGGACCAGTCGCGGATAGGGCGAAAGACTAAATCTCAACGGATCTTCTTTATCTTCTGAATATTGATGCGTTTGGATGTTAGAAGACCCCACGGAGCGAAGACGGCTGATTTGGGGGAGGTTTCGGGGGCAAATTTGGAAAAATCATTTTGGTCATAATTTGGACCAGTCGCGGATAGGGCGAAAGACTAAATCTCAACGGATCTTCTTATCTTCTGAATATTGATGCGTTTGGATGTTAGAAGACCCCACGGAGCGAAGACGGCTGATTTGGGGGGGGTTTCGGGGGCAAATTTGGAAAAATCATTTTGGTCATAATTTGGACCAGTCGCGGATAGGGCGAAAGACTAAATCTCAACGGATCTTCTTTATCTTCTGAATATTGATGCGTTTGGACGTTAGAAGACCCCACGGAGCGAAGACGGCTGATTTGGGGGGGGGTTCGGGGGCAAATTTGGAAAAATCATTTTGGTCATAATTTGGATCAGTCGCGGATAGGGCGAAAGACTAAATCTCAACGGATCTTCTTTATCTTCTGAATATTGATGCGTTTGGATGTTAGAAGACCCCACGGAGCGAAGACGGCTGATTTGGGGGGGGGGTTTCGGGGGCAAATTTGGAAAAATCATTTTGGTCATAATTTGGACCAGTCGCGGATAGGGCGAAATACTAAATCTCAACGGATCTTCTTTATCTTCTGAATATTGATGCGTTTGGATGTTAGAAGACCCCACGGAGCGAAGACGGCTGATTGGGGGGGGGGTTTCGGGGGCAAATTTGGAAAAATCATTTTGGTCATAATTTGGACCAGTCGCGGATAGGGCGAAAGACTAAATCTCAACGGATCTTCTTTATCTTCTGAATATTGATGCGTTTGGATGTTAGAAGACCCCACGGAGCGAAGACGGCTGATATGGGGGGGGTTACGGGGGCAAATTTGGAAAAATCCTTTTGGTCATAATTTGGACCAGTCGCGGATAGGGCGAAAGACTAAATCTCAACGGATCTTCTTTATCTTCTGAATATTGATGCGTTTGGATGTTAGAAGACCCCACGGAGCGAAGACGGCTGATTTGGGGGGGGGTTTCGGGGGCAAATTTGGAAAAATCATTTTGGTCATAATTTGGACCAGTCGCGGATAGGGCGAAAGACTAAATCTCAACGGATCTTCTTATCTTCTGAATATTGATGCGTTTGGATGTTAGAAGACCCCACGGAGCGAAGACGGCTGATTTGGGGGGGGTTTCGGGGGCAAATTTGGAAAAATCATTTTGGTCATAATTTGGACCAGTCGCGGATAGGGCGAAAGACTAAATCTCAACGGATCTTCTTTATCTTCTGAATATTGATGCGTTTGGATGTTAGAAGACCCCACGGAGCGAAGACGGCTGATTTGGGGGGGGTTTCGGGGGCAAATTTGGAAAAATCATTTTGGTCATAATTTGGACCAGTCGCGGATAGGGCGAAAGACTAAATCTCAACGGATCTTCTTTATCTTCTGAATATTGATGCGTTTGGATGTTAGAAGACCCCACGGAGCGAAGACGGCTGATTTGGGGGGGGGTTTCGGGGGCAAATTTGGAAAAATCATTTTGGTCATAATTTGGACCAGTCGCGGATAGGGCGAAAGACTAAATCTCAACGGATCTTCTTTATCTTCTGAATATTGATGCGTTTGGATGTTAGAAGACCCCACGGAGCGAAGACGGCTGATATGGGGGGGGTTACGGGGGCAAATTTGGAAAAATCCTTTTGGTCATAATTTGGACCAGTCGCGGATAGGGCGAAAGACTAAATCTCAACGGATCTTCTTTATCTTCTGAATATTGATGCGTTTGGATGTTAGAAGACCCCACGGAGCGAAGACGGCTGATTTGGGGGGGGTTTCGGGGGCAAATTTGGAAAAATCATTTTGGTCATAATTTGGACCAGTCGCGGATAGGGCGAAAGACTAAATCTCAACGGATCTTCTTATCTTCTGAATATTGATGCGTTTGGATGTTAGAAGACCCCACGGAGCGAAGACGGCTGATTTGGGGGGGGTTTCGGGGGCAAATTTGGAAAAATCATTTTGGTCATAATTTGGACCAGTCGCGGATAGGGCGAAAGACTAAATCTCAACGGATCTTCTTTATCTTCTGAATATTGATGCGTTTGGATGTTAGAAGACCCCACGGAGCGAAGACGGCTGATTTGGGGGGGGTTTCGGGGGCAAATTTGGAAAAATCATTTTGGTCATAATTTGGACCAGTCGCGGATAGGGCGAAAGACTAAATCTCAACGGATCTTCTTTATCTTCTGAATATTGATGCGTTTGGATGTTAGAAGACCCCACGGAGCGAAGACGGCTGATTTGGGGGGGGGTTTCGGGGGCAAATTTGGAAAAATCATTTTGGTCATAATTTGGACCAGTCGCGGATAGGGCGAAATACTAAATCTCAACGGATCTTCTTTATCTTCTGAATATTGATGCGTTTGGATGTTAGAAAACCCCACGGAGCGAAGACGGCTGATTGGGGGGGTGTTTCGGGGGCAAATTTGGAAAAATCATTTTGGTCATAATTTGGACCAGTCGCGGATAGGGCGAAAGACTAAATCTCAACGGATCTTCTTTATCTTCTGAATATTGATGCGTTTGGATGTTAGAAGACCCCACAGAGCAAAGACGGCTGATATGGGGGGGGGTTACGGGGGCAAATTTCGAAAAATCCTTTTGGTCATAATTTGGACCAGTCGCGGATAGGGCGAAAGACTAAATCTCAACGGATCTTCTTTATCTTCTGAATATTGATGCGTTTGGATGTTAGAAGACCCCACGGAGCGAAGACGGCTGATTTGGGGGGGGTTTCGGGGGCAAATTTGGAAAAATCATTTTGGTCATAATTTGGACCAGTCGCGGATAGGGCGAAAGACTAAATCTCAACGGATCTTCTTTATCTTCTGAATATTGATGCGTTTGGATGTTAGAAGACCCCACGGAGCGAAGACGGCTGGTTTGGGGGGGGTTTCGGGGGCAAATTTGGAAAAATCATTTTGGTCATAATTTGGACCAGTCGCGGATAGGGCGAAAGACTAAATCTCAACGGATCTTCTTTATCTTCTGAATATTGATGCGTTTGGATGTTAGAAGACCCCACGGAGCGAAGACGGCTGATTTGGGGGGGGTTTCGGGAGCAAATTTGGAAAAATCATTTTGGTCATAATTTGGACCAGTCGCGGATAGGGCGAAAGACTAAATCTCCACGGATCTTCTTTATCTTCTGAATATTGATGCGTTTGGATGTTAGAAGACCCCACGGAGCAAAGACGGCTGATTTGGGGGGGGTTTCGGGGGCAAATTTGGAAAAATCATTTTGGTCATAATTTGGACCAGTCACGGATAGGGCGAAAGACTAAATCTCAACGGATCTTCTTTATCTTCTGAATATTGATGCGTCCAAACGCATCCAAGATGTTAGAAGACCCCACGGAGCGAAGACGGCTGATTTGGGGGGGGGGTTTCGGGGGCAATTTTGGAAAAATCATTTTGGTCATAATTTGGACCAGTCGCGGATAGAGCGAAATACTAAATCTCAACGGATCTTCTTTATCTTCTGAATATTGATGCGTTTGGATGTTAGAAGACCCCACGGAGCAAAGACGGCTGATTTGGGGGGGGTTTCGGGGGCAAATTTGGTAAAATCATTTTGGTCATAATTTGGACCAGTTGCTGATAGGGCGAAAGACTAAATCTCAACGGATCTTCTTTATCTTCTGAATATTGATGCGTTTGGATGTTAGAAGACCCCACGGAGCAAAGACGGCTGATTTGGGGGGGGGTTTTGGGGGCAAATTTGGAAAAATCATTTTGGTCATAATTTGGACCAGTCGCGGATAGGGCGAAAGACTAAATCTCAACGGATCTTCTTTATCTTCTGAATATTGATGCGTTTGGATGTTAGAAGACCCCACGGAGCGAAGACGGCTGATTTGGGGGGGGTTTCGGGGGCAAATTTGGAAAAATCATTTTGGTCATAATTTGGACCAGTCGCGGATAGGGCGAAAGACTAAATCTCAACGGATCTTCTTTATCTTCTGAATATTGATGCGTTTGGATGTTAGAAGACCCTACGGAGCGAAGACGGCTGATTGGGGGGGGGTTTCGGGGGCAAATTTGGAAAAATCATTTTGGTCATAATTTGGACCAGTCGCGGATAGGGCGAAAGACTAAATCTCAACGGATCTTCTTTATCTTCTGAATATTGATGCGTTTGGATGTTAGAAGACCCCACGGAGCGAAGACGGCTGATATGGGGGGGGGGTTACGGGGGCAAATTTGGAAAAATCCTTTTGGTCATAATTTGGACCAGTCGCGGATAGGGCGAAAGACTAAATCTCAACGGATCTTCTTTATCTTCTGAATATTGATGCGTTTGGATGTTAGAAGACCCCACGGAGCGAAGACGGCTGATATGGGGGGGGGGTTACGGGGGCAAATTTGGAAAAATCCTTTTGGTCATAATTTGGACCAGTCGCGGATAGGGCGAAAGACTAAATCTCAACGGATCTTCTTTATCTTCTGAATATTGATGCGTTTGGATGTTAGAAGACCCAACGGAGCGAAGACGGCTGATTTGGGGGGGGGTTCGGGGGCAAATTTGGAAAAATCATTTTGGTCATAATTTGGACCAGTCGCGGATAGGGCGAAAGACTAAATCTCAACGGATCTTCTTTATCTTCTGAATATTGATGTGTTTGGATGTTAGAAGACCCCACGGAGCGAAGACAGCTGATTTGGGGGGGTTTCGGGGGCAAATTTGGAAAAATCATTTTGGTCATAATTTGGACCAGTCGCGGATAGGGCGAAATACTAAATCTCAACGGATCTTCTTTATCTTCTGAATATTGATGCGTTTGGATGTTAGAAGACCCCACGGAGCGAAGACGGCTGATTTGGGGGGGGGTTTCGGGGGCAAATTTGGAAAAATCATTTGGGTCATAATTTGGACCAGTCGCGGATAGGGCGAAAGACTAAATCTCAACGGATCTTCTTTATCTTCTGAATATTGATGCGTTTGGATGTTAGAAGACCCCACGGAGCGAAGACGGCTGATTTGGGGGGGGTTTCGGGGGCAAATTTTGAAAAATCATTTTGGTCATAATTTGGACCAGTCGCGGATAGGGCGAAAGACTAAATCTCAACGGATCTTCTTTATCTTCTGAATATTGATGCGTTTGGATGTTAGAAGACCCCACGGAGCGAAGACGGCTGATTTGGGGGGGGTTTCGGGGGCAAATTTGGAAAAATCATTTTGGTCATAATTTGGACCAGTCGCGGATAGGGCGAAAGACTAAATCTCAGCGGATCTACTTTATCTTCTGAATATTGATGCGTTTGGATGTTAGAAGACCCCACGGAGCGAAGACGGCTGATTTGGGGGGGGGTTTTGGGGGCAAATTTGGAAAAATCATTTTGGTCATAATTTGGACCAGTCGCGGATAGGGCGAAAGACTAAATCTCAACGGATCTTCTTTATCTTCTGAATATTGATGCGTTTGGATGTTAGAAGACCCCACGGAGCGAAGACGGCTGATTTGGGGGGGGGTTTCGGGGGCAAATTTGGAAAAATCATTTTGGTCATAATTTGGACCAGTCGCGGATAGGGCGAAAGACTAAATCTCAACGGATCTTCTTTATCTTCTGAATATTGATGCGTTTGGATGTTAGAAGACCCCACGGAGCGAAGACGGCTGATTTGGGGGAGGTTTCGGGGGCAAATTTGGAAAAATCATTTTGGTCATAATTTGGACCAGTCGCGGATAGGGCGAAAGACTAAATCTCAACGGATCTTCTTATCTTCTGAATATTGATGCGTTTGGATGTTAGAAGACCCCACGGAGCGAAGACGGCTGATTTGGGGGGGGTTTCGGGGGCAAATTTGGAAAAATCATTTTGGTCATAATTTGGACCAGTCGCGGATAGGGCGAAAGACTAAATCTCAACGGATCTTCTTTATCTTCTGAATATTGATGCGTTTGGACGTTAGAAGACCCCACGGAGCGAAGACGGCTGATTTGGGGGGGGGTTCGGGGGCAAATTTGGAAAAATCATTTTGGTCATAATTTGGATCAGTCGCGGATAGGGCGAAAGACTAAATCTCAACGGATCTTCTTTATCTTCTGAATATTGATGCGTTTGGATGTTAGAAGACCCCACGGAGCGAAGACGGCTGATTTGGGGGGGGGGTTTCGGGGGCAAATTTGGAAAAATCATTTTGGTCATAATTTGGACCAGTCGCGGATAGGGCGAAATACTAAATCTCAACGGATCTTCTTTATCTTCTGAATATTGATGCGTTTGGATGTTAGAAGACCCCACGGAGCGAAGACGGCTGATTGGGGGGGGGGTTTCGGGGGCAAATTTGGAAAAATCATTTTGGTCATAATTTGGACCAGTCGCGGATAGGGCGAAAGACTAAATCTCAACGGATCTTCTTTATCTTCTGAATATTGATGCGTTTGGATGTTAGAAGACCCCACGGAGCGAAGACGGCTGATATGGGGGGGGTTACGGGGGCAAATTTGGAAAAATCCTTTTGGTCATAATTTGGACCAGTCGCGGATAGGGCGAAAGACTAAATCTCAACGGATCTTCTTTATCTTCTGAATATTGATGCGTTTGGATGTTAGAAGACCCCACGGAGCGAAGACGGCTGATTTGGGGGGGGTTTCGGGGGCAAATTTGGAAAAATCATTTTGGTCATAATTTGGACCAGTCGCGGATAGGGCGAAAGACTAAATCTCAACGGATCTTCTTATCTTCTGAATATTGATGCGTTTGGATGTTAGAAGACCCCACGGAGCGAAGACGGCTGATTTGGGGGGGGTTTCGGGGGCAAATTTGGAAAAATCATTTTGGTCATAATTTGGACCAGTCGCGGATAGGGCGAAAGACTAAATCTCAACGGATCTTCTTTATCTTCTGAATATTGATGCGTTTGGATGTTAGAAGACCCCACGGAGCGAAGACGGCTGATTTGGGGGGGGTTTCGGGGGCAAATTTGGAAAAATCATTTTGGTCATAATTTGGACCAGTCGCGGATAGGGCGAAAGACTAAATCTCAACGGATCTTCTTTATCTTCTGAATATTGATGCGTTTGGATGTTAGAAGACCCCACGGAGCGAAGACGGCTGATTTGGGGGGGGGTTTCGGGGGCAAATTTGGAAAAATCATTTTGGTCATAATTTGGACCAGTCGCGGATAGGGCGAAAGACTAAATCTCAACGGATCTTCTTTATCTTCTGAATATTGATGCGTTTGGATGTTAGAAGACCCCACGGAGCGAAGACGGCTGATATGGGGGGGGTCACGGGGGCAAATTTGGAAAAATCCTTTTGGTCATAATTTGGACCAGTCGCGGATAGGGCGAAAGACTAAATCTCAACGGATCTTCTTTATCTTCTGAATATTGATGCGTTTGGATGTTAGAAGACCCCACGGAGCGAAGACGGCTGATTTGGGGGGGGTTTCGGGGGCAAATTTGGAAAAATCATTTTGGTCATAATTTGGACCAGTCGCGGATAGGGCGAAAGACTAAATCTCAACGGATCTTCTTATCTTCTGAATATTGATGCGTTTGGATGTTAGAAGACCCCACGGAGCGAAGACGGCTGATTTGGGGGGGGTTTCGGGGGCAAATTTGGAAAAATCATTTTGGTCATAATTTGGACCAGTCGCGGATAGGGCGAAAGACTAAATCTCAACGGATCTTCTTTATCTTCTGAATATTGATGCGTTTGGATGTTAGAAGACCCCACGGAGCGAAGACGGCTGATTTGGGGGGGGTTTCGGGGGCAAATTTGGAAAAATCATTTTGGTCATAATTTGGACCAGTCGCGGATAGGGCGAAAGACTAAATCTCAACGGATCTTCTTTATCTTCTGAATATTGATGCGTTTGGATGTTAGAAGACCCCACGGAGCGAAGACGGCTGATTTGGGGGGGGGTTTCGGGGGCAAATTTGGAAAAATCATTTTGGTCATAATTTGGACCAGTCGCGGATAGGGCGAAATACTAAATCTCAACGGATCTTCTTTATCTTCTGAATATTGATGCGTTTGGATGTTAGAAAACCCCACGGAGCGAAGACGGCTGATTGGGGGGGTGTTTCGGGGGCAAATTTGGAAAAATCATTTTGGTCATAATTTGGACCAGTCGCGGATAGGGCGAAAGACTAAATCTCAACGGATCTTCTTTATCTTCTGAATATTGATGCGTTTGGATGTTAGAAGACCCCACAGAGCAAAGACGGCTGATATGGGGGGGGGTTACGGGGGCAAATTTGGAAAAATCCTTTTGGTCATAATTTGGACCAGTCGCGGATAGGGCGAAAGACTAAATCTCAACGGATCTTCTTTATCTTCTGAATATTGATGCGTTTGGATGTTAGAAGACCCCACGGAGCGAAGACGGCTGATTTGGGGGGGGTTTCGGGGGCAAATTTGGAAAAATCATTTTGGTCATAATTTGGACCAGTCGCGGATAGGGCGAAAGACTAAATCTCAACGGATCTTCTTTATCTTCTGAATATTGATGCGTTTGGATGTTAGAAGACCCCACGGAGCGAAGACGGCTGGTTTGGGGGGGGTTTCGGGGGCAAATTTGGAAAAATCATTTTGGTCATAATTTGGACCAGTCGCGGATAGGGCGAAAGACTAAATCTCAACGGATCTTCTTTATCTTCTGAATATTGATGCGTTTGGATGTTAGAAGACCCCACGGAGCGAAGACGGCTGATTTGGGGGGGGTTTCGGGAGCAAATTTGGAAAAATCATTTTGGTCATAATTTGGACCAGTCGCGGATAGGGCGAAAGACTAAATCTCAACGGATCTTCTTTATCTTCTGAATATTGATGCGTTTGGATGTTAGAAGACCCCACGGAGCAAAGACGGCTGATTTGGGGGGGGTTTCGGGGGCAAATTTGGAAAAATCATTTTGGTCATAATTTGGACCAGTCACGGATAGGGCGAAAGACTAAATCTCAACGGATCTTCTTTATCTTCTGAATATTGATGCGTCCAAACGCATCCAAGATGTTAGAAGACCCCACGGAGCGAAGACGGCTGATTTGGGGGGGGGGTTTCGGGGGCAATTTTGGAAAAATCATTTTGGTCATAATTTGGACCAGTCGCGGATAGAGCGAAATACTAAATCTCAACGGATCTTCTTTATCTTCTGAATATTGATGCGTTTGGATGTTAGAAGACCCTACGGAGCAAAGACGGCTGATTTGGGGGGGGTTTCGGGGGCAAATTTGGTAAAATCATTTTGGTCATAATTTGGACCAGTTGCTGATAGGGCGAAAGACTAAATCTCAACGGATCTTCTTTATCTTCTGAATATTGATGCGTTTGGATGTTAGAAGACCCCACGGAGCAAAGACGGCTGATTTGGGGGGGGGTTTTGGGGGCAAATTTGGAAAAATCATTTTGGTCATAATTTGGACCAGTCGCGGATAGGGCGAAAGACTAAATCTCAACGGATCTTCTTTATCTTCTGAATATTGATGCGTTTGGATGTTAGAAGACCCCACGGAGCGAAGACGGCTGATTTGGGGGGGGTTTCGGGGGCAAATTTGGAAAAATCATTTTGGTCATAATTTGGACCAGTCGCGGATAGGGCGAAAGACTAAATCTCAACGGATCTTCTTTATCTTCTGAATATTGATGCGTTTGGATGTTAGAAGACCCTACGGAGCGAAGACGGCTGATTGGGGGGGGGTTTCGGGGGCAAATTTGGAAAAATCATTTTGGTCATAATTTGGACCAGTCGCGGATAGGGCGAAAGACTAAATCTCAACGGATCTTCTTTATCTTCTGAATATTGATGCGTTTGGATGTTAGAAGACCCCACGGAGCGAAGACGGCTGATTTGGGGGGGGGGTTTCGGGGGCAAATTTGGAAAAATCCTTTTGGTCATAATTTGGACCAGTCGCGGATAGGGCGAAAGACTAAATCTCAACGGATCTTCTTTATCTTCTGAATATTGATGCGTTTGGATGTTAGAAGACCCCACGGAGCGAAGACGGCTGATTTGGGGGGGGTTTCGGGGGCAAATTTGGAAAAATCATTTTGGTCATAATTTGGACCAGTCGCGGATAGGGCGAAATACTAAATCTCAACGGATCTTCTTTATCTTCTGAATATTGATGCGTTTGGATGTTAGAAGACCCCACGGAGCGAAGACGGCTGATATGGGGGGGGTTACGGGGGCAAATTTGGAAAAATCCTTTTGGTCATAATTTGGACCAGTCGCGGATAGGGCGAAAGACTAAATCTCAACGGATCTTCTTTATCTTCTGAATATTGATGCGTTTGGATGTTAGAAGACCCCACGGAGCGAAGACGGCTGATTTGGGGGGGGTTTCGGGGGCAAATTTGGAAAAATCATTTTGGTCATAATTTGGACCAGTCGCGGATAGGGCGAAAGACTAAATCTCAACGGATCTTCTTATCTTCTGAATATTGATGCGTTTGGATGTTAGAAGACCCCACGGAGCGAAGACGGCTGATTTGGGGGGGGTTTCGGGGGCAAATTTGGAAAAATCATTTTGGTCATAATTTGGACCAGTCGCGGATAGGGCGAAAGACTAAATCTCAACGGATCTTCTTTATCTTCTGAATATTGATGCGTTTGGATGTTAGAAGACCCCACGGAGCGAAGACGGCTGATTTGGGGGGGGGTTTCGGGGGCAAATTTGGAAAAATCATTTTGGTCATAATTTGGACCAGTCGCGGATAGGGCGAAAGACTAAATCTCAACGGATCTTCTTTATCTTCTGAATATTGATGCGTTTGGATGTTAGAAGACCCCACGGAGCGAAGACGGCTGATTTGGGGGGGGTTTCGGGGGCAAATTTGGAAAAATCATTTTGGTCATAATTTGGACCAGTCGCGGATAGGGCGAAATACTAAATCTCAACGGATCTTCTTTATCTTCTGAATATTGATGCGTTTGGATGTTAGAAGACCCCACGGAGCGAAGACGGCTGATATGGGGGGGGTTACGGGGGCAAATTTGGAAAAATCCTTTTGGTCATAATTTGGACCAGTCGCGGATAGGGCGAAAGACTAAATCTCAACGGATCTTCTTTATCTTCTGAATATTGATGCGTTTGGATGTTAGAAGACCCCACGGAGCGAAGACGGCTGATTTGGGGGGGGTTTCGGGGGCAAATTTGGAAAAATCATTTTGGTCATAATTTGGACCAGTCGCGGATAGGGCGAAAGACTAAATCTCAACGGATCTTCTTATCTTCTGAATATTGATGCGTTTGGATGTTAGAAGACCCCACGGAGCGAAGACGGCTGATTTGGGGGGGGTTTCGGGGGCAAATTTGGAAAAATCATTTTGGTCATAATTTGGACCAGTCGCGGATAGGGCGAAAGACTAAATCTCAACGGATCTTCTTTATCTTCTGAATATTGATGCGTTTGGATGTTAGAAGACCCCACGGAGCGAAGACGGCTGATTTGGGGGGGGGTTTCGGGGGCAAATTTGGAAAAATCATTTTGGTCATAATTTGGACCAGTCGCGGATAGGGCGAAAGACTAAATCTCAACGGATCTTCTTTATCTTCTGAATATTGATGCGTTTGGATGTTAGAAGACCCCACGGAGCGAAGACGGCTGATTTGGGGGGGGGTTTCGGGGGCAAATTTGGAAAAATCATTTTGGTCATAATTTGGACCAGTCGCGGATAGGGCGAAATACTAAATCTCAACGGATCTTCTTTATCTTCTGAATATTGATGCGTTTGGATGTTAGAAAACCCCACGGAGCGAAGACGGCTGATTGGGGGGGTGTTTCGGGGGCAAATTTGGAAAAATCATTTTGGTCATAATTTGGACCAGTCGCGGATAGGGCGAAAGACTAAATCTCAACGGATCTTCTTTATCTTCTGAATATTGATGCGTTTGGATGTTAGAAGACCCCACGGAGCAAAGACGGCTGATATGGGGGGGGGGTTACGGGGGCAAATTTGGAAAAATCCTTTTGGTCATAATTTGGACCAGTCGCGGATAGGGCGAAAGACTAAATCTCAACGGATCTTCTTTATCTTCTGAATATTGATGCGTTTGGATGTTAGAAGACCCCACGGAGCGAAGACGGCTGATTTGGGGGGGGTTTCGGGGGCAAATTTGGAAAAATCATTTTGGTCATAATTTCGACCAGTCGCGGATAGGGCGAAAGACTAAATCTCAACGGATCTTCTTTATCTTCTGAATATTGATGCGTTTGGATGTTAGAAGACCCCACGGAGCGAAGACGGCTGGTTTGGGGGGGGTTTCGGGGGCAAATTTCAAAAAATCATTTTGGTCATAATTTGGACCAGTCGCGGATAGGGCGAAAGACTAAATCTCAACGGATCTTCTTTATCTTCTGAATATTGATGCGTTTGGATGTTAGAAGACCCCACGGAGCGAAGACGGCTGATTTGGGGGGGGTTTCGGGGGCAAATTTGGAAAAATCATTTTGGTCATAATTTGGACCAGTCGCGGATAGGGCGAAAGACTAAATCTCAACGGATCTTCTTTATCTTCTGAATATTGATGCGTTTGGATGTTAGAAGACCCCACGGAGCAAAGACGGCTGATTTGGGGGGGGTTTCGGGGGCAAATTTGGAAAAATCATTTTGGTCATAATTTGGACCAGTCACGGATAGGGCGAAAGACTAAATCTCAACGGATCTTCTTTATCTTCTGAATATTGATGCGTCCAAACGCATCCAAGATGTTAGAAGACCCCACGGAGCGAAGACGGCTGATTTGGGGGGGGGTTTCGGGGGCAATTTTGGAAAAATCATTTTGGTCATAATTTGGACCAGTCGCGGATAGAGCGAAAGACTAAATCTCAACGGATCTTCTTTATCTTCTGAATATTGATGCGTTTGGATGTTAGAAGACCCCACGGAGCAAAGACGGCTGATTTGGGGGGGGTTTCGGGGGCAAATTTGGTAAAATCATTTTGGTCATAATTTGGACCAGTTGCTGATAGGGCGAAAGACTAAATCTCAACGGATCTTCTTTATCTTCTGAATATTGATGCGTTTGGATGTTAGAAGACCCCACGGAGCAAAGACGGCTGATTTGGGGGGGGGGTTTTGGGGGCAAATTTGGAAAAATCATTTTGGTCATAATTTGGACCAGTCGCGGATAGGGCGAAAGACTAAATCTCAACGGATCTTCTTTATCTTCTGAATATTGATGCGTTTGGATGTTAGAAGACCCCACGGAGCGAAGACGGCTGATTTGGGGGGGGTTTCGGGGGCAAATTTGGAAAAATCATTTTGGTCATAATTTGGACCAGTCGCGGATAGGGCGAAAGACTAAATCTCAACGGATCTTCTTTATCTTCTGAATATTGATGCGTTTGGATGTTAGAAGACCCTACGGAGCGAAGACGGCTGATTGGGGGGGGGTTTCGGGGGCAAATTTGGAAAAATCATTTTGGTCATAATTTGGACCAGTCGCGGATAGGGCGAAAGACTAAATCTCAACGGATCTTCTTTATCTTCTGAATATTGATGCGTTTGGATGTTAGAAGACCCCACGGAGCGAAGACGGCTGATTTGGGGGGGGTTTCGGGGGCAAATTTGGAAAAATCATTTTGGTCATAATTTGGACCAGTCGCGGATAGGGCGAAAGACTAAATCTCAACGGATCTTCTTTATCTTCTGAATATTGATGCGTTTGGATGTTAGAAGACCCCACGGAGCGAAGACGGCTGGTTTGGGGGGGGTTTCGGGGGCAAATTTGGAAAAATCATTTTGGTCATAATTTGGACCAGTCGCGGATAGGGCGAAAGACTAAATCTCAACGGATCTTCTTTATCTTCTGAATATTGATGCGTTTGGATGTTAGAAGACCCCACGGAGCGAAGACGGCTGATTTGGGGGGGGTTTCGGGGGCAAATTTGGAAAAATCATTTTGGTCATAATTTGGACCAATCGCGGATAGGGCGAAAGACTAAATCTCAACGGATCTTCTTTATCTTCTGAATATTGATGCGTTTGGATGTTAAAGACCCCACGGAGCAAAGACGGCTGATTTGGGGGGGGTTTCGGGGGCAAATTTGGAAAAATCATTTTGGTCATAATTTGGACCAGTCACGGATATGGCGAAAGACTAAATCTCAACGGATCTTCTTTATCTTCTGAATATTGATGCGTTTGGATGTTAGAAGACCCCACGGAGCGAAGACGGCTGATTTGGGGGGGGGTTTCGGGGGCAATTTTGGAAAAATCATTTTGGTCATAATTTGGACCAGTCGCGGATAGAGCGAAAGACTAAATCTCAACGGATCTTCTTTATCTTCTGAATATTGATGCGTTTGGATGTTAGAAGACCCCACGGAGCGAAGACGGCTGATTTGGGGGGGGTTTTCGGGGGCAAATTTGGAAAAATCATTTTGGTCATAATTTGGACCAGTCGCGGATAGGGCGAAAGACTAAATCTCAACGGATCTTCTTTATCTTCTGAATATTGATGCGTTTGGATGTTAGAAGACCCCACGGAGCGAAGACGGCTGATTTGGGGGGGGGTTTCGGGGGCAATTTTGGAAAAATCATTTTGGTCATAATTTGGACCAGTCGCGGATAGGGCGAAAGACTAAATCTCAACGGATCTTCTTTATCTTCTGAATATTGATGCGTTTGGATGTTAGAAGACCCCACGGAGCGAAGACGGCTGATTTGGGGGGGGGTTCGGGGGCAAATTTGGAAAAATCATTTTGGTCATAATTTGGACCAGTCGCGGATAGGGCGAAAGACTAAATCTCAACGGATCTTCTTTATCTTCTGAATATTGATGCGTTTGGATGTTAGAAGACCCCACGGAGCGAAGACAGCTGATTTGGGGGGGTTTCGGGGGCAAATTTGGAAAAATCATTTTGGTCATAATTTGGACCAGTCACGGATAGGGCGAAAGACTAAATCTCAACGGATCTTCTTTATCTTCTGAATATTGATGCGTTTGGATGTTAGAAGACCCCACGGAGCGAAGACGGCTGATTGGGGGGGGGGTTTCAGGTGCAAATTTGGAAAAATCATTTTGGTCATAATTTGGACCAGTCGCGGATAGGGCGAAAGACTAAATCTCAACGGATCTTCTTTATCTTCTGAATATTGATGCGTTTGGATGTTAGAAGACCCCACGGAGCGAAGACGGCTGATTTGGGGGGGTTTCGGGGGCAAATTTGGAAAAATCATTTTGGTCATAATTTGGACCAGTCGCGGATAGGGCGAAAGACTAAATCTCAACGGATCTTCTTTATCTTCTGAATATTGATGCGTTTGGATGTTAGAAGACCCCACGGAGCGAAGACGGCTGATTTGGGGGGGGTTTCGGGGGCAAATTTGGAAAAATCATTTGGGTCATAATTTGGACCAGTCGCGGATAGGGCGAAAGACTAAATCTCAACGGATCTTCTTTATCTTCTGAATATTGATGCGTTTGGATGTTAGAAGACCCCACGGAGCGAAGACTGCTGATTTGGGGGGGTTTCGGGGGCAAATTTGGAAAAATCATTTTGGTCATAATTTGGACCAGTCGCGGATAGGGCGAAAGACTAAATCTCAACGGATCTTCTTTATCTTCTGAATATTGATGCGTTTGGATGTTAGAAGACCCCACGGAGCAAAGACGGCTGATTTGGGGGGGGTTTCGGGGGCAAATTTGGAAAAATCATTTTGGTCATAATTTGGACCAGTCGCGGATAGGGCGAAAGACTAAATCTCAACGGATCTTCTTTATCTTCTGAATATTGATGCGTTTGGATGTTAGAAGACCCCACGGAGCGAAGACGGCTGATTTGGGGGGGGGTTTCGGGGGCAATTTTGGAAAAATCATTTTGGTCATAATTTGGACCAGTCGCGGATAGGGCGAAAGACTAAATCTCAACGGATCTTCTTTATCTTCTGAATATTGATGCGTTTGGATGTTAGAAGACCCCACGGAGCGAAGACGGCTGATTTGGGGGGGGGGTTCGGGGGCAAATTTGGAAAAATCATTTTGGTCATAATTTGGACCAGTCGCGGATAGGGCGAAAGACTAAATCTCAACGGATCTTCTTTATCTTCTGAATATTGATGAGTTTGGATGTTAGAAGACCCCACGGAGTGAAGACAGCTGATTTGGGGGGGTTTCGGGGGCAAATTTGGAAAAATCATTTTGGTCATAATTTGGACCAGTCGCGGATAGGGCGAAAGACTAAATCTCAACGGATCTTCTTTATCTTCTGAATATTGATGCGTTTGGATGTTAGAAGACCCCACGGAGCAAAGACGGCTGATTTCGGGGGGGTTTCGGGGGCAAATTTGGAAAAATCATTTGGGTCATAATTTGGACCAGTCGCGGATAGGGCGAAAGACTAAATCTCAACGGATCTTCTTTATCTTCTGAATATTGATGCGTTTGGATGTTAGAAGACCCCACGGAGCGAAGACGGCTGATTTGGGGGGGGTTTCGGGGGCAAATTTGGAAAAATCATTTTGGTCATAATTTAGACCAGTCGCGGATAGTGCGAAAGACTAAATCTCAACGGATCTTCTTTATCTTCTGAATATTGATGCGTTTGGATGTTAGAAGACCCCACGGAGCGAAGACGGCTGATTTGGGGGGGTTTCGGGGGCAAATTTGGAAAAATCATTTTGGTCATAATTTGGACCAGTCGCGGATAGGGCGAAAGACTAAATCTCAGCGGATCTACTTTATCTTCTGAATATTGATGCGTTTGGATGTTAGAAGACCCCACGGAGCGAAGACGGCTGATTTGGGGGGGGGATTCGGGGGCAATTTTGGAAAAATCATTTTGGTCATAATTTGGACCAGTCGCGGATAGGGCGAAAGACTAAATCTCAACGGATCTTCTTATCTTCTGAATATTGATGCGTTTGGATGTTAGAAGACCCCACGGAGCGAAGACGGCTGATTTGGGGGGGGTTTCGGGGGCAAATTTGGAAAAATCATTTTGGTCATAATTTGGACCAGTCGCGGATAGGGCGAAAGACTAAATCTCAACGGATCTTCTTTATCTTCTGAATATTGATGCGTTTGGATGTTAGAAGACCCCACGGAGCGAAGACGGCTGATTTGGGGGGGGGTTTCGGGGGCAAATTTGGAAAAATCATTTTGGTCATAATTTGGACCAGTCGCGGATAGGGCGAAAGACTAAATCTCAACGGATCTTCTTTATCTTCTGAATATTGATGCGTTTGGATGTTAGAAGACCCCACGGAGCGAAGACGGCTGATTTGGGGGGGGGTTTCGGGGGCAAATTTGGAAAAATCATTTTGGTCATAATTTGGACCAGTCGCGGATAGGGCGAAATACTAAATCTCAACGGATCTTCTTTATCTTCTGAATATTGATGCGTTTGGATGTTAGAAAACCCCACGGAGCGAAGACGGCTGATTGGGGGGGTGTTTCGGGGGCAAATTTGGAAAAATCATTTTGGTCATAATTTGGACCAGTCGCGGATAGGGCGAAAGACTAAATCTCAACGGATCTTCTTTATCTTCTGAATATTGATGCGTTTGGATGTTAGAAGACCCCACGGAGCAAAGACGGCTGATATGGGGGGGGGGTTACGGGGGCAAATTTGGAAAAATCCTTTTGGTCATAATTTGGACCAGTCGCGGATAGGGCGAAAGACTAAATCTCAACGGATCTTCTTTATCTTCTGAATATTGATGCGTTTGGATGTTAGAAGACCCCACGGAGCGAAGACGGCTGATTTGGGGGGGGTTTCGGGGGCAAATTTGGAAAAATCATTTTGGTCATAATTTGGACCAGTCGCGGATAGGGCGAAAGACTAAATCTCAACGGATCTTCTTTATCTTCTGAATATTGATGCGTTTGGATGTTAGAAGACCCCACGGAGCGAAGACGGCTGGTTTGGGGGGGGTTTCGGGGGCAAATTTCAAAAAATCATTTTGGTCATAATTTGGACCAGTCGCGGATAGGGCGAAAGACTAAATCTCAACGGATCTTCTTTATCTTCTGAATATTGATGCGTTTGGATGTTAGAAGACCCCACGGAGCGAAGACGGCTGATTTGGGGGGGGTTTCGGGGGCAAATTTGGAAAAATCATTTTGGTCATAATTTGGACCAGTCGCGGATAGGGCGAAAGACTAAATCTCAACGGATCTTCTTTATCTTCTGAATATTGATGCGTTTGGATGTTAGAAGACCCCACGGAGCAAAGACGGCTGATTTGGGGGGGGTTTCGGGGGCAAATTTGGAAAAATCATTTTGGTCATAATTTGGACCAGTCACGGATAGGGCGAAAGACTAAATCTCAACGGATCTTCTTTATCTTCTGAATATTGATGCGTCCAAACGCATCCAAGATGTTAGAAGACCCCACGGAGCGAAGACGGCTGATTTGGGGGGGGGTTTCGGGGGCAATTTTGGAAAAATCATTTTGGTCATAATTTGGACCAGTCGCGGATAGAGCGAAAGACTAAATCTCAACGGATCTTCTTTATCTTCTGAATATTGATGCGTTTGGATGTTAGAAGACCCCACGGAGCAAAGACGGCTGATTTGGGGGGGGTTTCGGGGGCAAATTTGGTAAAATCATTTTGGTCATAATTTGGACCAGTTGCTGATAGGGCGAAAGACTAAATCTCAACGGATCTTCTTTATCTTCTGAATATTGATGCGTTTGGATGTTAGAAGACCCCACGGAGCAAAGACGGCTGATTTGGGGGGGGGGTTTTGGGGGCAAATTTGGAAAAATCATTTTGGTCATAATTTGGACCAGTCGCGGATAGGGCGAAAGACTAAATCTCAACGGATCTTCTTTATCTTCTGAATATTGATGCGTTTGGATGTTAGAAGACCCCACGGAGCGAAGACGGCTGATTTGGGGGGGGTTTCGGGGGCAAATTTGGAAAAATCATTTTGGTCATAATTTGGACCAGTCGCGGATAGGGCGAAAGACTAAATCTCAACGGATCTTCTTTATCTTCTGAATATTGATGCGTTTGGATGTTAGAAGACCCTACGGAGCGAAGACGGCTGATTGGGGGGGGGTTTCGGGGGCAAATTTGGAAAAATCATTTTGGTCATAATTTGGACCAGTCGCGGATAGGGCGAAAGACTAAATCTCAACGGATCTTCTTTATCTTCTGAATATTGATGCGTTTGGATGTTAGAAGACCCCACGGAGCGAAGACGGCTGATTTGGGGGGGGTTTCGGGGGCAAATTTGGAAAAATCATTTTGGTCATAATTTGGACCAGTCGCGGATAGGGCGAAAGACTAAATCTCAACGGATCTTCTTTATCTTCTGAATATTGATGCGTTTGGATGTTAGAAGACCCCACGGAGCGAAGACGGCTGGTTTGGGGGGGGTTTCGGGGGCAAATTTGGAAAAATCATTTTGGTCATAATTTGGACCAGTCGCGGATAGGGCGAAAGACTAAATCTCAACGGATCTTCTTTATCTTCTGAATATTGATGCGTTTGGATGTTAGAAGACCCCACGGAGCGAAGACGGCTGATTTGGGGGGGGTTTCGGGGGCAAATTTGGAAAAATCATTTTGGTCATAATTTGGACCAATCGCGGATAGGGCGAAAGACTAAATCTCAACGGATCTTCTTTATCTTCTGAATATTGATGCGTTTGGATGTTAAAGACCCCACGGAGCAAAGACGGCTGATTTGGGGGGGGTTTCGGGGGCAAATTTGGAAAAATCATTTTGGTCATAATTTGGACCAGTCACGGATATGGCGAAAGACTAAATCTCAACGGATCTTCTTTATCTTCTGAATATTGATGCGTTTGGATGTTAGAAGACCCCACGGAGCGAAGACGGCTGATTTGGGGGGGGGTTTCGGGGGCAATTTTGGAAAAATCATTTTGGTCATAATTTGGACCAGTCGCGGATAGAGCGAAAGACTAAATCTCAACGGATCTTCTTTATCTTCTGAATATTGATGCGTTTGGATGTTAGAAGACCCCACGGAGCGAAGACGGCTGATTTGGGGGGGGTTTTCGGGGGCAAATTTGGAAAAATCATTTTGGTCATAATTTGGACCAGTCGCGGATAGGGCGAAAGACTAAATCTCAACGGATCTTCTTTATCTTCTGAATATTGATGCGTTTGGATGTTAGAAGACCCCACGGAGCGAAGACGGCTGATTTGGGGGGGGGTTTCGGGGGCAATTTTGGAAAAATCATTTTGGTCATAATTTGGACCAGTCGCGGATAGGGCGAAAGACTAAATCTCAACGGATCTTCTTTATCTTCTGAATATTGATGCGTTTGGATGTTAGAAGACCCCACGGAGCGAAGACGGCTGATTTGGGGGGGGGTTCGGGGGCAAATTTGGAAAAATCATTTTGGTCATAATTTGGACCAGTCGCGGATAGGGCGAAAGACTAAATCTCAACGGATCTTCTTTATCTTCTGAATATTGATGCGTTTGGATGTTAGAAGACCCCACGGAGCGAAGACAGCTGATTTGGGGGGGTTTCGGGGGCAAATTTGGAAAAATCATTTTGGTCATAATTTGGACCAGTCACGGATAGGGCGAAAGACTAAATCTCAACGGATCTTCTTTATCTTCTGAATATTGATGCGTTTGGATGTTAGAAGACCCCACGGAGCGAAGACGGCTGATTGGGGGGGGGGTTTCAGGTGCAAATTTGGAAAAATCATTTTGGTCATAATTTGGACCAGTCGCGGATAGGGCGAAAGACTAAATCTCAACGGATCTTCTTTATCTTCTGAATATTGATGCGTTTGGATGTTAGAAGACCCCACGGAGCGAAGACGGCTGATTTGGGGGGGGGGTTCGGGGGCAAATTTGGAAAAATCATTTTGGTCATAATTTGGACCAGTCGCGGATAGGGCGAAAGACTAAATCTCAACGGATCTTCTTTATCTTCTGAATATTGATGCGTTTGGATGTTAGAAGACCCCACGGAGCGAAGACGGCTGATTTGGGGGGGTTTCGGGGGCAAATTTGGAAAAATCATTTTGGTCATAATTTGGACCAGTCGCGGATAGGGCGAAAGACTAAATCTCAACGGATCTTCTTTATCTTCTGAATATTGATGCGTTTGGATGTTAGAAGACCCCACGGAGCGAAGACGGCTGATTTGGGGGGGGTTTCGGGGGCAAATTTGGAAAAATCATTTGGGTCATAATTTGGACCAGTCGCGGATAGGGCGAAAGACTAAATCTCAACGGATCTTCTTTATCTTCTGAATATTGATGCGTTTGGATGTTAGAAGACCCCACGGAGCGAAGACTGCTGATTTGGGGGGGTTTCGGGGGCAAATTTGGAAAAATCATTTTGGTCATAATTTGGACCAGTCGCGGATAGGGCGAAAGACTAAATCTCAACGGATCTTCTTTATCTTCTGAATATTGATGCGTTTGGATGTTAGAAGACCCCACGGAGCAAAGACGGCTGATTTGGGGGGGGTTTCGGGGGCAAATTTGGAAAAATCATTTTGGTCATAATTTGGACCAGTCGCGGATAGGGCGAAAGACTAAATCTCAACGGATCTTCTTTATCTTCTGAATATTGATGCGTTTGGATGTTAGAAGACCCCACGGAGCGAAGACGGCTGATTTGGGGGGGGGTTTCGGGGGCAATTTTGGAAAAATCATTTTGGTCATAATTTGGACCAGTCGCGGATAGGGCGAAAGACTAAATCTCAACGGATCTTCTTTATCTTCTGAATATTGATGCGTTTGGATGTTAGAAGACCCCACGGAGCGAAGACGGCTGATTTGGGGGGGGGGTTCGGGGGCAAATTTGGAAAAATCATTTTGGTCATAATTTGGACCAGTCGCGGATAGGGCGAAAGACTAAATCTCAACGGATCTTCTTTATCTTCTGAATATTGATGAGTTTGGATGTTAGAAGACCCCACGGAGTGAAGACAGCTGATTTGGGGGGGTTTCGGGGGCAAATTTGGAAAAATCATTTTGGTCATAATTTGGACCAGTCGCGGATAGGGCGAAAGACTAAATCTCAACGGATCTTCTTTATCTTCTGAATATTGATGCGTTTGGATGTTAGAAGACCCCACGGAGCGAAGACGGCTGATTTCGGGGGGGTTTCGGGGGCAAATTTGGAAAAATCATTTGGGTCATAATTTGGACCAGTCGCGGATAGGGCGAAAGACTAAATCTCAACGGATCTTCTTTATCTTCTGAATATTGATGCGTTTGGATGTTAGAAGACCCCACGGAGCAAAGACGGCTGATTTGGGGGGGGTTTCGGGGGCAAATTTGGAAAAATCATTTTGGTCATAATTTAGACCAGTCGCGGATAGTGCGAAAGACTAAATCTCAACGGATCTTCTTTATCTTCTGAATATTGATGCGTTTGGATGTTAGAAGACCCCACGGAGCGAAGACGGCTGATTTGGGGGGGTTTCGGGGGCAAATTTGGAAAAATCATTTTGGTCATAATTTGGACCAGTCGCGGATAGGGCGAAAGACTAAATCTCAGCGGATCTACTTTATCTTCTGAATATTGATGCGTTTGGATGTTAGAAGACCCCACGGAGCGAAGACGGCTGATTTGGGGGGGGGATTCGGGGGCAATTTTGGAAAAATCATTTTGGTCATAATTTGGACCAGTCGCGGATAGGGCGAAAGACTAAATCTCAACGGATCTTCTTTATCTTCTGAATATTGATGCGTTTGGATGTTAGAAGACCCCACGGAGCGAAGACGGCTGATTTGGGGGGGGGGGTTCGGGGGCAAATTTGGAAAAATCATTTTGGTCATAATTTGGACCAGTCGCGGATAGGGCGAAAGACTAAATCTCAACGGATCTTCTTTATCTTCTGAATATTGATGCGTTTGGATGTTAGAAGACCCCACGGAGCGAAGACGGCTGATTTGGGGGGGTTTCGGGGGCAAATTTGGAAAAATCATTTTGGTCATAATTTGGACCAGTCACGGATAGGGCGAAAGACTAAATCTCAACGGATCTTCTTTATCTTCTGAATATTGATGCGTTTGGATGTTAGAAGACCCCACGGAGCGAAGACGGCTGATTGGGGGGGGGGGGTTTCAGGTGCAAATTTGGAAAAATCATTTTGGTCATAATTTGGACCAGTCGCGGATAGGGCGAAAGACTAAATCTCAACGGATCTTCTTTATCTTCTGAATATTGATGCGTTTGGATGTTAGAAGACCCCACGGAGCGAAGACGGCTGATTTGGGGGGGGGGGTTCGGGGGCAAATTTGGAAAAATCATTTTGGTCATAATTTGGACCAGTCGCGGATAGGGCGAAAGACTAAATCTCAACGGATCTTCTTTATCTTCTGAATATTGATGCGTTTGGATGTTAGAAGACCCCACGGAGCGAAGACAGCTGATTTGGGGGGGTTTCGGGGGCAAATTTGGAAAAATCATTTTGGTCATAATTTGGACCAGTCGCGGATAGGGCGAAAGACTAAATCTCAACGGATCTTCTTTATCTTCTGAATATTGATGCGTTTGGATGTTAGAAGACCCCACGGAGCGAAGACGGCTTATTTGGGGGGGGTTTCGGGGGCAAATTTGGAAAAATCATTTGGGTCATAATTTGGACCAGTCGCGGATAGGGCGAAAGACTAAATCTCAACGGATCTTCTTTATCTTCTGAATATTGATGCGTTTGGATGTTAGAAGACCCCACGGAGCGAAGACGGCTGATTTGGGGGGGGTTTCGGGGGCAAATTTGGAAAAATCATTTTGGTCATAATTTGGACCAGTCGCGGATAGTGCGAAAGACTAAATCTCAACGGATCTTCTTTATCTTCTGAATATTGATGCGTTTGGATGTTAGAAGACCCCACGGAGCGAAGACGGCTGATTTGGGGGGGGTTTCGGGGGCAAATTTGGAAAAATCATTTTGGTCATAATTTGGACCAGTCGCGGATAGGGCGAAAGACTAAATCTCAGCGGATCTACTTTATCTTCTGAATATTGATGCGTTTGGATGTTAGAAGACCCCACGGAGCGAAGACGGCTGATTTGGGGGGGGGTTTCGGGGGCAAATTTGGAAAAATCATTTTGGTCATAATTTGGACCAGTCGCGGATAGGGCGAAAGACTAAATCTCAACGGATCTTCTTTATCTTCTGAATATTGATGCGTTTGGATGTTAGAAGACCCCACGGAGCGAAGACGGCTGATTGGGGGGGGGGGTTTCAGGTGCAAATTTGGAAAAATCATTTTGGTCATAATTTGGACCAGTCGCGGATAGGGCGAAAGACTAAATCTCAACGGATCTTCTTTATCTTCTGAATATTGATGCGTTTGGATGTTAGAAGACCCCACGGAGCGAAGACGGCTGATTTGGGGGGGGGGTTCGGGGGCAAATTTGGAAAAATCATTTTGGTCATAATTTGGACCAGTCGCGGATAGGGCGAAAGACTAAATCTCAACGGATCTTCTTTATCTTCTGAATATTGATGCGTTTGGATGTTAGAAGACCCCACGGAGCGAAGACGGCTGATTTGGGGGGGTTTCGGGGGCAAATTTGGAAAAATCATTTTGGTCATAATTTGGACCAGTCGCGGATAGGGCGAAAGACTAAATCTCAACGGATCTTCTTTATCTTCTGAATATTGATGCGTTTGGATGTTAGAAGACCCCACGGAGCGAAGACGGCTGATTTGGGGGGGGGGTTTCGGGGGCAAATTTGGAAAAATCATTTGGGTCATAATTTGGACCAGTCGCGGATAGGGCGAAAGACTAAATCTCAACGGATCTTCTTTATCTTCTGAATATTGATGCGTTTGGATGTTAGAAGACCCCACGGATCGAAGACGGCTGATTTGGGGGGGGTTTCGGGGGCAAATTTGGAAAAATCATTTTGGTCATAATTTGGACCAGTCGCGGATAGGGCGAAAGACTAAATCTCAACGGATCTTCTTTATCTTCTGAATATTGATGCGTTTGGATGTTAGAAGACCCCACGGAGCAAAGACGGCTGATTTGGGGGGGGTTTCGGGGGCAAATTTGGAAAAATCATTTTGGTCATAATTTGGACCAGTCGCGGATAGGGCGAAAGACTAAATCTCAACGGATCTTCTTTATCTTCTGAATATTGATGCGTTTGGATGTTAGAAGACCCCACGGAGCGAAGACGGCTGATTTGGGGGGGGGTTTCGGGGGCAATTTTGGAAAAATCATTTTGGTCATAATTTGGACCAGTCGCGGATAGGGCGAAAGACTAAATCTCAACGGATCTTCTTTATCTTCTGAATATTGATGCGTTTGGATGTTAGAAGACCCCACGGAGCGAAGACGGCTGATTTGGGGGGGGGATTCGGGGGCAATTTTGGAAAAATCATTTTGGTCATAATTTGGACCAGTCGCGGATAGGGCGAAAGACTAAATCTCAACGGATCTTCTTTATCTTCTGAATATTGATGCGTTTGGATGTTAGAAGACCCCACGGAGCGAAGACGGCTGATTTGGGGGGGGGGGTTCGGGGCCAAATTTGGAAAAATCATTTTGGTCATAATTTGGACCAGTCGCGGATAGGGCGAAAGACTAAATCTCAACGGATCTTCTTTATCTTCTGAATATTGATGCGTTTGGATGTTAGAAGACCCCACGGAGCGAAGACGGCTGATTTGGGGGGGTTTCGGGGGCAAATTTGGAAAAATCATTTTGGTCATAATTTGGACCAGTCACGGATAGGGCGAAAGACTAAATCTCAACGGATCTTCTTTATCTTCTGAATATTGATGCGTTTGGATGTTAGAAGACCCCACGGAGCGAAGACGGCTGATTGGGGGGGGGGGGTTTCAGGTGCAAATTTGGAAAAATCATTTTGGTCATAATTTGGACCAGTCGCGGATAGGGCGAAAGACTAAATCTCAACGGATCTTCTTTATCTTCTGAATATTGATGCGTTTGGATGTTAGAAGACCCCACGGAGCGAAGACGGCTGATTTGGGGGGGGGGGTTCGGGGGCAAATTTGGAAAAATCATTTTGGTCATAATTTGGACCAGTCGCGGATAGGGCGAAAGACTAAATCTCAACGGATCTTCTTTATCTTCTGAATATTGATGCGTTTGGATGTTAGAAGACCCCACGGAGCGAAGACAGCTGATTTGGGGGGGTTTCGGGGGCAAATTTGGAAAAATCATTTTGGTCATAATTTGGACCAGTCGCGGATAGGGCGAAAGACTAAATCTCAACGGATCTTCTTTATCTTCTGAATATTGATGCGTTTGGATGTTAGAAGACCCCACGGAGCGAAGACGGCTTATTTGGGGGGGGTTTCGGGGGCAAATTTGGAAAAATCATTTGGGTCATAATTTGGACCAGTCGCGGATAGGGCGAAAGACTAAATCTCAACGGATCTTCTTTATCTTCTGAATATTGATGCGTTTGGATGTTAGAAGACCCCACGGAGCGAAGACGGCTGATTTGGGGGGGGTTTCGGGGGCAAATTTGGAAAAATCATTTTGGTCATAATTTGGACCAGTCGCGGATAGTGCGAAAGACTAAATCTCAACGGATCTTCTTTATCTTCTGAATATTGATGCGTTTGGATGTTAGAAGACCCCACGGAGCGAAGACGGCTGATTTGGGGGGGGTTTCGGGGGCAAATTTGGAAAAATCATTTTGGTCATAATTTGGACCAGTCGCGGATAGGGCGAAAGACTAAATCTCAGCGGATCTACTTTATCTTCTGAATATTGATGCGTTTGGATGTTAGAAGACCCCACGGAGCGAAGACGGCTGATTTGGGGGGGGGTTTCGGGGGCAAATTTGGAAAAATCATTTTGGTCATAATTTGGACCAGTCGCGGATAGGGCGAAAGACTAAATCTCAACGGATCTTCTTTATCTTCTGAATATTGATGCGTTTGGATGTTAGAAGACCCCACGGAGCGAAGACGGCTGATTGGGGGGGGGGGTTTCAGGTGCAAATTTGGAAAAATCATTTTGGTCATAATTTGGACCAGTCGCGGATAGGGC
This sequence comes from Lytechinus pictus, assembly GCF_037042905.1. Lineage (NCBI taxonomy): Eukaryota > Metazoa > Echinodermata > Echinoidea > Temnopleuroida > Toxopneustidae > Lytechinus > Lytechinus pictus. Next base: position 213,683 of record NW_026974160.1, read on the forward strand.
GAAAGACTAAATCTCAACGGATCTTCTTTATCTTCTGAATATTGATGCGTTTGGATGTTAGAAGACCCCACGGAGCGAAGACGGCTGATTTGGGGGGGGGGGTTCGGGGGCAAATTTGGAAAAATCATTTTGGTCATAATTTGGACCAGTCGCGGATAGGGCGAAAGACTAAATCTCAACGGATCTTCTTTATCTTCTGAATATTGATGCGTTTGGATGTTAGAAGACCCCACGGAGCGAAGACGGCTGATTTGGGGGGGTTTCGGGGGCAAATTTGGAAAAATCATTTTGGTCATAATTTGGACCAGTCGCGGATAGGGCGAAAGACTAAATCTCAACGGATCTTCTTTATCTTCTGAATATTGATGCGTTTGGATGTTAGAAGACCCCACGGAGCGAAGACGGCTGATTTGGGGGGGGGGTTTCGGGGGCAAATTTGGAAAAATCATTTGGGTCATAATTTGGACCAGTCGCGGATAGGGCGAAAGACTAAATCTCAACGGATCTTCTTTATCTTCTGAATATTGATGCGTTTGGATGTTAGAAGACCCCACGGATCGAAGACGGCTGATTTGGGGGGGGTTTCGGGGGCAAATTTGGAAAAATCATTTTGGTCATAATTTGGACCAGTCGCGGATAGGGCGAAAGACTAAATCTCAACGGATCTTCTTTATCTTCTGAATATTGATGCGTTTGGATGTTAGAAGACCCCACGGAGCAAAGACGGCTGATTTGGGGGGGGTTTCGGGGGCAAATTTGGAAAAATCATTTTGGTCATAATTTGGACCAGTCGCGGATAGGGCGAAAGACTAAATCTCAACGGATCTTCTTTATCTTCTGAATATTGATGCGTTTGGATGTTAGAAGACCCCACGGAGCGAAGACGGCTGATTTGGGGGGGGGTTTCGGGGGCAATTTTGGAAAAATCATTTTGGTCATAATTTGGACCAGTCGCGGATAGGGCGAAAGACTAAATCTCAACGGATCTTCTTTATCTTCTGAATATTGATGCGTTTGGATGTTAGAAGACCCCACGGAGCGAAGACGGCTGATTGGGGGGGGGGGTTTCAGGTGCAAATTTGGAAAAATCATTTTGGTCATAATTTGGACCAGTCGCGGATAGGGCGAAAGACTAAATCTCAACGGATCTTCTTTATCTTCTGAATATTGATGCGTTTGGATGTTAGAAGACCCCACGGAGCGAAGACGGCTGATTTGGGGGGGGGGTTCGGGGGCAAATTTGGAAAAATCATTTTGGTCATAATTTGGACCAGTCGCGGATAGGGCGAAAGACTAAATCTCAACGGATCTTCTTTATCTTCTGAATATTGATGCGTTTGGATGTTAGAAGACCCCACGGAGCGAAGACAGCTGATTTGGGGGGGTTTCGGGGGCAAATTTGGAAAAATCATTTTGGTCATAATTTGGACCAGTCGCGGATAGGGCGAAAGACTAAATCTCAACGGATCTTCTTTATCTTCTGAATATTGATGCGTTTGGATGTTAGAAGACCCCACGGAGCGAAGACGGCTTATTTGGGGGGGGTTTCGGGGGCAAATTTGGAAAAATCATTTGGTCATAATTTGGACCAGTCGCGGATGGGCGAAAGACTAAATCTCAACGGATCTTCTTTATCTTCTGAATATTGATGCGTTTGGATGTTAGAAGACCCCACGGAGCGAAGACGGCTGATTTGGGGGGGGTTTCGGGGGCAAATTTGGAAAAATCATTTTGGTCATAATTTGGACCAGTCGCGGATAGTGCGAAAGACTAAATCTCAACGGATCTTCTTTATCTTCTGAATATTGATGCGTTTGGATGTTAGAAGACCCCACGGAGCGAAGACGGCTGATTTGGGGGGGGTTTCGGGGGCAAATTTGGAAAAATCATTTTGGTCATAATTTGGACCAGTCGCGGATAGGGCGAAAGACTAAATCTCAGCGGATCTACTTTATCTTCTGAATATTGATGCGTTTGGATGTTAGAAGACCCCACGGAGCGAAGACGGCTGATTTGGGGGGGGGTTTCGGGGGCAAATTTGGAAAAATCATTTTGGTCATAATTTGGACCAGTCGCGGATAGGGCGAAAGACTAAATCTCAACGGATCTTCTTTATCTTCTGAATATTGATGCGTTTGGATGTTAGAAGACCCCACGGAGCGAAGACGGCTGATTTGGGGGGGGTTTCGGGCGCAAATTTGGAAAAATCATTTTGGTCATAATTTTGACCAGTCGCGGATAGGGCGAAAGACTAAATCTCAACGGATCTTCTTTATCTTCTAAATATTGATGCGTTTGGATGTTAGAAGACCCCACGGAGCGAAGACGGCTGATTTGGGGGGGGTTTCGGGGGCAAATTTGGAAAAATCATTTTGGTCATAATTTGGACCAGTCGCGGATAGGGCGAAAGACTAAATCTCAACGGATCTTCTTTATCTTCTGAATATTGATGCGTTTGGATGTTAGAAGACCCCACGGAGCGAAGACGGCTGATTTGGGGGGGGGTTTCGGGGGCAAATTTGGAAAAATCATTTTGGTCATAATTTGGACCAGTCGCGGATAGGGCGAAAGACTAAATCTCAACGGATCTTCTTTATCTTCTGAATATTGATGCGTTTGGATGTTAGAAGACCCCACGGAGCGAAGACGGCTGATTTGGTTTCGGGGGCAAATTTGGAAAAATCATTTTGGTCATAATTTGGACCAGTCGCGGATAGGGCGAAAGACTAAATCTCAACGGATCTTCTTTATCTTCTGAATATTGATGCGTTTGGATGTTAGAAGACCCCACTGAGCGAAGACGGCTGATTGGGGGGGGGGGGGTTTCGGGGGCAAATTTGGAAAAATTTGGTCATAATTTGGACCAGTCGTGGATAGGGCGAAAGACTAAATCTCAACGGATCTTCTTTATCTTCTGAATATTGATGCGTTTGGATGTTAGAAGACCCCACGGAGCAAAGACGGCTGATTTGGGGGGGTTTCGGGGGCAAATTTGGAAAAATCATTTTGGTCATAATTTGGACCAGTCACGGATAGGGCGAAAGACTAAATCTCAACGGATCTTCTTTATCTTCTGAATATTGATGCGTTTGGATGTTAGAAGACCCCACGGAGCGAAGACGGCTGATTGGGGGGGGGGTTTCAGGTGCAAATTTGGAAAAATCATTTTGGTCATAATTTGGACCAGTCGCGGATAGGGCGAAAGACTAAATCTCAACGGATCTTCTTTATCTTCTGAATATTGATGCGTTTGGATGTTAGAAGACCCCACGGAGCGAAGACGGCTGATTTGGGGGGGGGGGTTCGGGGGCAAATTTGGAAAAATCATTTTGGTCATAATTTGGACCAGTCGCGGATAGGGCGAAAGACTAAATCTCAACGGATCTTCTTTATCTTCTGAATATTGATGCGTTTGGATGTTAGAAGACCCCACGGAGCGAAGACAGCTGATTTGGGGGGGTTTCGGGGGCAAATTTGGAAAAATCATTTTGGTCATAATTTGGACCAGTCGCGGATAGGGCGAAAGACTAAATCTCAACGGATCTTCTTTATCTTCTGAATATTGATGCGTTTGGATGTTAGAAGACCCCACGGAGCGAAGACGGCTGATTTGGGGGGGTTTCGGGGGCAAATTTGGAAAAATCATTTTGGTCATAATTTGGACCAGTCACGGATAGGGCGAAAGACTAAATCTCAACGGATCTTCTTTATCTTCTGAATATTGATGCGTTTGGATGTTAGAAGACCCCACGGAGCGAAGACGGCTGATTGGGGGGGGGGTTTCAGGTGCAAATTTGGAAAAATCATTTTGGTCATAATTTGGACCAGTCGCGGATAGGGCGAAAGACTAAATCTCAACGGATCTTCTTTATCTTCTGAATATTGATGCGTTTGGATGTTAGAAGACCCCACGGAGCGAAGACGGCTGATTTGGGGGGGGGGGTTCGGGGGCAAATTTGGAAAAATCATTTTGGTCATAATTTGGACCAGTCGCGGATAGGGCGAAAGACTAAATCTCAACGGATCTTCTTTATCTTCTGAATATTGATGCGTTTGGATGTTAGAAGACCCCACGGAGCGAAGACAGCTGATTTGGGGGGGTTTCGGGGGCAAATTTGGAAAAATCATTTTGGTCATAATTTGGACCAGTCGCGGATAGGGCGAAAGACTAAATCTCAACGGATCTTCTTTATCTTCTGAATATTGATGCGTTTGGATGTTAGAAGACCCCACGGAGCGAAGACGGCTTATTTGGGGGGGGTTTCGGGGGCAAATTTGGAAAAATCATTTGGGTCATAATTTGGACCAGTCGCGGATAGGGCGAAAGACTAAATCTCAACGGATCTTCTTTATCTTCTGAATATTGATGCGTTTGGATGTTAGAAGACCCCACGGAGCGAAGACGGCTGATTTTGGGGGGGTTTCGGGGGCAAATTTGGAAAAATCATTTTGGTCATAATTTGGACCAGTCGCGGATAGTGCGAAAGACTAAATCTCAACGGATCTTCTTTATCTTCTGAATATTGATGCGTTTGGATGTTAGAAGACCCCACGGAGCGAAGACGGCTGATTTGGGGGGGGTTTCGGGGGCAAATTTGGAAAAATCATTTTGGTCATAATTTGGACCAGTCGCGGATAGGGCGAAAGACTAAATCTCAGCGGATCTACTTTATCTTCTGAATATTGATGCGTTTGGATGTTAGAAGACCCCACGGAGCGAAGACGGCTGATTTGGGGGGGGTTTCGGGGGCAAATTTGGAAAAATCATTTTGGTCATAATTTGGACCAGTCGCGGATAGGGCGAAAGACTAAATCTCAAGGGATCTTCTTTATCTTCTGAATATTGATGCGTTTGGATGTTAGAAGACCCCACGGAGCGAAGACGGCTGATTTGGGGGGGGGTTTCGGGCGCAAATTTGGAAAAATCATTTTGGTCATAATTTGGACCAGTCGCGGATAGGGCGAAAGACTAAATCTCAACGGATCTTCTTTATCTTCTGAATATTGATGCGTTTGGATGTTAGAAGACCCCACGGAGCGAAGACGGCTGATTTGGGGGGGGGTTTCGGGGGCAAATTTGGAAAAATCATTTTGGTCATAATTTGGACCAGTCGCGGATAGGGCGAAAGACTAAATCTCAACGGATCTTCTTTATCTTCTGAATATTGATGAGTTTGGATGTTAGAAGACCCCACGGAGCGAAGACGGCTGATTTGGTTTCGGGGGCAAATTTGGAAAAATCATTTTGGTCATAATTTGGACCAGTCGCGGATAGGGCGAAAGACTAAATCTCAACGGATCTTCTTTATCTTCTGAATATTGATGCGTTTGGATGTTAGAAGACCCCACTGAGCGAAGACGGCTGATTGGGGGGGGGGTTTCGGGGGCAAATTTGGAAAAATTTGGTCATAATTTGGACCAGTCGTGGATAGGGCGAAAGACTAAATCTCAACGGATCTTCTTTATCTTCTGAATATTGATGCGTTTGGATGTTAGAAGACCCCACGGAGCGAAGACGGCTGATATGGGGGGGGGGGGGTTACGGGGGCAAATTTGGAAAAATCCTTTTGGTCATAATTTGGACCAGTCGCGGATAGGGCGAAAGACTAAATCTCAACGGATCTTCTTTATCTTCTGAATATTGATGCGTTTGGATGTTAGAAGACCCCACGGAGCGAAGACGGCTGATTCGGGGGGGGGTTTCGGGGGCAAATTTGGAAAAATCATTTTGGTCATAATTTGGACCAGTCGCGGATAGGGCGAAAGACTAAATCTCAGCGGATCTACTTTATCTTCTGAATATTGATGGGTTTGGATGTTAGAAGACCCCAGGGAGCGAAGACGGCTGATTTGGGGGGGGGTTTCGGGGGCAAATTTGGAAAAATCATTTTGGTCATAATTTGGACCAGTCGCGGATAGGGCGAAAGACTAAATCTCAACGGATCTTCTTTATCTTCTGAATATTGATGCGTTTGGATGTTAGAAGACCCCACGGAGCGAAGACGGCTGATTTGGGGGGGGTTTCGGGGGCAAATTTGGAAAAATCATTTTGGTCATAATTTGGACCAGTCGCGGATAGGGCGAAAGACTAAATCTCAACGGATCTTCTTTATCTTCTGAATATTGATGCGTTTGGATGTTAGAAGACCCCACGGAGCGAAGACGGCTGATTTGGGGGGGGTTTCGGGGGCAAATTTGGAAAAATCATTTTGGTCATAATTTGGACCAGTCGCGGATAGGGCGAAAGACTAAATCTCAACGGATCTTCTTTATCTTCTGAATATTGATGCGTTTTCTTAGCGACCTGTCCGAATTGGCCGAAATTGAGCAAAGAAAGGAATTTACCAAATTGAGCCCAAAAACCACCAAAACCAGCCCTCTTCGCTCCAAGGGGTGTTCTAGCATCCAAATGGGTCAATATACAGGAAATAAAGAAGATCCTCCCCGAGCGGATATTAGGCTTTTCACGACCTGGCCGAATTGGCCAAAATTGAGTAAAATAAGAATTTACCATATTGAGCCCGAAAACCCCCAAAACGAACCCTCTTCGCTCCCAGGGGTGTTCTAGCATGCAAATGGGTCAATATAAGGGAAATAACGAAGATCCAACCCGAGCGGATATTAACCCTAACCCTTACCCTAACCCTAACCCCAACCCCAACCCCAAACCCCAACCCCAACCCCAAACCACACCCCTAACCTCACCCCTAACCCACCCCGACCGGATATTAGACTCTTTCGCGAACTGGCCGGATTGGCCAAAATTGAGCAAAATAGGAATTTAATAAATCGAGCCCGAAAACCCCTCAAACCATCCCTCTTCGTTCCGAGGGGTGTTCTAGCATGCAAATGGGTCAATATACGGGAAATAACGAAGATCCACCCCGAGCGGATATTAACCCTAACCCCAAACCCCAACCCCAGCCCTAACCCTACCCTACCCCTAACCCACCCCGACCGGATATTAGACTCTTTCGCGACCTGGCCGGATTGGCCAAAATTGAGCAAAATAGGAATTTACCAAATTGAGCCCGAAAACCCCCCAAACCAGCCCTCTTAATTCCGAGGGTTGTTCTGGCATGCAAATGGGTCAATACACGGGAAATAATGAAGATCCTCCCCGATCGGAGTTTAGGCTCTTCGCGACCTGGCTGAATTGGCCAAAATTTACCAAATTGAGCCCAAAAACCACCAAAACCAGCCCTCTTCGCTCCAAGGGGTGTTCTAGCATGCAAATGGGTCAATATAAGGGAAATAAAGAAGATCCTCCCCGAGCAGATATTAGGCTCTTTGCGACCTGGCCGAATTGCCCAAAATTGAGCAAAAAAGGAACTAACCAAATTGAGCCCAAAAACCCCCCAAACCAGCCCTCTTCGCTCCGAGTGGTGTTCTAGCATCCAAATGGGTCAATATACGGGAAATAAAGAAGATCCTCCCCGAGCGGATATTAGGCTCTTCGCGACCTGGCCGGATTGGCCAAAATTGAGCAATATAGGAATTTAATAAATTGAGCCCGAAAACCCCCTTAAACCATTCCTCTTCGTTCCGAGGGGTGTTCTAGCATGCAAATGGGTGAATATACGGGAAATAACGAAGATCCACCCCGAGCGGATATTAATCCTAACCCTTACCCTAACCTTACCCCAACCCCAACCCCAACCCCAACCCCAACCCCAAACCCCAACCCCGAACCCCAACCCCACCCCGAACCCCACCATTAACCCTACTCCTTAACCCCCACCGACTGGATATTAGGCTCTTTCGCGACCTGGCCGAGCAAAAAAGGAATTTACCAAATTGAGCCCGAAAACCCCCCAAACCATCCCTCTTCGTTCCAAGGGGTGTTCTGGCATGCAAATGGGTCAATACACGGGAAATAATGAAGATCCTCCCCGAGCGGATATTCGGCTCTTAGCGACCTGTCCGAATTGGCCGAAATTGAGCAAAAAAGGAATTTAATCAATTGAGCCCGAAAACCCCTCAAACCATCCCTCTTCGTTCCGAGGGATGTTCTAGCATGCAAATGGGTCAATATACGGGAAATAAAGAAGATCCTCACCGAGCGGATATTAGGCTTTTCGCAACCTGGCCGAATTGGCCAAAATTGAGTAAAATAAGAATTTACCATATTGAGCCCGAAAACCCCCAAAACGAACTATCTTCGCTCCCAGGGGTGTTCTAGCATGCAAATGGGTCAATATACGGGAAATAAAGAAGATCCTCCCCGAGCGGATATAAGGCTCTTCGCGACCTGGCCTAATTGGCCAAAATTTAGTAAAATAGGAATTTACCAAATTGAGCGCCTTACCCTAACCCTAACCCCAACCCCACCCCTAACCCGACCCCTAACCCTAACCCTACCCCTACCCCTAACCCACCCCGACCGGATATTAGGCTCTTTCGCGACATGGCCGAGCAAAAAAGGAATTTACCAAATTGGGCTGAAAACCCCCCAAACCAGCCCTCTTCGTTCCATGGGGTGTTCTGGCATGCAAATGGGTCAATACACGGGAAATGATGAAGATCCTCCCCGAGCGGATATTAGGCTCTTAGCGACCTTGCCGGATTGGCCAAAATTGAGCAAAATAGGAATTTACCAAATTGAGCCCGAAAACCCCCCAAACCATCCCTCTTCGTTCCGAGGGGTGTTCTGGCATGCAAATGGGTCAATACACAGGAAATAATGAAGATCCTCCCCGAGCGGATATTAGGCTCTTAGCGACCTGGCCGAATTGGCCAAAATTGAGCAAATAGGAATTTACCAAATTGAGCCCGAAAACCCCCCAAACCATCCCTCTTCGTTCCAAGGGGTGTTCTGGCATGCAAATGGGTCAATACACGGGAAATAATGAAGATCCTCCCCGAGCGGATATTCGGCTCTTAGCGACCTGTCCGAATTGGCCGAAATTGAGCAAAAAAGGAATTTACCAAATTGAGCCCCAAAACCCCCAAAACCAGCCCTCTTCGTTCCGAGGGGTGTTCTGGCATGCAAATGGGTCAATACACGGGAAATAATGAAGATCCTCGGGTTTGGGGTTTGGGGTTGGGGTTGGGGTTAGGGTAAGGGTTAGGATTAATATCCGCTCGGGGTGGATCTTCGTTATTTCCCGTATATTGACCCATTTGCATGCTAGAACACCCCTGGGAGCGAAGATAGTTCGTTTTGGGGGTTTTCGGGCTCAATATGGTAAATTCTTATTTTACTCAATTTTGGCCAATTCGGCCAGGTTGCGAAAAGCCTAATATCCGCTCGGTGAGGATCTTCGTTATTTCCCGTATATTGACCCATTTGCATGCTAGAACACCCCTCGGAACGAAGAGGGATGGTTTGAGGGGTTTTCGGGCTCAATTGATTAAATTCCTATTTTGCTCAATTTTGGCCAATCCGGCCAGGTCGCTAAGAGCCTAATATCCGCTCGAGGAGGATCTTCATTATTTCCCGTGTATTGACCCATTTGCATGTCAGAACACCCCTCGGAACGAAGAGGGCTGGTTTCGGGGGTTTACGGGCTCAATTTGGTAAATTCCTTTTTTGCTCGGCCAGGTCGCGAAACAGTCTAATATCCGGTTAGGGTGGGTTAGGGGTGGGGTTAGGGGTGGGGTTGGGGTTAGGGTTAGGGTTAATATCCGCTCAGGGTGAATCTTCGTTATTTCCCTTATATTGACCCATTTGCATGCTAGAACACCCCTGGGAGCGAAGAGGGTTCGTTTTGGGGGTTTTCGGGCTCAATATGGTAAATTCCTATTTTGCTAAATTTTGGCCAATTCAGCCAGGTCGCTAAATGCAAAATATCCGCTCGGGGAGGATCTTCATTATTTCCCGTGTATTGACCCATTTGCATGCCAGAACACCCCTCGGAACGAAGAGGGCTGGTTTGGGGGGTTTTATGGCTCATTTTGGTAAATTCCTATTTTGCTAAATTTTGGCCAATTCAGCCAGGTCGCTAAGAGCAAAATATCCGCTCGGGGAGGATCTTCATTATTTCCCGTGTATTGACCCATTTGCATGCCAGAACACCCCTCGGAACGAAGAGGGCTGGTTTGGGGGGTTTTCGGGCTCAATTGATTAAATTCCTATTTTGCTCAATTTTGGCCAATTCGGCCAAAAGCCTAATATCCGCTCGGGGTGGATTTTCTTTATTTCCCGTATATTGACCCATTTGCATGCTAGAACACCACTCGGAGCAACGAGGGCTGGTTTGGGGGGTTTTATGGCTCATTTTGGTAAATTCCTATTTTGCTAAATTTTGGCCAATTCAGCCAGGTCGCTAAGAGCCAAATATCCGCTCGGGGAGGATCTTCATTATTTCCCGTGTATTGACCCATTTGCATGCCAGAACACCCCTTGGAGCGAAGAGGGCTGGTTTTGGGGGTTTTTGGGCTCAATTTGGTAAATTCCTTTTTTGCTCAATTTCGGCCAATTCGGCCAGGTCGCGAAGAGCCTAATATCCGCTCGGGGAGGATCTTCTTTATTTCCCGTATATTGACCCATTTGGATGCTAGAACACCCCTTGGAGCGAAGAGGGCTGGTTTTGGGGGTTTTTGGGCTCAATTTGGTAAATTCCTTTTTTGCTCAATTTCGGCCAATTCGGCCAGGTCGCTAAGAGTCTAATATCCGCTCGGGGAGGATCTTCATTATTTCCTGTGTATTGACCCATTTGCATGCCAGAACACCCCTCGGAACGAAGAGGGATGGTTTGGGGGGTTTTTGGGCTCAATTTGGTAAATTCCTATTTTGCTCAATTTTGGCCAATCCGGCCAGGTCGCTAAGAGCCTAATATCCGCTCGGGGAGGATCTTCATTATTTCCCGTGTATTGACCCATTTGCATGCCAAAACACCCCTCGGAACGAAGAGGGCTGGTTTGGGGGGTTTACGGGCTCAATTTGGTAAATTCCTTTTTTGCTCGGCCAGGTCGCGAAAGAGTCTAATATCCGGTCGGGGTGGGTTAGGGGTGGGGTTATGGGTGGGGTTTGGGGTTGGGGTTTGGGGTTGGGGTTGGGGTTAGGGTTAGGGTTAGGGTTAGGGTTAGGGTAAGGGTTAGGGTTAGGGTTAATATCCGCTCGGGGTGGATCTTCGTTATTTCCCTTATATTGACCCATTTGCATATCTAGAACACCCCTGGGAGCGAAGAGGGTTCGTTTTGGGGGTTTTCGGGCTCAATATGGTAAATTCTTATTTTACTCAATTTTGGCCAATTCGGCCAGGTCGTGAAAAGCCTAATATCCGCTCGGGGAGGATCTTCTTTATTTCCCGTATATTGACCCATTTGGATGCTAGAACACCACTCGGAGCGAAGAGGGCTGGTTTGGGGGGTTTTTGGGCTCAATTTGGTAAGTTCCTTTTTTGCTAAATTTTGGCCAATTAGGCCAGGTCGCGAAGAGCCTAATATCCGCTCGGGGAGGATCTTCTTTATTTCCCGTATATTGACCCATTTGGATGCTAGAACACCCCTTGGAGCGAAGAGGGCTGGTTTTGGTGGTTTTTGGGCTCAATTTGGTAAATTCCTTTCTTTGCTCAATTTCGGCCAATTCGGACAGGTCGCTAAGAGCCTAATATCCGCTCGGGGAGGATCTTCATTATTTCCCGTGTATTGACCCATTTGCATGCCAGAACACCCCTCGGAACGAAGAGGGATGGTTTGGGGGGTTTTCGGGCTCAATTTGGTAAATTCCTTTTTTGCTCGGCCAGGTCGCGAAAGAGTCTAATATCCGGTCGGGGCGGGTTAGGGGTGGGGTTAGGGGTGGGGTTAGGGTTAATATCCGCTCGGGGTGGATCTTCGTTATTTCCCGTATATTGACCCATTTGCATGCTAGAACACCCCTCGGAACGAAGAGGGATGGTTTGAGGGGTTTTCGGGCTCAATTTATTAAATTCCTATTTTGCTCAATTTTGGCCAATCCGGCCAGGTCGCTAAGAGCCTAATATCCGCTCGGGGAGGATCTTCATTATTTCCCGTGTATTGAACCATTTGCATGCCAGAACACCCCTCGGAACGAAGAGGGCTGGTTTGGGGGGTTTACGGGCTCAATTTGGTAAATTCCTTTTTTTGCTCGGCCAGGTCGTGAAACAGTCTAATATCCGGTTGGGGTGGGTTAGGGGTGGGGTTAGGGGTGGCGTTGGGGTTAGGGTTAGGGTTAATATCCGCTCAGGGTGAATCTTCGTTATTTCCCTTATATTGACCCATTTGCATGCTAGAACACCCCTGGGAGCGAAGAGGGTTCGTTTTGGGGGTTTTCGGGCTCAATATGGTAAATTCTTATTTTACTCAATTTTGGCCAATTCGGCCAAAAGCCTAATATCCGCTCGGGATGGATCTTCTTTTTTTCCCGTATATTGACCCATTTGGATGCTAGAACACCCTTCGGAGCGAAGAGGGCTGGTTTGGGGGGTTTTATGGCTCATTTTGGTAAATTCCTATTTTGCACGGCCAGGTCGCGAAAGAGTCTAATATCCGGTCGGGGTGGGTTAGGGGTGAGGTTAGGGGTGTGGTTTGGAGTTGGGGTTGGGGTTTGGGGTTGGGGTTGGGGTTAGGGTTAGGGTTAGGGTTAATATCCGCTCGGGGTGGATCTTCTTTATTTCCCGTATATTCACCCATTTGGATGCTAGAACACCCCTCGGAACGAAGAGGGCTGGTTTGGGGGGTTTTATGGCTCAATTTGGTAAATTCCTATTTTGCTCAATTTTAGCCAATTAGGCCAGGTCGCGAAGAGCCTAATATCCGCTCGGGGAGGATCTTCTTTATTTCCCGTATATTGACCCATTTGGATGCTAGAACACCCCTTGGAGCGAAGAGGGCTGGTTTTGGGGGTTTTTGGGCTCAATTTGGTAAATTCCTTTTTTGCTCAATTTCGGCCAATTCGGCCAGGTCGCTAAGAGTCTAATATCCGCTCGGGGAGGATCTTCATTATTTCCTGTGTATTGACCCATTTGCATGCCAGAACACCCCTCGGAACGAAGAGGGATGGTTTGGGGGGTTTTCGGGCTCAATTTGGTAAATTCCTATCTTGCTCAATTTTGGCCAATCCGGCCAGGTCGCTAAGAGCCTAATATCCGCTCGGGGAGGATCTTCATTATTTCCCGTGTATTGACCCATTTGCATGCCAAAACACCCCTCGGAACGAAGAGGGCTGGTTTGGGGGGTTTACGGGCTCAATTTGGTAAATTCATTTTTTGCTCGGCCAGGTCGCGAAAGAGTCTAATATCCGGTCGGGGCGGGTTAGGGGTGGGGTTAGGGGTGGGGTTGGGGTTAGGGTTAGGGTTAGGGTAAGGGTTAGGGTTAGGGTTAGGGTTAATATCCGCTCGGGGTGGATCTTCGTTATTTCCCTTATATTGACCCATTTGCATGCTAGAACACCCCTGGGAGCGAAGAGGGTTCGTTTTGGGGGTTTTCGGGTTCAATATGGTAAATTCTTATTTTACTCAATTTTGGCCAATTCGGCCAAAAGCCTAATATCCGCTCGGGATGGATCTTCTTTTTTTCCCGTATATTGACCCATTTGGATGCTAGAACACCCTTCGGAGCGAAGAGGGCTGGTTTGGGGGGTTTTATGGCTCATTTTGGTAAATTCCTATTTTGCACGGCCAGGTCGCGAAAGAGTCTAATATCCGGTCGGGGTGGGTTAGGGGTGAGGTTAGGGGTGTGGTTTGGGGTTGGGGTTGGGGTTAGGGTTAGGTCGCTAAGAGCCTAATATCCGCTCGGGGAGGATCTTCATTATTTCCCGTGTATTGACCCATTTGCATGCCAAAACACCCCTCGGAACGAAGAGGGCTGGTTTGGGGGGTTTACGGGCTCAATTTGGTAAATTCCTTTTTTGCTCGGCCAGGTCGCGAAAAGTCTAATATCCGGTCGGGGCGGGTTAGGGGTGGGGTTAGGGGTGGGGTTGGGGTTAGGGTTAGGGTTAGGGTAAGGGTTAGGGTTAGGGTTAGGGTTAATATCCGCTCGGGGTGGATCTTCGTTATTTCCCTTATATTGACCCATTTGCATGCTAGAACACCCCTGGGAGCGAAGAGGGTTCGTTTTGGGGGTTTTCGGGTTCAATATGGTAAATTCTTATTTTACTCAATTTTGGCCAATTCGGCCAAAAGCCTAATATCCGCTCGGGATGGATCTTCTTTTTTTCCCGTATATTGACCCATTTGGATGCTAGAACACCCTTCGGAGCGAAGAAGGCTGGTTTGGGGGGTGTTATCGCTCATTTTGGTAAATTCCTATTTTGCTCGGCCAGGTCGCGAAAGAGTCTAATATCCGGTCGGGGTGGGTTAGGGGAGGGGTTAGGGCTGGGGTTTGGGGTTGGAGTTTGGGGTTGGGGTTGGGGTTAGGGTTAGGTTAGGGTAAGGGTTACGGTTAGGGTTAATATCTGCTCGGGGAGGATCTTCTTTATTTCCCGTATATTGACCCATTTGGATACTAGAACACCACTCGGAGCAACGAGGGCTGGTTTGGGGGGTTTTATGGCTCATGTTGGTAAATTCCTAATTTTGCTAAATTTTGGCCAATTCAGCCAGGTCGCTAAGACCCTAATATCCGATCGGCGAGGATCTTCTTTATTTCCCGTATATTGACCCATTTGGATGCTAGAACACCCCTTGGAGCGAAGAGGGCTGGTTTTGGTGGTTTTTGGGCTCAATTTGGTAAATTCCTTTCTTTGCTCAATTTCGGCCAATTCGGACAGGTCGCTAAGAGCCTAATATCCGCTCGGGGAGGATCTTCATTATTTCCCGTGTATTGACCCATTTGCATGCCAGAACACCCCTCGGAACGAAGAGGGATGGTTTGGGGGGTTTTCGGGCTCAATTTGGTAAATTCCTTTTTTGCTCGGCCAGGTCGCGAAAGAGTCTAATATCCGGTCGGGGCGGGTTAGGGGTGGGGTTAGGGGTGGGGTTGGGGTTAGGGTTAGGGTTAATATCCGCTCGGGGTGGATCTTCGTTATTTCCCTTATATTGACCCATTTGCATGGTAGAACACCCCTGGGAGCGAAGAGGGTTCGTTTTGGGGGTTTTCGGGCTCAATATGGTAAATTCTTATTTTACTCAATTTTGGCCAATTCGGCCAAAAGCCTAATATCCGCTCGGGATGGATCTTCTTTTTTTCCCGTATATTGACCCATTTGGATGCTAGAACACCCTTCGGAGCGAAGAGGGCTGGTTTGGGGGGTTTTATGGCTCATTTTGGTAAATTCCTATTTTACTCGGCCAGGTCGCGAAAGAGCCTAATATCCGGTCGGGGTGGGTTAGGGGTAGGGTAGGGTTAGGGCTGGGGTTGGGGTTTGGGGTTGGGGTTAGGGTTAATATCCGCTCGGGGTGGATCTTCGTTATTTCCCGTATATTGACCCATTCGCATGCTAGAACACCCCTCGGAACGAAGAGGGATGGTTTGAGGGGTTTTCGGGCTCAATTTATTAAATTCCTATTTTGCTCAATTTTGGCCAATCCGGCCAGGTCGCTAAGAGCCTAATATCCGCTCGGGGAGGATCTTCATTATTTCCCGTGTATTGAACCATTTGCATGCCAGAACACCCCTCGGAACGAAGAGGGCTGGTTTGGGGGGTTTACGGGCTCAATTTGGTAAATTCCTTTTTTTGCTCGGCCAGGTCGCGAAACAGTCCAATATCCGGTTGGGGTGGGTTAGGGGTGGGGTTAGGGGTGGGGTTGGGGTTAGGGTTAGGGTTAATATCCGCTCAGGGTGAATCTTCGTTATTTCCCTTATATTGACCCATTTGCATGCTAGAACACCCCTGGGAGCGAAGAGGGTTCGTTTTGGGGGTTTTCGGGCTCAATATGGTAAATTCTTATTTTACTCAATTTTGGCCAATTCGGCCAAAAGCCTAATATCCGCTCGGGGAGGATCTTCTTTATTTCCCGTATATTGACCCATTTGGATGCTAGAACACCCTTCGGAGCGAAGAGGGCTGGTTTTGGGGGTTTTATGGCTCATTTTGGTAAATTCCTATTTTGCACGGCCAGGTCGCGAAAGAGTCTAATATCCGGTCGGGGTGGGTTAGGGGTGAGGTTAGGGGTGTGGTTTGGGGTTGGGGTTGGGGTTTGGGGTTGGGGTTGGGGTTAGGGTTAGGGTTAGGGTAAGGGTTAGGGTTAGGGTTAGGGTTAATATCCGCTCGGGGTGGATCTTCTTTATTTCCCGTATATTCACCCATTTGGATGCTAGAACACCCCTCGGAACGAAGAGGGCTGGTTTGGGGGGTTTTATGGCTCAATTTGGTAAATTCCTATTTTGCTCAATTTTAGCCAATTAGGCCAGGTCGCGAAGAGCCTAATATCCGCTCGGGGAGGATCTTCTTTATTTCCCGTATATTGACCCATTTGGATGCTAGAACACCCCTTGGAGCGAAGAGGGCTGGTTTTGGGGGTTTTTGGGCTCAATTTGGTAAATTCCTTTTTTGCTCAATTTCGGCCAATTCGGCCAGGTCGCTAAGAGTCTAATATCCGCTCGGGGAGGATCTTCATTATTTCCTGTGTATTGACCCATTTCCATGCCAGAACACCCCTCGGAACGAAGAGGGATGGTTTGGGGGGTTTTCGGGCTCAATTTGGTAAATTCCTATTTTGTTCAATTTTGGCCAATCCGGCCAGGTCGCTAAGAGCCTAATATCCGCTCGGGGAGGATCTTCATTATTTCCCGTGTATTGACCCATTTGCATGCCAAAGCACCCCTCGGAACGAAGAGGGCTGGTTTGGGGGGTTTACGGGCTCAATTTGGTGAATTCCTTTTTTGCTCGGCCAGGTCGCGAAAGAGTCTAATATCCGGTCGGGGCGGGTTAGGGGTGGGGTTAGGGGTGGGGTTGGGGTTAGGGTTAGGGTTAGGGTAAGGGTTAGGGTTAGGGTTAGGGTTAATATCCGCTCGGGGTGGATCTTCGTTATTTCCCTTATATTGACCCATTTGCATGCTAGAACACCCCTGGGAGCGAAGAGGGTTCGTTTTGGGGGTTTTCGGGTTCAATATGGTAAATTCTTATTTTACTCAATTTTGGCCAATTCGGCCAAAAGCCTAATATCCGCTCGGGATGGATCTTCTTTTTTTCCCGTATATTGACCCATTTGGATGCTAGAACACCCTTCGGAGCGAAGAAGGCTGGTTTGGGGGGTTTTATGGCTCATTTTGGTAAATTCCTATTTTGCTCGGCCAGGTCGCGAAAGAGTCTAATATCCGGTCGGGGTGGGTTAGGGGAGGGGTTAGGGGTGGGGTTTGGGGTTGGAGTTTTGGGTTGGGGTTGGGGTTAGGGTTAGGGTTAGGGTAAGGGTTAGGGTTAGGGTTAATATCTGCTCGGGGAGGATCTTCTTTATTTCCCGTATATTGACCCATTTGGATACTAGAACACCACTCGGAGCAACGAGGGCTGGTTTGGGGGGTTTTATGGCTCATTTTGGTAAATTCCTAATTTTGCTAAATTTTGGCCAATTCAGCCCGGTCGCTAAGACCCTAATATCCGATCGGCGAGGATCTTCTTTATTTCCCGTATATTGACCCATTTGGATGCTAGAACACCCCTTGGAGCGAAGAGGGCTGGTTTTGGTGGTTTTTGGGCTCAATTTGGTAAATTCCTTTCTTTGCTCAATTTCGGCCAATTCGGACAGGTCGCTAAGAGCCTAATATCCGCTCGGGGAGGATCTTCATTATTTCCCGTGTATTGACCCATTTGCATGCCAGAACACCCCTCGGAACGAAGAGGGATGGTTTGGGGGGTTTTCGGGCTCAATTTGGTAAATTCCTTTTTTGCTCGGCCAGGTCGCGAAACAGTCTAATATCCGGTTAGGGTGGGTTAGGGGTGGGGTTAGGGGTGGGGTTGGGGTTAGGGTTAGGGTTAATATCCGCTCAGGGTGAATCTTCGTTATTTCCCTTATATTGACCCATTTGCATGCTAGAACACCCCTGGGAGCGAAGAGGGTTCGTTTTGGGGGTTTTCGGGCTCAATATGGTAAATTCCTATTTTACTCAATTTTGGCCAATTCGGCCAAAAGCCTAATATCCGCTCGGGATGGATCTTCTTTTTTTCCCGTATATTGACCCATTTGCATGCCAGAACACCCCTCGGAACGAAGAGGGCTGGTTTGGGGGGTTTTATGGCTCATTTTGGTAAATTCCTATTTTGCTAAATTTTGGCCAATTCAGCCAGGTCGCTAAGAGCAAAATATCCGCTCGGGGAGGATCTTCATTATTTCCCGTGTATTGACCCATTTGCATGCCAGAACACTCTCGGAACGAAGAGGGCTGGTTTGGGGGGTTTTCGGGCTCAATTGATTAAATTCCTATTTTGCTCAATTTTGGCCAATTCGGCCAAAAGCCTAATATCCGCTCGGGGTGGATTTTCTTTATTTCCCGTATATTGACCCATTTGCATGCTAGAACACCACTCGGAGCAACGAGGGCTGGTTTGGGGGGTTTTATGGCTCATTTTGGTAAATTCCTATTTTGCTAAATTTTGGCCAATTCAGCCAGGTCGCTAAGAGCCAAATATCCGCTCGGGGAGGATCTTCATTATTTCCCGTGTATTGACCCATTTGCATGCCAGAACACCCCTTGGAGCGAAGAGGGCTGGTTTTGGGGGTTTTTGGGCTCAATTTGGTAAATTCCTTTTTTGCTCAATTTCGGCCAATTCGGCCAGGTCGCGAAGAGCCTAATATCCGCTCGGGGAGGATCTTCTTTATTTCCCGTATATTGACCCATTTGGATGCTAGAACACCCCTTGGAGCGAAGAGGGCTGGTTTTGGGGGTTTTTGGGCTCAATTTGGTAAATTCCTTTTTTGCTCAATTTCGGCCAATTCGGCCAGGTCGCTAAGAGTCTAATATCCGCTCGGGGAGGATCTTCATTATTTCCCGTGTATTGACCCATTTGCATGCCAAAACACCCCTCGGAACGAAGAGGGCTGGTTTGGGGGGTTTACGGGCTCAATTTGGTAAATTCCTTTTTTGCTCGGCCAGGTCGCGAAAGAGTCTAATATCCGGTCGGGGTGGGTTAGGGGTGGGGTTATGGGTGGGGTTTGGGGTTGGGGTTTGGGGTTGGGGTTGGGGTTAGGGTTAGGGTTAGGGTTAGGGTTAGGGTAAGGGTTAGGGTTAGGGTTAATATCCGCTCGGGGTGGATCTTCGTTATTTCCCTTATATTGACCCATTTGCATATCTAGAACACCCCTGGGAGCGAAGAGGGTTCGTTTTGGGGGTTTTCGGGCTCAATATGGTAAATTCTTATTTTACTCAATTTTGGCCAATTCGGCCAGGTCGTGAAAAGCCTAATATCCGCTCGGGGAGGATCTTCTTTATTTCCCGTATATTGACCCATTTGGATGCTAGAACACCACTCGGAGCGAAGAGGGCTGGTTTGGGGGGTTTTTGGGCTCAATTTGGTAAGTTCCTTTTTTGCTAAATTTTGGCCAATTAGGCCAGGTCGCGAAGAGCCTAATATCCGCTCGGGGAGGATCTTCTTTATTTCCCGTATATTGACCCATTTGGATGCTAGAACACCCCTTGGAGCGAAGAGGGCTGGTTTTGGTGGTTTTTGGGCTCAATTTGGTAAATTCCTTTCTTTGCTCAATTTCGGCCAATTCGGACAGGTCGCTAAGAGCCTAATATCCGCTCGGGGAGGATCTTCATTATTTCCCGTGTATTGACCCATTTGCATGCCAGAACACCCCTCGGAACGAAGAGGGATGGTTTGGGGGGTTTTCGGGCTCAATTTGGTAAATTCCTTTTTTGCTCGGCCAGGTCGCGAAAGAGTCTAATATCCGGTCGGGGCGGGTTAGGGGTGGGGTTAGGGGTGGGGTTAGGGTTAATATCCGCTCGGGGTGGATCTTCGTTATTTCCCGTATATTGACCCATTTGCATGCTAGAACACCCCTCGGAACGAAGAGGGATGGTTTGAGGGGTTTTCGGGCTCAATTTATTAAATTCCTATTTTGCTCAATTTTGGCCAATCCGGCCAGGTCGCTAAGAGCCTAATATCCGCTCGGGGAGGATCTTCATTATTTCCCGTGTATTGAACCATTTGCATGCCAGAACACCCCTCGGAACGAAGAGGGCTGGTTTGGGGGGTTTACGGGCTCAATTTGGTAAATTCCTTTTTTTGCTCGGCCAGGTCGTGAAACAGTCTAATATCCGGTTGGGGTGGGTTAGGGGTGGGGTTAGGGGTGGCGTTGGGGTTAGGGTTAGGGTTAATATCCGCTCAGGGTGAATCTTCGTTATTTCCCTTATATTGACCCATTTGCATGCTAGAACACCCCTGGGAGCGAAGAGGGTTCGTTTTGGGGGTTTTCGGGCTCAATATGGTAAATTCTTATTTTACTCAATTTTGGCCAATTCGGCCAAAAGCCTAATATCCGCTCGGGATGGATCTTCTTTTTTTCCCGTATATTGACCCATTTGGATGCTAGAACACCCTTCGGAGCGAAGAGGGCTGGTTTGGGGGGTTTTATGGCTCATTTTGGTAAATTCCTATTTTGCACGGCCAGGTCGCGAAAGAGTCTAATATCCGGTCGGGGTGGGTTAGGGGTGAGGTTAGGGGTGTGGTTTGGGGTTGGGGTTGGGGTTTGGGGTTGGGGTTGGGGTTAGGGTTAGGGTTAGGGTAAGGGTTAGGGTTAGGGTTAGGGTTAATATCCGCTCGGGGTGGATCTTCTTTATTTCCCGTATATTCACCCATTTGGATGCTAGAACACCCCTCGGAACGAAGAGGGCTGGTTTGGGGGGTTTTATGGCTCAATTTGGTAAATTCCTATTTTGCTCAATTTTAGCCAATTAGGCCAGGTCGCGAAGAGCCTAATATCCGCTCGGGGAGGATCTTCTTTATTTCCCGTATATTGACCCATTTGGATGCTAGAACACCCCTTGGAGCGAAGAGGGCTGGTTTTGGGGGTTTTTGGGCTCAATTTGGTAAATTCCTTTTTTGCTCAATTTCGGCCAATTCGGCCAGGTCGCTAAGAGTCTAATATCCGCTCGGGGAGGATCTTCATTATTTCCTGTGTATTGACCCATTTGCATGCCAGAACACCCCTCGGAACGAAGAGGGATGGTTTGGGGGGTTTTCGGGCTCAATTTGGTAAATTCCTATTTTGTTCAATTTTGGCCAATCCGGCCAGGTCGCTAAGAGCCTAATATCCGCTCGGGGAGGATCTTCATTATTTCCCGTGTATTGACCCATTTGCATGCCAAAGCACCCCTCGGAACGAAGAGGGCTGGTTTGGGGGGTTTACGGGCTCAATTTGGTGAATTCCTTTTTTGCTCGGCCAGGTCGCAAAAGAGTCTAATATCCGGTCGGGGCGGGTTAGGGGTGGGGTTAGGGGTGGGGTTGGGGTTAGGGTTAGGGTTAGGGTAAGGGTTAGGGTTAGGGTTAGGGTTAATATCCGCTCGGGGTGGATCTTCGTTATTTCCCTTATATTGACCCATTTGCATGCTAGAACACCCCTGGGAGCGAAGAGGGTTCGTTTTGGGGGTTTTCGGGTTCAATATGGTAAATTCTTATTTTACTCAATTTTGGCCAATTCGGCCAAAAGCCTAATATCCGCTCGGGATGGATCTTCTTTTTTTCCCGTATATTGACCCATTTGGATGCTAGAACACCCTTCGGAGCGAAGAAGGCTGGTTTGGGGGGTTTTATGGCTCATTTTGGTAAATTCCTATTTTGCTCGGCCAGGTCGCGAAAGAGTCTAATATCCGGTCGGGGTGGGTTAGGGGAGGGGTTAGGGGTGGGGTTTGGGGTTGGAGTTTGGGGTTGGGGTTGGGGTTAGGGTTAGGGTTAGGGTAAGGGTTAGGGTTAGGGTTAATATCTGCTCGGGGAGGATCTTCTTTATTTCCCGTATATTGACCCATTTGGATACTAGAACACCACTTGGAGCAACGAGGGCTGGTTTGGGGGGTTTTATGGCTCATTTTGGTAAATTCCTAATTTTGCTAAATTTTGGCCAATTCAGCCAGGTCGCTAAGACCCTAATATCCGATCGGCGAGGATCTTCTTTATTTCCCGTATATTGACCCATTTGGATGCTAGAACACCCCTTGGAGCGAAGAGGGCTGGTTTTGGTGGTTTTTGGGCTCAATTTGGTAAATTCCTTTCTTTGCTCAATTTCGGCCAATTCGGACAGGTCGCTAAGAGCCTAATATCCGCTCGGGGAGGATCTTCATTATTTCCCGTGTATTGACCCATTTGCATGCCAGAACACCCCTCGGAACGAAGAGGGATGGTTTGGGGGGTTTTCGGGCTCAATTTGGTAAATTCCTTTTTTGCTCGGCCAGGTCGCGAAAGAGTCTAATATCCGGTCGGGGCGGGTTAGGGGTGGGGTTAGGGGTGGGGTTGGGGTTAGGGTTAGGGTTAATATCCGCTCGGGGTGGATCTTCGTTATTTCCCGTATATTGACCCATTTGCATGCTAGAACACCCCTCGGAACGAAGAGGGATGGTTTGAGGGGTTTTCGGGCTCAATTTATTAAATTCCTATTTTGCTCAATTTTGGCCAATCCGGCCAGGTCGCTAAGAGCCTAATATCCGCTCGGGGAGGATCTTCATTATTTCCCGTGTATTGAACCATTTGCATGCCAGAACACCCCTCGGAACGAAGAGGGCTGGTTTGGGGGGTTTACGGGCTCAATTTGGTAAATTCCTTTTTTTGCTCGGCCAGGTCGCGAAACAGTCCAATATCCGGTTGGGGTGGGTTAGGGGTGGGGTTAGGGGTGGGGTTGGGGTTAGGGTTAGGGTTAATATCCGCTCAGGGTGAATCTTCGTTATTTCCCTTATATTGACCCATTTGCATGCTAGAACACCCCTGGGAGCGAAGAGGGTTCGTTTTGGGGGTTTTCGGGCTCAATATGGTAAATTCTTATTTTACTCAATTTTGGCCAATTCGGCCAAAAGCCTAATATCCGCTCGGGGAGGATCTTCTTTATTTCCCGTATATTGACCCATTTGGATGCTAGAACACCCTTCGGAGCGAAGAGGGCTGGTTTGGGGGGTTTTATGGCTCATTTTGGTAAATTCCTATTTTGCACGGCCAGGTCGCGAAAGAGTCTAATATCCGGTCGGGGTGGGTTAGGGGTGAGGTTAGGGGTGTGGTTTGGGGTTGGGGTTGGGGTTTGGGGTTGGGGTTGGGGTTAGGGTTAGGGTTAGGGTAAGGGTTAGGGTTAGGGTTAGGGTTAATATCCGCTCGGGGTGGATCTTCTTTATTTCCCGTATATTCACCCATTTGGATGCTAGAACACCCCTCGGAACGAAGAGGGCTGGTTTGGGGGGTTTTATGGCTCAATTTGGTAAATTCCTATTTTGCTCAATTTTAGCCAATTAGGCCAGGTCGCGAAGAGCCTAATATCCGCTCGGGGAGGATCTTCTTTATTTCCCGTATATTGACCCATTTGGATGCTAGAACACCCCTTGGAGCGAAGAGGGCTGGTTTTGGGGGTTTTTGGGCTCAATTTGGTAAATTCCTTTTTTGCTCAATTTCGGCCAATTCGGCCAGGTCGCTAAGAGTCTAATATCCGCTCGGGGAGGATCTTCATTATTTCCTGTGTATTGACCCATTTGCATGCCAGAACACCCCTCGGAACGAAGAGGGATGGTTTGGGGGGTTTTCGGGCTCAATTTGGTAAATTCCTATTTTGTTCAATTTTGGCCAATCCGGCCAGGTCGCTAAGAGCCTAATATCCGCTCGGGGAGGATCTTCATTATTTCCCGTGTATTGACCCATTTGCATGCCAAAGCACCCCTCGGAACGAAGAGGGCTGGTTTGGGGGGTTTACGGGCTCAATTTGGTGAATTCCTTTTTTGCTCGGCCAGGTCGCGAAAGAGTCTAATATCCGGTCGGGGCGGGTTAGGGGTGGGGTTAGGGGTGGGGTTGGGGTTAGGGTTAGGGTTAGGGTAAGGGTTAGGGTTAGGGTTAGGGTTAATATCCGCTCGGGGTGGATCTTCGTTATTTCCCTTATATTGACCCATTTGCATGCTAGAACACCCCTGGGAGCGAAGAGGGTTCGTTTTGGGGGTTTTCGGGTTCAATATGGTAAATTCTTATTTTACTCAATTTTGGCCAATTCGGCCAAAAGCCTAATATCCGCTCGGGATGGATCTTCTTTTTTTCCCGTATATTGACCCATTTGGATGCTAGAACACCCTTCGGAGCGAAGAAGGCTGGTTTGGGGGGTTTTATGGCTCATTTTGGTAAATTCCTATTTTGCTCGGCCAGGTCGCGAAAGAGTCTAATATCCGGTCGGGGTGGGTTAGGGGAGGGGTTAGGGGTGGGGTTTGGGGTTGGAGTTTGGGGTTGGGGTTGGGGTTAGGGTTAGGGTTAGGGTAAGGGTTAGGGTTAGGGTTAATATCTGCTCGGGGAGGATCTTCTTTATTTCCCGTATATTGACCCATTTGGATACTAGAACACCACTCGGAGCAACGAGGGCTGGTTTGGGGGGTTTTATGGCTCATTTTGGTAAATTCCTAATTTTGCTAAATTTTGGCCAATTCAGCCAGGTCGCTAAGACCCTAATATCCGATCGGCGAGGATCTTCTTTATTTCCCGTATATTGACCCATTTGGATGCTAGAACACCCCTTGGAGCGAAGAGGGCTGGTTTTGGTGGTTTTTGGGCTCAATTTGGTAAATTCCTTTCTTTGCTCAATTTCGGCCAATTCGGACAGGTCGCTAAGAGCCTAATATCCGCTCGGGGAGGATCTTCATTATTTCCCGTGTATTGACCCATTTGCATGCCAGAACACCCCTCGGAACGAAGAGGGATGGTTTGGGGGGTTTTCGGGCTCAATTTGGTAAATTCCTTTTTTGCTCGGCCAGGTCGCGAAAGAGTCTAATATCCGGTCGGGGCGGGTTAGGGGTGGGGTTAGGGGTGGGGTTGGGGTTAGGGTTAGGGTTAATATCCGCTCGGGGTGGATCTTCGTTATTTCCCTTATATTGACCCATTTGCATGGTAGAACACCCCTGGGAGCGAAGAGGGTTCGTTTTGGGGGTTTTCGGGCTCAATATGGTAAATTCTTATTTTACTCAATTTTGGCCAATTCGGCCAAAAGCCTAATATCCGCTCGGGATGGATCTTCTTTTTTTCCCGTATATTGACCCATTTGGATGCTAGAACACCCTTCGGAGCGAAGAGGGCTGGTTTGGGGGGTTTTATGGCTCATTTTGGTAAATTCCTATTTTACTCGGCCAGGTCGCGAAAGAGCCTAATATCCGGTCGGGGTGGGTTAGGGGTAGGGTAGGGTTAGGGCTGGGGTTGGGGTTTGGGGTTGGGGTTAGGGTTAATATCCGCTCGGGGTGGATCTTCGTTATTTCCCGTATATTGACCCATTTGCATGCTAGAACACCCTTCGGAACGAAGAGGGATGGTTTGAGGGGTTTTCGGGCTCAATTTATTAAATTCCTATTTTGCTCAATTTTGGCCAATCCGGCCAGGTCGCTAAGAGCCTAATATCCGCTCGGGGAGGATCTTCATTATTTCCCGTGTATTGACCCATTTGCATGCCAGAACACCCCTCGGAACGAAGAGGGATGGTTTGGGGGGTTTTCGGGCTCAATTTGGTAAATTCCTTTTTTGCTCGGCCAGGTCGCGAAAGAGTCTAATATCCGGTCGGGGCGGGTTAGGGGTGGGGTTAGGGGTGGGGTTGGGGTTAGGGTTAGGGTTAATATCCGCTCGGGGTGGATCTTCGTTATTTCCCTTATATTGACCCATTTGCATGGTAGAACACCCCTGGGAGCGAAGAGGGTTCGTTTTGGGGGTTTTCGGGCTCAATATGGTAAATTCTTATTTTACTCAATTTTGGCCAATTCGGCCAAAAGCCTAATATCCGCTCGGGATGGATCTTCTTTTTTTCCCGTATATTGACCCATTTGGATGCTAGAACACCCTTCGGAGCGAAGAGGGCTGGTTTGGGGGGTTTTATGGCTCATTTTGGTAAATTCCTATTTTACTCGGCCAGGTCGCGAAAGAGCCTAATATCCGGTCGGGGTGGGTTAGGGGTAGGGTAGGGTTAGGGCTGGGGTTGGGGTTTGGGGTTGGGGTTAGGGTTAATATCCGCTCGGGGTGGATCTTCGTTATTTCCCGTATATTGACCCATTTGCATGCTAGAACACCCTTCGGAACGAAGAGGGATGGTTTGACGGGTTTTCGGGCTCAATTTATTAAATTCCTATTTTGCTCAATTTTGGCCAATCCGGCCAGGTCGCTAAGAGCCTAATATCCGCTCGGGGAGGATCTTCATTATTTCCCGTGTATTGACCCATTTGCATGCCAGAACACCCCTCGGAACGAAGAGGGCTGGTTTGGGGGGTTTACGGGCTCAATTTGGTAAATTCCTTTTTTTGCTCGGCCAGGTCGCGAAACAGTCTAATATCCGGTTAGGGTGGGTTAGGGGTGGAGTTAGGGGTGGGGTTGGGGTTAGGGTTAGGGTTAATATCCGCTCAGGGTGAATCTTCGTTATTTCCCTTATATTGACCCATTTGCATGCTAGAACACCCCTGGGAGCGAAGAGGGTTCGTTTTGGGGGTTTTCGGGCTCAATATGGTAAATTCTTATTTTACTCAATTTTGGCCAATTCGGCCAAAAGCCTAATATCCGCTCGGGGAGGATCTTCTTTATTTCCCGTATATTGACCCATTTGGATGCTAGAACACCCTTCGGAGCGAAGAGGGCTGGTTTGGGGGGTTTTATGGCTCATTTTGGTAAATTCCTATTTTGCACGGCCAGGTCGCGAAAAAATCTAATATCCGGTCGGGGTGGGTTAGGGGTGAGGTTAGGGGTGTGGTTTGGGGTTGGGGTTGGGGTTTGGGGTTGGGGTTGGGGTTAGGGTTAGGGTTAGGGTAAGGGTTAGGGTTAGGGTTAGGGTTAATATCCGCTCGGGGTGGATCTTCTTTATTTCCCGTATATTCACCCATTTGGATGCTAGAACACCCCTCGGAACGAAGAGGGCTGGTTTGGGGGGTTTTATGGCTCAATTTGGTAAATTCCTATTTTGCTCAATTTTAGCCAATTAGGCCAGGTCGCGAAGAGCCTAATATCCGCTCGGGGAGGATCTTCTTTATTTCCCGTATATTGACCCATTTGGATGCTAGAACACCCCTTGGAGCGAAGAGGGCTGGTTTTGGGGGTTTTTGGGCTCAATTTGGTAAATTCCTTTTTTGCTCAATTTCGGCCAATTCGGCCAGGTCGCTAAGAGTCTAATATCCGCTCGGGGAGGATCTTCATTATTTCCTGTGTATTGACCCATTTGCATGCCAGAACACCCCTCGGAACGAAGAGGGATGGTTTGGGGGGTTTTCGGGCTCAATTTGGTAAATTCCTATTTTGTTCAATTTTGGCCAATCCGGCCAGGTCGCTAAGAGCCTAATATCCGCTCGGGGAGGATCTTCATTATTTCCCGTGTATTGACCCATTTGCATGCCAAAGCACCCCTCGGAACGAAGAGGGCTGGTTTGGGGGGTTTACGGGCTCAATTTGGTGAATTCCTTTTTTGCTCGGCCAGGTCGCGAAAGAGTCTAATATCCGGTCGGGGCGGGTTAGGGGTTGGGTTAGGGGTGGGGTTGGGGTTAGGGTTAGGGTTAGGGTAAGGGTTAGGGTTAGGGTTAGGGTTAATATCCGCTCGGGGTGGATCTTCGTTATTTCCCTTATATTGACCCATTTGCATGCTAGAACACCCCTGGGAGCGAAGAGGGTTCGTTTTGGGGGTTTTCGGGTTCAATATGGTAAATTCTTATTTTACTCAATTTTGGCCAATTCGGCCAAAAGCTTAATATCCGCTCGGGATGGATCTTCTTTTTTTCCCGTATATTGACCCATTTGGATGCTAGAACACCCTTCGGAGCGAAGAAGGCTGGTTTGGGGGGTTTTATGGCTCATTTTGGTAAATTCCTATTTTGCTCGGCCAGGTCGCGAAAGAGTCTAATATCCGGTCGGGGTGGGTTAGGGGAGGGGTTAGGGGTGGGGTTTGGGGTTGGAGTTTGGGGTTGGGGTTGGGGTTAGGGTTAGGGTTAGGGTAAGGGTTAGGGTTAGGGTTAATATCTGCTCGGGGAGGATCTTCTTTATTTCCCGTATATTGACCCATTTGGATACTAGAACACCACTCGGAGCAACGAGGGCTGGTTTGGGGGGTTTTATGGCTCATTTTGGTAAATTCCTAATTTTGCTAAATTTTGGCCAATTCAGCCAGGTCGCTAAGACCCTAATATCCGATCGGCGAGGATCTTCTTTATTTCCCGTATATTGACCCATTTGGATGCTAGAACACCCCTTGGAGCGAAGAGGGCTGGTTTTGGTGGTTTTTGGGCTCAATTTGGTAAATTCCTTTCTTTGCTCAATTTCGGCCAATTCGGACAGGTCGCTAAGAGCCTAATATCCGCTCGGGGAGGATCTTCATTATTTCCCGTGTATTGACCCATTTGCATGCCAGAACACCCCTCGGAACGAAGAGGGATGGTTTGGGGGGTTTTCGGGCTCAATTTGGTAAATTCCTTTTTTGCTCGGCCAGGTCGCGAAAGAGTCTAATATCCGGTCGGGGCGGGTTAGGGGTGGGGTTAGGGGTGGGGTTGGGGTTAGGGTTAGGGTTAATATCCGCTCGGGGTGGATCTTCGTTATTTCCCTTATATTGACCCATTTGCATGGTAGAACACCCCTGGGAGCGAAGAGGGTTCGTTTTGGGGGTTTTCGGGCTCAATATGGTAAATTCTTATTTTACTCAATTTTGGCCAATTCGGCCAAAAGCCTAATATCCGCTCGGGATGGATCTTCTTTTTTTCCCGTATATTGACCCATTTGGATGTTAGAACACCCTTCGGAGCGAAGAGGGCTGGTTTGGGGGGTTTTATGGCTCATTTTGGTAAATTCCTATTTTACTCGGCCAGGTCGCGAAAGAGCCTAATATCCGGTCGGGGTGGGTTAGGGGTAGGGTAGGGTTAGGGCTGGGGTTGGGGTTAGGGTTAATATCCGCTCGGGGTGGATCTTCGTTATTTCCCGTATATTGACCCATTTGCATGCTAGAACACCCTTCGGAACGAAGAGGGATGGTTTGAGGGGTTTTCGGGCTCAATTTATTAAATTCCTATTTTGCTCAATTTTGGCCAATCCGGCCAGGTCGCTAAGAGCCTAATATCCGCTCGGGGAGGATCTTCATTATTTCCCGTGTATTGACCCATTTGCATGCCAGAACACCCCTCGGAACGAAGAGGGCTGGTTTGGGGGGTTTACGGGCTCAATTTGGTAAATTCCTTTTTTTGCTCGGCCAGGTCGCGAAACAGTCTAATATCCGGTTAGGGTGGGTTAGGGGTGGAGTTAGGGGTGGGGTTGGGGTTAGGGTTAGGGTTAATATCCGCTCAGGGTGAATCTTCGTTATTTCCCTTATATTGACCCATTTGCATGCTAGAACACCCCTGGGAGCGAAGAGGGTTCGTTTTGGGGGTTTTCGGGCTCAATATGGTAAATTCTTATTTTACTCAATTTTGGCCAATTCGGCCAAAAGCCTAATATCCGCTCGGGGAGGATCTTCTTTATTTCCCTTATATTGACCCATTTGCATGCTAGAACACCCCTGGGAGCGAAGAGGGTTCGTTTTGGGGGTTTTCGGGTTCAATATGGTAAATTCTTATTTTACTCAATTTTGGCCAATTCGGCCAAAAGCCTAATATCCGCTCGGGATGGATCTTCTTTTTTTCCCGTATATTGACCCATTTGGATGCTAGAACACCCTTCGGAGCGAAGAAGGCTGGTTTGGGGGGTTTTATGGCTCATTTTGGTAAATTCCTATTTTGCTCGGCCAGGTCGCGAAAGAGTCTAATATCCGGTCGGGGTGGGTTAGGGGAGGGGTTAGGGGTGGGGTTTGGGGTTGGAGTTTTGGGTTGGGGTTGGGGTTAGGGTTAGGGTTAGGGTAAGGGTTAGGGTTAGGGTTAATATCTGCTCGGGGAGGATCTTCTTTATTTCCCGTATATTGACCCATTTGGATACTAGAACACCACTCGGAGCAACGAGGGCTGGTTTGGGGGGTTTTATGGCTCATTTTGGTAAATTCCTAATTTTGCTAAATTTTGGCCAATTCAGCCAGGTCGCTAAGACCCTAATATCCGATCGGCGAGGATCTTCTTTATTTCCCGTATATTGACCCATTTGGATGCTAGAACACCCCTTGGAGCGAAGAGGGCTGGTTTTGGTGGTTTTTGGGCTCAATTTGGTAAATTCCTTTCTTTGCTCAATTTCGGCCAATTCGGACAGGTCGCTAAGAGCCTAATATCCGCTCGGGGAGGATCTTCATTATTTCCCGTGTATTGACCCATTTGCATGCCAGAACACCCCTCGGAACGAAGAGGGATGGTTTGGGGGGTTTTCGGGCTCAATTTGGTAAATTCCTTTTTTGCTCGGCCAGGTCGCGAAACAGTCTAATATCCGGTTAGGGTGGGTTAGGGGTGGGGTTAGGGGTGGGGTTGGGGTTAGGGTTAGGGTTAATATCCGCTCAGGGTGAATCTTCGTTATTTCCCTTATATTGACCCATTTGCATGCTAGAACACCCCTGGGAGCGAAGAGGGTTCGTTTTGGGGGTTTTCGGGCTCAATATGGTAAATTCCTATTTTACTCAATTTTGGCCAATTCGGCCAAAAGCCTAATATCCGCTCGGGATGGATCTTCTTTTTTTCCCGTATATTGACCCATTTGGATGCTAGAACACCCCTCGGAACGAAGAGGGCTGGTTTGGGGGGTTTTATGGCTCATTTTGGTAAATTCCTATTTTACTCGGCCAGGTCGCGAAAGAGCCTAATATCCGGTCGGGGTGGGTTAGGGGTAGGGTAGGGTTAGGGCTGGGGTTGGGGTTAGGGTTAATATCCGCTCGGGGTGGATCTTCGTTATTTCCCGTATATTGACCCATTTGCATGCTAGAACACCCTTCGGAACGAAGAGGGATGGTTTGAGGGGTTTTCGGGCTCAATTTATTAAATTCCTATTTTGCTCAATTTTGGCCAATCCGGCCAGGTCGCTAAGAGCCTAATATCCGCTCGGGGAGGATCTTCATTATTTCCCGTGTATTGACCCATTTGCATGCCAGAACACCCCTCGGAACGAAGAGGGCTGGTTTGGGGGGTTTACGGGCTCAATTTGGTAAATTCCTTTTTTTGCTCGGCCAGGTCGCGAAACAGTCTAATATCCGGTTAGGGTGGGTTAGGGGTGGAGTTAGGGGTGGGGTTGGGGTTAGGGTTAGGGTTAATATCCGCTCAGGGTGAATCTTCGTTATTTCCCTTATATTGACCCATTTGCATGCTAGAACACCCCTGGGAGCGAAGAGGGTTCGTTTTGGGGGTTTTCGGGCTCAATATGGTAAATTCTTATTTTACTCAATTTTGGCCAATTCGGCCAAAAGCCTAATATCCGCTCGGGGAGGATCTTCTTTATTTCCCTTATATTGACCCATTTGCATGCTAGAACACCCCTGGGAGCGAAGAGGGTTCGTTTTGGGGGTTTTCGGGTTCAATATGGTAAATTCTTATTTTACTCAATTTTGGCCAATTCGGCCAAAAGCCTAATATCCGCTCGGGATGGATCTTCTTTTTTTCCCGTATATTGACCCATTTGGATGCTAGAACACCCTTCGGAGCGAAGAAGGCTGGTTTGGGGGGTTTTATGGCTCATTTTGGTAAATTCCTATTTTGCTCGGCCAGGTCGCGAAAGAGTCTAATATCCGGTCGGGGTGGGTTAGGGGAGGGGTTAGGGGTGGGGTTTGGGGTTGGAGTTTTGGGTTGGGGTTGGGGTTAGGGTTAGGGTTAGGGTAAGGGTTAGGGTTAGGGTTAATATCTGCTCGGGGAGGATCTTCTTTATTTCCCGTATATTGACCCATTTGGATACTAGAACACCACTCGGAGCAACGAGGGCTGGTTTGGGGGGTTTTATGGCTCATTTTGGTAAATTCCTAATTTTGCTAAATTTTGGCCAATTCAGCCAGGTCGCTAAGACCCTAATATCCGATCGGCGAGGATCTTCTTTATTTCCCGTATATTGACCCATTTGGATGCTAGAACACCCCTTGGAGCGAAGAGGGCTGGTTTTGGTGGTTTTTGGGCTCAATTTGGTAAATTCCTTTCTTTGCTCAATTTCGGCCAATTCGGACAGGTCGCTAAGAGCCTAATATCCGCTCGGGGAGGATCTTCATTATTTCCCGTGTATTGACCCATTTGCATGCCAGAACACCCCTCGGAACGAAGAGGGATGGTTTGGGGGGTTTTCGGGCTCAATTTGGTAAATTCCTTTTTTGCTCGGCCAGGTCGCGAAACAGTCTAATATCCGGTTAGGGTGGGTTAGGGGTGGGGTTAGGGGTGGGGTTGGGGTTAGGGTTAGGGTTAATATCCGCTCAGGGTGAATCTTCGTTATTTCCCTTATATTGACCCATTTGCATGCTAGAACACCCCTGGGAGCGAAGAGGGTTCGTTTTGGGGGTTTTCGGGCTCAATATGGTAAATTCCTATTTTACTCAATTTTGGCCAATTCGGCCAAAAGCCTAATATCCGCTCGGGATGGATCTTCTTTTTTTCCCGTATATTGACCCATTTGCATGCCAGAACACCCCTCGGAACGAAGAGGGCTGGTTTGGGGGGTTTTATGGCTCATTTTGGTAAATTCCTATTTTGCTAAATTTTGGCCAATTCAGCCAGGTCGCTAAGAGCAAAATATCCGCTCGGGGAGGATCTTCATTATTTCCCGTGTATTGACCCATTTGCATGCCAGAACACTCTCGGAACGAAGAGGGCTGGTTTGGGGGGTTTTCGGGCTCAATTGATTAAATTCCTATTTTGCTCAATTTTGGCCAATTCGGCCAAAAGCCTAATATCCGCTCGGGGTGGATTTTCTTTATTTCCCGTATATTGACCCATTTGCATGCTAGAACACCACTCGGAGCAACGAGGGCTGGTTTGGGGGGTTTTATGGCTCATTTTGGTAAATTCCTATTTTGCTAAATTTTGGCCAATTCAGCCAGGTCGCTAAGAGCCAAATATCCGCTCGGGGAGGATCTTCATTATTTCCCGTGTATTGACCCATTTGCATGCCAGAACACCCCTTGGAGCGAAGAGGGCTGGTTTTGGGGGTTTTTGGGCTCAATTTGGTAAATTCCTTTTTTGCTCAATTTCGGCCAATTCGGCCAGGTCGCGAAGAGCCTAATATCCGCTCGGGGAGGATCTTCTTTATTTCCCGTATATTGACCCATTTGGATGCTAGAACACCCCTTGGAGTGAAGAGGGCTGGTTTTGGGGGTTTTTGGGCTCAATTTGGTAAATTCCTTTTTTGCTCAATTTCGGCCAATTCGGCCAGGTCGCTAAGAGTCTAATATCCGCTCGGGGAGGATCTTCATTATTTCCCGTGTATTGACCCATTTGCATGCCAAAACACCCCTCGGAACGAAGAGGGCTGGTTTGGGGGGTTTACGGGCTCAATTTGGTAAATTCCTTTTTTGCTCGGCCAGGTCGCGAAAGAGTCTAATATCCGGTCGGGGTGGGTTAGGGGTGGGGTTATGGGTGGGGTTTGGGGTTGGGGTTTGGGGTTGGGGTTGGGGTTAGGGTTAGGGTTAGGGTTAGGGTTAGGGTAAGGGTTAGGGTTAGGGTTAATATCCGCTCGGGGTGGATCTTCGTTATTTCCCTTATATTGACCCATTTGCATATCTAGAACACCCCTGGGAGCGAAGAGGGTTCGTTTTGGGGGTTTTCGGGCTCAATATGGTAAATTCTTATTTTACTCAATTTCGGCCAATTCGGCCAGGTCGCTAAGAGTCTAATATCCGCTCGGGGAGGATCTTCATTATTTCCCGTGTATTGACCCATTTGCATGCCAAAACACCCCTCGGAACGAAGAGGGCTGGTTTGGGGGGTTTACGGGCTCAATTTGGTAAATTCCTTTTTTGCTCGGCCAGGTCGCGAAAGAGTCTAATATCCGGTCGGGGTGGGTTAGGGGTGGGGTTATGGGTGGGGTTTGGGGTTGGGGTTTGGGGTTGGGGTTGGGGTTAGGGTTAGGGTTAGGGTTAGGGTTAGGGTAAGGGTTAGGGTTAGGGTTAATATCCGCTCGGGGTGGATCTTCGTTATTTCCCTTATATTGACCCATTTGCATATCTAGAACACCCCTGGGAGCGAAGAGGGTTCGTTTTGGGGGTTTTCGGGCTCAATATGGTAAATTCTTATTTTACTCAATTTTGGCCAATTCGGCCAGGTCGTGAAAAGCCTAATATCCGCTCGGGGAGGATCTTCTTTATTTCCCGTATATTGACCCATTTGGATGCTAGAACACCACTCGGAGCGAAGAGGGCTGGTTTGGGGGGTTTTTGGGCTCAATTTGGTAAGTTCCTTTTTTGCTAAATTTTGGCCAATTAGGCCAGGTCGCGAAGAGCCTAATATCCGCTCGGGGAGGATCTTCTTTATTTCCCGTATATTGACCCATTTGGATGCTAGAACACCCCTTGGAGCGAAGAGGGCTGGTTTTGGTGGTTTTTGGGCTCAATTTGGTAAATTCCTTTCTTTGCTCAATTTCGGCCAATTCGGACAGGTCGCTAAGAGCCTAATATCCGCTCGGGGAGGATCTTCATTATTTCCCGTGTATTGACCCATTTGCATGCCAGAACACCCCTCGGAACGAAGAGGGATGGTTTGGGGGGTTTTCGGGCTCAATTTGGTAAATTCCTTTTTTGCTCGGCCAGGTCGCGAAAGAGTCTAATATCCGGTCGGGGCGGGTTAGGGGTGGGGTTAGGGGTGGGGTTAGGGTTAATATCCGCTCGGGGTGGATCTTCGTTATTTCCCGTATATTGACCCATTTGCATGCTAGAACACCCCTCGGAACGAAGAGGGATGGTTTGAGGGGTTTTCGGGCTCAATTTATTAAATTCCTATTTTGCTCAATTTTGGCCAATCCGGCCAGGTCGCTAAGAGCCTAATATCCGCTCGGGGAGGATCTTCATTATTTCCCGTGTATTGAACCATTTGCATGCCAGAACACCCCTCGGAACGAAGAGGGCTGGTTTGGGGGGTTTACGGGCTCAATTTGGTAAATTCCTTTTTTTGCTCGGCCAGGTCGTGAAACAGTCTAATATCCGGTTGGGGTGGGTTAGGGGTGGGGTTAGGGGTGGCGTTGGGGTTAGGGTTAGGGTTAATATCCGCTCAGGGTGAATCTTCGTTATTTCCCTTATATTGACCCATTTGCATGCTAGAACACCCCTGGGAGCGAAGAGGGTTCGTTTTGGGGGTTTTCGGGCTCAATATGGTAAATTCTTATTTTACTCAATTTTGGCCAATTCGGCCAAAAGCCTAATATCCGCTCGGGATGGATCTTCTTTTTTTCCCGTATATTGACCCATTTGGATGCTAGAACACCCTTCGGAGCGAAGAGGGCTGGTTTGGGGGGTTTTATGGCTCATTTTGGTAAATTCCTATTTTGCACGGCCAGGTCGCGAAAGAGTCTAATATCCGGTCGGGGTGGGTTAGGGGTGAGGTTAGGGGTGTGGTTTGGGGTTGGGGTTGGGGTTTGGGGTTGGGGTTGGGGTTAGGGTTAGGGTTAGGGTAAGGGTTAGGGTTAGGGTTAGGGTTAATATCCGCTCGGGGTGGATCTTCTTTATTTCCCGTATATTCACCCATTTGGATGCTAGAACACCCCTCGGAACGAAGAGGGCTGGTTTGGGGGGTTTTATGGCTCAATTTGGTAAATTCCTATTTTGCTCAATTTTAGCCAATTAGGCCAGGTCGCGAAGAGCCTAATATCCGCTCGGGGAGGATCTTCTTTATTTCCCGTATATTGACCCATTTGGATGCTAGAACACCCCTTGGAGCGAAGAGGGCTGGTTTTGGGGGTTTTTGGGCTCAATTTGGTAAATTCCTTTTTTGCTCAATTTCGGCCAATTCGGCCAGGTCGCTAAGAGTCTAATATCCGCTCGGGGAGGATCTTCATTATTTCCTGTGTATTGACCCATTTGCATGCCAGAACACCCCTCGGAACGAAGAGGGATGGTTTGGGGGGTTTTCGGGCTCAATTTGGTAAATTCCTATTTTGTTCAATTTTGGCCAATCCGGCCAGGTCGCTAAGAGCCTAATATCCGCTCGGGGAGGATCTTCATTATTTCCCGTGTATTGACCCATTTGCATGCCAAAGCACCCCTCGGAACGAAGAGGGCTGGTTTGGGGGGTTTACGGGCTCAATTTGGTGAATTCCTTTTTTGCTCGGCCAGGTCGCGAAAGAGTCTAATATCCGGTCGGGGCGGGTTAGGGGTGGGGTTAGGGGTGGGGTTGGGGTTAGGGTTAGGGTTAGGGTAAGGGTTAGGGTTAGGGTTAGGGTTAATATCCGCTCGGGGTGGATCTTCGTTATTTCCCTTATATTGACCCATTTGCATGCTAGAACACCCCTGGGAGCGAAGAGGGTTCGTTTTGGGGGTTTTCGGGTTCAATATGGTAAATTCTTATTTTACTCAATTTTGGCCAATTCGGCCAAAAGCCTAATATCCGCTCGGGATGGATCTTCTTTTTTTCCCGTATATTGACCCATTTGGATGCTAGAACACCCTTCGGAGCGAAGAAGGCTGGTTTGGGGGGTTTTATGGCTCATTTTGGTAAATTCCTATTTTGCTCGGCCAGGTCGCGAAAGAGTCTAATATCCGGTCGGGGTGGGTTAGGGGAGGGGTTAGGGGTGGGGTTTGGGGTTGGAGTTTGGGGTTGGGGTTGGGGTTAGGGTTAGGGTTAGGGTAAGGGTTAGGGTTAGGGTTAATATCTGCTCGGGGAGGATCTTCTTTATTTCCCGTATATTGACCCATTTGGATACTAGAACACCACTTGGAGCAACGAGGGCTGGTTTGGGGGGTTTTATGGCTCATTTTGGTAAATTCCTAATTTTGCTAAATTTTGGCCAATTCAGCCAGGTCGCTAAGACCCTAATATCCGATCGGCGAGGATCTTCTTTATTTCCCGTATATTGACCCATTTGGATGCTAGAACACCCCTTGGAGCGAAGAGGGCTGGTTTTGGTGGTTTTTGGGCTCAATTTGGTAAATTCCTTTCTTTGCTCAATTTCGGCCAATTCGGACAGGTCGCTAAGAGCCTAATATCCGCTCGGGGAGGATCTTCATTATTTCCCGTGTATTGACCCATTTGCATGCCAGAACACCCCTCGGAACGAAGAGGGATGGTTTGGGGGGTTTTCGGGCTCAATTTGGTAAATTCCTTTTTTGCTCGGCCAGGTCGCGAAAGAGTCTAATATCCGGTCGGGGCGGGTTAGGGGTGGGGTTAGGGGTGGGGTTGGGGTTAGGGTTAGGGTTAATATCCGCTCGGGGTGGATCTTCGTTATTTCCCGTATATTGACCCATTTGCATGCTAGAACACCCCTCGGAACGAAGAGGGATGGTTTGAGGGGTTTTCGGGCTCAATTTATTAAATTCCTATTTTGCTCAATTTTGGCCAATCCGGCCAGGTCGCTAAGAGCCTAATATCCGCTCGGGGAGGATCTTCATTATTTCCCGTGTATTGAACCATTTGCATGCCAGAACACCCCTCGGAACGAAGAGGGCTGGTTTGGGGGGTTTACGGGCTCAATTTGGTAAATTCCTTTTTTTGCTCGGCCAGGTCGCGAAACAGTCCAATATCCGGTTGGGGTGGGTTAGGGGTGGGGTTAGGGGTGGGGTTGGGGTTAGGGTTAGGGTTAATATCCGCTCAGGGTGAATCTTCGTTATTTCCCTTATATTGACCCATTTGCATGCTAGAACACCCCTGGGAGCGAAGAGGGTTCGTTTTGGGGGTTTTCGGGCTCAATATGGTAAATTCTTATTTTACTCAATTTTGGCCAATTCGGCCAAAAGCCTAATATCCGCTCGGGGAGGATCTTCTTTATTTCCCGTATATTGACCCATTTGGATGCTAGAACACCCTTCGGAGCGAAGAGGGCTGGTTTGGGGGGTTTTATGGCTCATTTTGGTAAATTCCTATTTTGCACGGCCAGGTCGCGAAAGAGTCTAATATCCGGTCGGGGTGGGTTAGGGGTGAGGTTAGGGGTGTGGTTTGGGGTTGGGGTTGGGGTTTGGGGTTGGGGTTGGGGTTAGGGTTAGGGTTAGGGTAAGGGTTAGGGTTAGGGTTAGGGTTAATATCCGCTCGGGGTGGATCTTCTTTATTTCCCGTATATTCACCCATTTGGATGCTAGAACACCCCTCGGAACGAAGAGGGCTGGTTTGGGGGGTTTTATGGCTCAATTTGGTAAATTCCTATTTTGCTCAATTTTAGCCAATTAGGCCAGGTCGCGAAGAGCCTAATATCCGCTCGGGGAGGATCTTCTTTATTTCCCGTATATTGACCCATTTGGATGCTAGAACACCCCTTGGAGCGAAGAGGGCTGGTTTTGGGGGTTTTTGGGCTCAATTTGGTAAATTCCTTTTTTGCTCAATTTCGGCCAATTCGGCCAGGTCGCTAAGAGTCTAATATCCGCTCGGGGAGGATCTTCATTATTTCCTGTGTATTGACCCATTTGCATGCCAGAACACCCCTCGGAACGAAGAGGGATGGTTTGGGGGGTTTTCGGGCTCAATTTGGTAAATTCCTATTTTGTTCAATTTTGGCCAATCCGGCCAGGTCGCTAAGAGCCTAATATCCGCTCGGGGAGGATCTTCATTATTTCCCGTGTATTGACCCATTTGCATGCCAAAGCACCCCTCGGAACGAAGAGGGCTGGTTTGGGGGGTTTACGGGCTCAATTTGGTGAATTCCTTTTTTGCTCGGCCAGGTCGCGAAAGAGTCTAATATCCGGTCGGGGCGGGTTAGGGGTGGGGTTAGGGGTGGGGTTGGGGTTAGGGTTAGGGTTAGGGTAAGGGTTAGGGTTAGGGTTAGGGTTAATATCCGCTCGGGGTGGATCTTCGTTATTTCCCTTATATTGACCCATTTGCATGCTAGAACACCCCTGGGAGCGAAGAGGGTTCGTTTTGGGGGTTTTCGGGTTCAATATGGTAAATTCTTATTTTACTCAATTTTGGCCAATTCGGCCAAAAGCCTAATATCCGCTCGGGATGGATCTTCTTTTTTTCCCGTATATTGACCCATTTGGATGCTAGAACACCTTTCGGAGCGAAGAAGGCTGGTTTGGGGGGTTTTATGGCTCATTTTGGTAAATTCCTATTTTGCTCGGCCAGGTCGCGAAAGAGTCTAATATCCGGTCGGGGTGGGTTAGGGGAGGGGTTAGGGGTGGGGTTTGGGGTTGGAGTTTGGGGTTGGGGTTGGGGTTAGGGTTAGGGTTAGGGTAAGGGTTAGGGTTAGGGTTAATATCTGCTCGGGGAGGATCTTCTTTATTTCCCGTATATTGACCCATTTGGATACTAGAACACCACTCGGAGCAACGAGGGCTGGTTTGGGGGGTTTTATGGCTCATTTTGGTAAATTCCTAATTTTGCTAAATTTTGGCCAATTCAGCCAGGTCGCTAAGACCCTAATATCCGATCGGCGAGGATCTTCTTTA
The DNA here is from genome assembly GCF_037042905.1 of Lytechinus pictus. Taxonomy (NCBI): domain Eukaryota; kingdom Metazoa; phylum Echinodermata; class Echinoidea; order Temnopleuroida; family Toxopneustidae; genus Lytechinus; species Lytechinus pictus. Next base: position 253,090 of record NW_026974160.1, read on the forward strand.
TTTCCCGTATATTGACCCATTTGGATGCTAGAACACCCCTTGGAGCGAAGAGGGCTGGTTTTGGTGGTTTTTGGGCTCAATTTGGTAAATTCCTTTCTTTGCTCAATTTCGGCCAATTCGGACAGGTCGCTAAGAGCCTAATATCCGCTCGGGGAGGATCTTCATTATTTCCCGTGTATTGACCCATTTGCATGCCAGAACACCCCTCGGAACGAAGAGGGATGGTTTGGGGGGTTTTCGGGCTCAATTTGGTAAATTCCTTTTTTGCTCGGCCAGGTCGCGAAAGAGTCTAATATCCGGTCGGGGCGGGTTAGGGGTGGGGTTAGGGGTGGGGTTGGGGTTAGGGTTAGGGTTAATATCCGCTCGGGGTGGATCTTCGTTATTTCCCTTATATTGACCCATTTGCATGGTAGAACACCCCTGGGAGCGAAGAGGGTTCGTTTTGGGGGTTTTCGGGCTCAATATGGTAAATTCTTATTTTACTCAATTTTGGCCAATTCGGCCAAAAGCCTAATATCCGCTCGGGATGGATCTTCTTTTTTTCCCGTATATTGACCCATTTGGATGCTAGAACACCCTTCGGAGCGAAGAGGGCTGGTTTGGGGGGTTTTATGGCTCATTTTGGTAAATTCCTATTTTACTCGGCCAGGTCGCGAAAGAGCCTAATATCCGGTCGGGGTGGGTTAGGGGTAGGGTAGGGTTAGGGCTGGGGTTGGGGTTTGGGGTTGGGGTTAGGGTTAATATCCGCTCGGGGTGGATCTTCGTTATTTCCCGTATATTGACCCATTTGCATGCTAGAACACCCTTCGGAACGAAGAGGGATGGTTTGAGGGGTTTTCGGGCTCAATTTATTAAATTCCTATTTTGCTCAATTTTGGCCAATCCGGCCAGGTCGCTAAGAGCCTAATATCCGCTCGGGGAGGATCTTCATTATTTCCCGTGTATTGACCCATTTGCATGCCAGAACACCCCTCGGAACGAAGAGGGCTGGTTTGGGGGGTTTACGGGCTCAATTTGGTAAATTCCTTTTTTTGCTCGGCCAGGTCGCGAAACAGTCTAATATCCGGTTAGGGTGGGTTAGGGGTGGAGTTAGGGGTGGGGTTGGGGTTAGGGTTAGGGTTAATATCCGCTCAGGGTGAATCTTCGTTATTTCCCTTATATTGACCCATTTGCATGCTAGAACACCCCTGGGAGCGAAGAGGGTTCGTTTTGGGGGTTTTCGGGCTCAATATGGTAAATTCTTATTTTACTCAATTTTGGCCAATTCGGCCAAAAGCCTAATATCCGCTCGGGGAGGATCTTCTTTATTTCCCGTATATTGACCCATTTGGATGCTAGAACACCCTTCGGAGCGAAGAGGGCTGGTTTGGGGGGTTTTATGGCTCATTTTGGTAAATTCCTATTTTGCACGGCCAGGTCGCGAAAAAATCTAATATCCGGTCGGGGTGGGTTAGGGGTGAGGTTAGGGGTGTGGTTTGGGGTTGGGGTTGGGGTTTGGGGTTGGGGTTGGGGTTAGGGTTAGGGTTAGGGTAAGGGTTAGGGTTAGGGTTAGGGTTAATATCCGCTCGGGGTGGATCTTCTTTATTTCCCGTATATTCACCCATTTGGATGCTAGAACACCCCTCGGAACGAAGAGGGCTGGTTTGGGGGGTTTTATGGCTCAATTTGGTAAATTCCTATTTTGCTCAATTTTAGCCAATTAGGCCAGGTCGCGAAGAGCCTAATATCCGCTCGGGGAGGATCTTCTTTATTTCCCGTATATTGACCCATTTGGATGCTAGAACACCCCTTGGAGCGAAGAGGGCTGGTTTTGGGGGTTTTTGGGCTCAATTTGGTAAATTCCTTTTTTGCTCAATTTCGGCCAATTCGGCCAGGTCGCTAAGAGTCTAATATCCGCTCGGGGAGGATCTTCATTATTTCCTGTGTATTGACCCATTTGCATGCCAGAACACCCCTCGGAACGAAGAGGGATGGTTTGGGGGGTTTTCGGGCTCAATTTGGTAAATTCCTATTTTGTTCAATTTTGGCCAATCCGGCCAGGTCGCTAAGAGCCTAATATCCGCTCGGGGAGGATCTTCATTATTTCCCGTGTATTGACCCATTTGCATGCCAAAGCACCCCTCGGAACGAAGAGGGCTGGTTTGGGGGGTTTACGGGCTCAATTTGGTGAATTCCTTTTTTGCTCGGCCAGGTCGCGAAAGAGTCTAATATCCGGTCGGGGCGGGTTAGGGGTTGGGTTAGGGGTGGGGTTGGGGTTAGGGTTAGGGTTAGGGTAAGGGTTAGGGTTAGGGTTAGGGTTAATATCCGCTCGGGGTGGATCTTCGTTATTTCCCTTATATTGACCCATTTGCATGCTAGAACACCCCTGGGAGCGAAGAGGGTTCGTTTTGGGGGTTTTCGGGTTCAATATGGTAAATTCTTATTTTACTCAATTTTGGCCAATTCGGCCAAAAGCCTAATATCCGCTCGGGATGGATCTTCTTTTTTTCCCGTATATTGACCCATTTGGATGCTAGAACACCCTTCGGAGCGAAGAAGGCTGGTTTGGGGGGTTTTATGGCTCATTTTGGTAAATTCCTATTTTGCTCGGCCAGGTCGCGAAAGAGTCTAATATCCGGTCGGGGTGGGTTAGGGGAGGGGTTAGGGGTGGGGTTTGGGGTTGGAGTTTGGGGTTGGGGTTGGGGTTAGGGTTAGGGTTAGGGTAAGGGTTAGGGTTAGGGTTAATATCTGCTCGGGGAGGATCTTCTTTATTTCCCGTATATTGACCCATTTGGATACTAGAACACCACTCGGAGCAACGAGGGCTGGTTTGGGGGGTTTTATGGCTCATTTTGGTAAATTCCTAATTTTGCTAAATTTTGGCCAATTCAGCCAGGTCGCTAAGACCCTAATATCCGATCGGCGAGGATCTTCTTTATTTCCCGTATATTGACCCATTTGGATGCTAGAACACCCCTTGGAGCGAAGAGGGCTGGTTTTGGTGGTTTTTGGGCTCAATTTGGTAAATTCCTTTCTTTGCTCAATTTCGGCCAATTCGGACAGGTCGCTAAGAGCCTAATATCCGCTCGGGGAGGATCTTCATTATTTCCCGTGTATTGACCCATTTGCATGCCAGAACACCCCTCGGAACGAAGAGGGATGGTTTGGGGGGTTTTCGGGCTCAATTTGGTAAATTCCTTTTTTGCTCGGCCAGGTCGCGAAAGAGTCTAATATCCGGTCGGGGCGGGTTAGGGGTGGGGTTAGGGGTGGGGTTGGGGTTAGGGTTAGGGTTAATATCCGCTCGGGGTGGATCTTCGTTATTTCCCTTATATTGACCCATTTGCATGGTAGAACACCCCTGGGAGCGAAGAGGGTTCGTTTTGGGGGTTTTCGGGCTCAATATGGTAAATTCTTATTTTACTCAATTTTGGCCAATTCGGCCAAAAGCCTAATATCCGCTCGGGATGGATCTTCTTTTTTTCCCGTATATTGACCCATTTGGATGTTAGAACACCCTTCGGAGCGAAGAGGGCTGGTTTGGGGGGTTTTATGGCTCATTTTGGTAAATTCCTATTTTACTCGGCCAGGTCGCGAAAGAGCCTAATATCCGGTCGGGGTGGGTTAGGGGTAGGGTAGGGTTAGGGCTGGGGTTGGGGTTAGGGTTAATATCCGCTCGGGGTGGATCTTCGTTATTTCCCGTATATTGACCCATTTGCATGCTAGAACACCCTTCGGAACGAAGAGGGATGGTTTGAGGGGTTTTCGGGCTCAATTTATTAAATTCCTATTTTGCTCAATTTTGGCCAATCCGGCCAGGTCGCTAAGAGCCTAATATCCGCTCGGGGAGGATCTTCATTATTTCCCGTGTATTGACCCATTTGCATGCCAGAACACCCCTCGGAACGAAGAGGGCTGGTTTGGGGGGTTTACGGGCTCAATTTGGTAAATTCCTTTTTTTGCTCGGCCAGGTCGCGAAACAGTCTAATATCCGGTTAGGGTGGGTTAGGGGTGGAGTTAGGGGTGGGGTTGGGGTTAGGGTTAGGGTTAATATCCGCTCAGGGTGAATCTTCGTTATTTCCCTTATATTGACCCATTTGCATGCTAGAACACCCCTGGGAGCGAAGAGGGTTCGTTTTGGGGGTTTTCGGGCTCAATATGGTAAATTCTTATTTTACTCAATTTTGGCCAATTCGGCCAAAAGCCTAATATCCGCTCGGGGAGGATCTTCTTTATTTCCCGTATATTGACCCATTTGGATGCTAGAACACCCTTCGGAGCGAAGAGGGCTGGTTTGGGGGGTTTTATGGCTCATTTTGGTAAATTCCTATTTTGCACGGCCAGGTCGCGAAAAAATCTAATATCCGGTCGGGGTGGGTTAGGGGTGAGGTTAGGGGTGTGGTTTGGGGTTGGGGTTGGGGTTTGGGGTTGGGGTTGGGGTTAGGGTTAGGGTTAGGGTAAGGGTTAGGGTTAGGGTTAGGGTTAATATCCGCTCGGGGTGGATCTTCTTTATTTCCCGTATATTCACCCATTTGGATGCTAGAACACCCCTCGGAACGAAGAGGGCTGGTTTGGGGGGTTTTATGGCTCAATTTGGTAAATTCCTATTTTGCTCAATTTTAGCCAATTAGGCCAGGTCGCGAAGAGCCTAATATCCGCTCGGGGAGGATCTTCTTTATTTCCCGTATATTGACCCATTTGGATGCTAGAACACCCCTTGGAGCGAAGAGGGCTGGTTTTGGGGGTTTTTGGGCTCAATTTGGTAAATTCCTAATTTTGCTAAATTTTGGCCAATTCAGCCAGGTCGCTAAGACCCTAATATCCGATCGGCGAGGATCTTCTTTATTTCCCGTATATTGACCCATTTGGATGCTAGAACACCCCTTGGAGCGAAGAGGGCTGGTTTTGGTGGTTTTTGGGCTCAATTTGGTAAATTCCTTTCTTTGCTCAATTTCGGCCAATTCGGACAGGTCGCTAAGAGCCTAATATCCGCTCGGGGAGGATCTTCATTATTTCCCGTGTATTGACCCATTTGCATGCCAGAACACCCCTCGGAACGAAGAGGGATGGTTTGGGGGGTTTTCTTGCTCAATTTGGTAAATTCCTTTTTTGCTCGGCCAGGTCGCGAAAGAGTCTAATATCCGGTCGGGGCGGGTTAGGGGTGGGGTTAGGGGTGGGGTTGGGGTTAGGGTTAGGGTTAATATCCGCTCGGGGTGGATCTTCGTTATTTCCCTTATATTGACCCATTTGCATGGTAGAACACCCCTGGGAGCGAAGAGGGTTCGTTTTGGGGGTTTTCGGGCTCAATATGGTAAATTCTTATTTTACTCAATTTTGGCCAATTCGGCCAAAAGCCTAATATCCGCTCGGGATGGATCTTCTTTTTTTCCCGTATATTGACCCATTTGGATGCTAGAACACCCTTCGGAGCGAAGAGGGCTGGTTTGGGGGGTTTTATGGCTCATTTTGGTAAATTCCTATTTTACTCGGCCAGGTCGCGAAAGAGCCTAATATCCGGTCGGGGTGGGTTAGGGGTAGGGTAGGGTTAGGGCTGGGGTTGGGGTTAGGGTTAATATCCGCTCGGGGTGGATCTTCGTTATTTCCCGTATATTGACCCATTTGCATGCTAGAACACCCTTCGGAACGAAGAGGGATGGTTTGAGGGGGTTTTCGGGCTCAATTTATTAAATTCCTATTTTGCTCAATTTTGGCCAATCCGGCCAGGTCGCTAAGAGCCTAATATCCGCTCGGGGAGGATCTTCATTATTTCCCGTGTATTGACCCATTTGCATGCCAGAACACCCCTCGGAACGAAGAGGGCTGGTTTGGGGGGTTAACGGGCTCAATTTGGTAAATTCCTTTTTTTGCTCGGCCAGGTCGCGAAACAGTCTAATATCCGGTTAGGGTGGGTTAGGGGTGGAGTTAGGGGTGGGGTTGGGGTTAGGGTTAGGGTTAATATCCGCTCAGGGTGAATCTTCGTTATTTCCCTTATATTGACCCATTTGCATGCTAGAACACCCCTGGGAGCGAAGAGGGTTCGTTTTGGGGGTTTTCGGGCTCAATATGGTAAATTCTTATTTTACTCAATTTTGGCCAATTCGGCCAAAAGCCTAATATCCGCTCGGGGAGGATCTTCTTTATTTCCCGTATATTGACCCATTTGGATGCTAGAACACCCTTCGGAGCGAAGAGGGCTGGTTTGGGGGGTTTTATGGCTCATTTTGGTAAATTCCTATTTTGCACGGCCAGGTCGCGAAAAAATCTAATATCCGGTCGGGGTGGGTTAGGGGTGAGGTTAGGGGTGTGGTTTGGGGTTGGGGTTGGGGTTTGGGGTTGGGGTTGGGGTTAGGGTTAGGGTTAGGGTAAGGGTTAGGGTTAGGGTTAGGGTTAATATCCGCTCGGGGTGGATCTTCTTTATTTCCCGTATATTCACCCATTTGGATGCTAGAACACCCCTCGGAACGAAGAGGGCTGGTTTGGGGGGTTTTATGGCTCAATTTGGTAAATTCCTATTTTGCTCAATTTTAGCCAATTAGGCCAGGTCGCGAAGAGCCTAATATCCGCTCGGGGAGGATCTTCTTTATTTCCCGTATATTGACCCATTTGGATGCTAGAACACCCCTTGGAGCGAAGAGGGCTGGTTTTGGGGGTTTTTGGGCTCAATTTGGTAAATTCCTTTTTTGCTCAATTTCGGCCAATTCGGCCAGGTCGCTAAGAGTCTAATATCCGCTCGGGGAGGATCTTCATTATTTCCTGTGTATTGACCCATTTGCATGCCAGAACACCCCTCGGAACGAAGAGGGATGGTTTGGGGGGTTTTCGGGCTCAATTTGGTAAATTCCTATTTTGTTCAATTTTGGCCAATCCGGCCAGGTCGCTAAGAGCCTAATATCCGCTCGGGGAGGATCTTCATTATTTCCCGTGTATTGACCCATTTGCATGCCAAAGCACCCCTCGGAACGAAGAGGGCTGGTTTGGGGGGTTTACGGGCTCAATTTGGTGAATTCCTTTTTTGCTCGGCCAGGTCGCGAAAGAGTCTAATATCCGGTCGGGGCGGGTTAGGGGTGGGGTTAGGGGTGGGGTTGGGGTTAGGGTTAGGGTTAGGGTAAGGGTTAGGGTTAGGGTTAGGGTTAATATCCGCTCGGGGTGGATCTTCGTTATTTCCCTTATATTGACCCATTTGCATGCTAGAACACCCCTGGGAGCGAAGAGGGTTCGTTTTGGGGGTTTTCGGGTTCAATATGGTAAATTCTTATTTTACTCAATTTTGGCCAATTCGGCCAAAAGCCTAATATCCGCTCGGGATGGATCTTCTTTTTTTCCCGTATATTGACCCATTTGGATGCTAGAACACCCTTCGGAGCGAAGAAGGCTGGTTTGGGGGGTTTTATGGCTCATTTTGGTAAATTCCTATTTTGCTCGGCCAGGTCGCGAAAGAGTCTAATATCCGGTCGGGGTGGGTTAGGGGAGGGGTTAGGGGTGGGGTTTGGGGTTGGAGTTTGGGGTTGGGGTTGGGGTTAGGGTTAGGGTTAGGGTAAGGGTTAGGGTTAGGGTTAATATCTGCTCGGGGAGGATCTTCTTTATTTCCCGTATATTGACCCATTTGGATACTAGAACACCACTCGGAGCAACGAGGGCTGGTTTGGGGGGTTTTATGGCTCATTTTGGTAAATTCCTAATTTTGCTAAATTTTGGCCAATTCAGCCAGGTCGCTAAGACCCTAATATCCGATCGGCGAGGATCTTCTTTATTTCCCGTATATTGACCCATTTGGATGCTAGAACACCCCTTGGAGCGAAGAGGGCTGGTTTTGGTGGTTTTTGGGCTCAATTTGGTAAATTCCTTTCTTTGCTCAATTTCGGCCAATTCGGACAGGTCGCTAAGAGCCTAATATCCGCTCGGGGAGGATCTTCATTATTTCCCGTGTATTGACCCATTTGCATGCCAGAACACCCCTCGGAACGAAGAGGGATGGTTTGGGGGGTTTTCGGGCTCAATTTGGTAAATTCCTTTTTTGCTCGGCCAGGTCGCGAAAGAGTCTAATATCCGGTCGGGGCGGGTTAGGGGTGGGGTTAGGGGTGGGGTTGGGGTTAGGGTTAGGGTTAATATCCGCTCGGGGTGGATCTTCGTTATTTCCCTTATATTGACCCATTTGCATGGTAGAACACCCCTGGGAGCGAAGAGGGTTCGTTTTGGGGGTTTTCGGGCTCAATATGGTAAATTCTTATTTTACTCAATTTTGGCCAATTCGGCCAAAAGCCTAATATCCGCTCGGGATGGATCTTCTTTTTTTCCCGTATATTGACCCATTTGGATGCTAGAACACCCTTCGGAGCGAAGAGGGCTGGTTTGGGGGGTTTTATGGCTCATTTTGGTAAATTCCTATTTTGCTCGGCCAGGTCGCGAAAGAGTCTAATATCCGGTCGGGGTGGGTTAGGGGAGGGGTTAGGGGTGGGGTTTGGGGTTGGAGTTTGGGGTTGGGGTTGGGGTTAGGGTTAGGTTAGGGTAAGGGTTACGGTTAGGGTTAATATCTGCTCGGGGAGGATCTTCTTTATTTCCCGTATATTGACCCATTTGGATACTAGAACACCACTCGGAGCAACGAGGGCTGGTTTGGGGGGTTTTATGGCTCATTTTGGTAAATTCCTAATTTTGCTAAATTTTGGCCAATTCAGCCAGGTCGCTAAGACCCTAATATCCGATCGGCGAGGATCTTCTTTATTTCCCGTATATTGACCCATTTGGATGCTAGAACACCCCTTGGAGCGAAGAGGGCTGGTTTTGGTGGTTTTTAGGCTCAATTTGGTAAATTCCTTTCTTTGCTCAATTTCGGCCAATTCGGACAGGTCGCTAAGAGCCTAATATCCGCTCGGGGAGGATCTTCATTATTTCCCGTGTATTGACCCATTTGCATGCCAGAACACCCCTCGGAACGAAGAGGGATGGTTTGGGGGGTTTTCGGGCTCAATTTGGTAAATTCCTTTTTTGCTCGGCCAGGTCGCGAAAGAGTCTAATATCCGGTCGGGGCGGGTTAGGGGTGGGGTTAGGGGTGGGGTTGGGGTTAGGGTTAGGGTTAATATCCGCTCGGGGTGGATCTTCGTTATTTCCCTTATATTGACCCATTTGCATGGTAGAACACCCCTGGGAGCGAAGAGGGTTCGTTTTGGGGGTTTTCGGGCTCAATATGGTAAATTCTTATTTTACTCAATTTTGGCCAATTCGGCCAAAAGCCTAATATCCGCTCGGGATGGATCTTCTTTTTTTCCCGTATATTGACCCATTTGGATGCTAGAACACCCTTCGGAGCGAAGAGGGCTGGTTTGGGGGGTTTTATGGCTCATTTTGGTAAATTCCTATTTTACTCGGCCAGGTCGCGAAAGAGCCTAATATCCGGTCGGGGTGGGTTAGGGGTAGGGTAGGGTTAGGGCTGGGGTTGGGGTTTGGGGTTGGGGTTAGGGTTAATATCCGCTCGGGGTGGATCTTCGTTATTTCCCGTATATTGACCCATTTGCATGCTAGAACACCCCTCGGAACGAAGAGGGGTGGTTTGAGGGGTTTTCGGGCTCAATTTATTAAATTCCTATTTTGCTCAATTTTGGCCAATCCGGCCAGGTCGCTAAGAGCCTAATATCCGCTCGGGGAGGATCTTCATTATTTCCCGTGTATTGAACCATTTGCATGCCAGAACACCCCTCGGAACGAAGAGGGCTGGTTTGGGGGGTTTACGGGCTCAATTTGGTAAATTCCTTTTTTTGCTCGGCCAGGTCGCGAAACAGTCCAATATCCGGTTGGGGTGGGTTAGGGGTGGGGTTAGGGGTGGGGTTGGGGTTAGGGTTAGGGTTAATATTCGCTCAGGGTGAATCTTCGTTATTTCCCTTATATTGACCCATTTGCATGCTAGAACACCCCTGGGAGCGAAGAGGGTTCGTTTTGGGGGTTTTCGGGCTCAATATGGTAAATTCTTATTTTACTCAATTTTGGCCAATTCGGCCAAAAGCCTAATATCCGCTCGGGGAGGATCTTCTTTATTTCCCGTATATTGACCCATTTGGATGCTAGAACACCCTTCGGAGCGAAGAGGGCTGGTTTGGGGGGTTTTATGGCTCATTTTGGTAAATTCCTATTTTGCACGGCCAGGTCGCGAAAGAGTCTAATATCCGGTCGGGGTGGGTTAGGGGTGAGGTTAGAGGTGTGGTTTGGGGTTGGGGTTGGGGTTTGGGGTTGGGGTTGGGGTTAGGGTTAGGGTTAGGGTAAGGGTTAGGGTTAGGGTTAGGGTTAATATCCGCTCGGGGTGGATCTTCTTTATTTCCCGTATATTCACCCATTTGGATGCTAGAACACCCCTCGGAACGAAGAGGGCTGGTTTGGGGGGTTTTATGGCTCAATTTGGTAAATTCCTATTTTGCTCAATTTTAGCCAATTAGGCCAGGTCGCGAAGAGCCTAATATCCGCTCGGGGAGGATCTTCTTTATTTCCCGTATATTGACCCATTTGGATGCTAGAACACCCCTTGGAGCGAAGAGGGCTGGTTTTGGGGGTTTTTGGGCTCAATTTGGTAAATTCCTTTTTTGCTCAATTTCGGCCAATTCGGCCAGGTCGCTAAGAGTCTAATATCCGCTCGGGGAGGATCTTCATTATTTCCTGTGTATTGACCCATTTGCATGCCAGAACACCCCTCGGAACGAAGAGGGATGGTTTGGGGGGTTTTCGGGCTCAATTTGGTAAATTCCTATTTTGTTCAATTTTGGCCAATCCGGCCAGGTCGCTAAGAGCCTAATATCCGCTCGGGGAGGATCTTCATTATTTCCCGTGTATTGACCCATTTGCATGCCAAAGCACCCCTCGGAACGAAGAGGGCTGGTTTGGGGGGTTTACGGGCTCAATTTGGTGAATTCCTTTTTTGCTCGGCCAGGTCGCGAAAGAGTCTAATATCCGGTCGGGGCGGGTTAGGGGTGGGGTTAGGGGTGGGGTTGGGGTTAGGGTTAGGGTTAGGGTAAGGGTTAGGGTTAGGGTTAGGGTTAATATCCGCTCGGGGTGGATCTTCGTTATTTCCCTTATATTGACCCATTTGCATGCTAGAACACCCCTGGGAGCGAAGAGGGTTCGTTTTGGGGGTTTTCGGGTTCAATATGGTAAATTCTTATTTTACTCAATTTTGGCCAATTCGGCCAAAAGCCTAATATCCGCTCGGGATGGATCTTCTTTTTTTCCCGTATATTGACCCATTTGGATGCTAGAACACCCTTCGGAGCGAAGAAGGCTGGTTTGGGGGGTTTTATGGCTCATTTTGGTAAATTCCTATTTTGCTCGGCCAGGTCGCGAAAGAGTCTAATATCCGGTCGGGGTGGGTTAGGGGAGGGGTTAGGGGTGGGGTTTGGGGTTGGAGTTTGGGGTTGGGGTTGGGGTTAGGGTTAGGGTTAGGGTAAGGGTTAGGGTTAGGGTTAATATCTGCTCGGGGAGGATCTTCTTTATTTCCCGTATATTGACCCATTTGGATACTAGAACACCACTCGGAGCAACGAGGGCTGGTTTGGGGGGTTTTATGGCTCATTTTGGTAAATTCCTAATTTTGCTAAATTTTGGCCAATTCAGCCAGGTCGCTAAGACCCTAATATCCGATCGGCGAGGATCTTCTTTATTTCCCGTATATTGACCCATTTGGATGCTAGAACACCCCTTGGAGCGAAGAGGGCTGGTTTTGGTGGTTTTTGGGCTCAATTTGGTAAATTCCTTTCTTTGCTCAATTTCGGCCAATTCGGACAGGTCGCTAAGAGCCTAATATCCGCTCGGGGAGGATCTTCATTATTTCCCGTGTATTGACCCATTTGCATGCCAGAACACCCCTCGGAACGAAGAGGGATGGTTTGGGGGGTTTTCGGGCTCAATTTGGTAAATTCCTTTTTTGCTCGGCCAGGTCGCGAAAGAGTCTAATATCCGGTCGGGGCGGGTTAGGGGTGGGGTTAGGGGTGGGGTTGGGGTTAGGGTTAGGGTTAATATCCGCTCGGGGTGGATCTTCGTTATTTCCCTTATATTGACCCATTTGCATGGTAGAACACCCCTGGGAGCGAAGAGGGTTCGTTTTGGGGGTTTTCGGGCTCAATATGGTAAATTCTTATTTTACTCAATTTTGGCCAATTCGGCCAAAAGCCTAATATCCGCTCGGGATGGATCTTCTTTTTTTCCCGTATATTGACCCATTTGGATGCTAGAACACCCTTCGGAGCGAAGAGGGCTGGTTTGGGGGGTTTTATGGCTCATTTTGGTAAATTCCTATTTTGCTCGGCCAGGTCGCGAAAGAGTCTAATATCCGGTCGGGGTGGGTTAGGGGAGGGGTTAGGGGTGGGGTTTGGGGTTGGAGTTTGGGGTTGGGGTTGGGGTTAGGGTTAGGTTAGGGTAAGGGTTACGGTTAGGGTTAATATCTGCTCGGGGAGGATCTTCTTTATTTCCCGTATATTGACCCATTTGGATACTAGAACACCACTCGGAGCAACGAGGGCTGGTTTGGGGGGTTTTATGGCTCATTTTGGTAAATTCCTAATTTTGCTAAATTTTGGCCAATTCAGCCAGGTCGCTAAGACCCTAATATCCGATCGGCGAGGATCTTCTTTATTTCCCGTATATTGACCCATTTGGATGCTAGAACACCCCTTGGAGCGAAGAGGGCTGGTTTTGGTGGTTTTTGGGCTCAATTTGGTAAATTCCTTTCTTTGCTCAATTTCGGCCAATTCGGACAGGTCGCTAAGAGCCTAATATCCGCTCGGGGAGGATCTTCATTATTTCCCGTGTATTGACCCATTTGCATGCCAGAACACCCCTCGGAACGAAGAGGGATGGTTTGGGGGGTTTTCGGGCTCAATTTGGTAAATTCCTTTTTTGCTCGGCCAGGTCGCGAAAGAGTCTAATATCCGGTCGGGGCGGGTTAGGGGTGGGGTTAGGGGTGGGGTTGGGGTTAGGGTTAGGGTTAATATCCGCTCGGGGTGGATCTTCGTTATTTCCCTTATATTGACCCATTTGCATGGTAGAACACCCCTGGGAGCGAAGAGGGTTCGTTTTGGGGGTTTTCGGGCTCAATATGGTAAATTCTTATTTTACTCAATTTTGGCCAATTCGGCCAAAAGCCTAATATCCGCTCGGGATGGATCTTCTTTTTTTCCCGTATATTGACCCATTTGGATGCTAGAACACCCTTCGGAGCGAAGAGGGCTGGTTTGGGGGGTTTTATGGCTCATTTTGGTAAATTCCTATTTTACTCGGCCAGGTCGCGAAAGAGCCTAATATCCGGTCGGGGTGGGTTAGGGGTAGGGTAGGGTTAGGGCTGGGGTTGGGGTTTGGGGTTGGGGTTAGGGTTAATATCCGCTCGGGGTGGATCTTCGTTATTTCCCGTATATTGACCCATTTGCATGCTAGAACACCCCTCGGAACGAAGAGGGGTGGTTTGAGGGGTTTTCGGGCTCAATTTATTAAATTCCTATTTTGCTCAATTTTGGCCAATCCGGCCAGGTCGCTAAGAGCCTAATATCCGCTCGGGGAGGATCTTCATTATTTCCCGTGTATTGAACCATTTGCATGCCAGAACACCCCTCGGAACGAAGAGGGCTGGTTTGGGGGGTTTACGGGCTCAATTTGGTAAATTCCTTTTTTTGCTCGGCCAGGTCGCGAAACAGTCCAATATCCGGTTGGGGTGGGTTAGGGGTGGGGTTAGGGGTGGGGTTGGGGTTAGGGTTAGGGTTAATATTCGCTCAGGGTGAATCTTCGTTATTTCCCTTATATTGACCCATTTGCATGCTAGAACACCCCTGGGAGCGAAGAGGGTTCGTTTTGGGGGTTTTCGGGCTCAATATGGTAAATTCTTATTTTACTCAATTTTGGCCAATTCGGCCAAAAGCCTAATATCCGCTCGGGGAGGATCTTCTTTATTTCCCGTATATTGACCCATTTGGATGCTAGAACACCCTTCGGAGCGAAGAGGGCTGGTTTGGGGGGTTTTATGGCTCATTTTGGTAAATTCCTATTTTGCACGGCCAGGTCGCGAAAGAGTCTAATATCCGGTCGGGGTGGGTTAGGGGTGAGGTTAGAGGTGTGGTTTGGGGTTGGGGTTGGGGTTTGGGGTTGGGGTTGGGGTTAGGGTTAGGGTTAGGGTAAGGGTTAGGGTTAGGGTTAGGGTTAATATCCGCTCGGGGTGGATCTTCTTTATTTCCCGTATATTCACCCATTTGGATGCTAGAACACCCCTCGGAACGAAGAGGGCTGGTTTTATGGCTCAATTTGGTAAATTCCTATTTTGCTCAATTTTAGCCAATTAGGCCAGGTCGCGAAGAGCCTAATATCCGCTCGGGGAGGATCTTCTTTATTTCCCGTATATTGACCCATTTGGATGCTAGAACACCCCTTGGAGCGAAGAGGGCTGGTTTTGGGGGTTTTTGGGCTCAATTTGGTAAATTCCTTTTTTGCTCAATTTCGGCCAATTCGGCCAGGTCGCTAAGAGTCTAATATCCGCTCGGGGAGGATCTTCATTATTTCCTGTGTATTGACCCATTTGCATGCCAGAACACCCCTCGGAACGAAGAGGGATGGTTTGGGGGGTTTTCGGGCTCAATTTGGTAAATTCCTATTTTGTTCAATTTTGGCCAATCCGGCCAGGTCGCTAAGAGCCTAATATCCGCTCGGGGAGGATCTTCATTATTTCCCGTGTATTGACCCATTTGCATGCCAAAGCACCCCTCGGAACGAAGAGGGCTGGTTTGGGGGGTTTACGGGCTCAATTTGGTGAATTCCTTTTTTGCTCGGCCAGGTCGCGAAAGAGTCTAATATCCGGTCGGGGCGGGTTAGGGGTGGGGTTAGGGGTGGGGTTGGGGTTAGGGTTAGGGTTAGGGTAAGGGTTAGGGTTAGGGTTAGGGTTAATATCCGCTCGGGGTGGATCTTCGTTATTTCCCTTATATTGACCCATTTGCATGCTAGAACACCCCTGGGAGCGAAGAGGGTTCGTTTTGGGGGTTTTCGGGTTCAATATGGTAAATTCTTATTTTACTCAATTTTGGCCAATTCGGCCAAAAGCCTAATATCCGCTCGGGATGGATCTTCTTTTTTTCCCGTATATTGACCCATTTGGATGCTAGAACACCCTTCGGAGCGAAGAAGGCTGGTTTGGGGGGTTTTATGGCTCATTTTGGTAAATTCCTATTTTGCTCGGCCAGGTCGCGAAAGAGTCTAATATCCGGTCGGGGTGGGTTAGGGGAGGGGTTAGGGGTGGGGTTTGGGGTTGGAGTTTGGGGTTGGGGTTGGGGTTAGGGTTAGGGTAAGGGTTAGGGTTAGGGTTAATATCTGCTCGGGGAGGATCTTCTTTATTTCCCGTATATTGACCCATTTGGATACTAGAACACCACTCGGAGCAACGAGGGCTGGTTTGGGGGGTTTTATGGCTCATTTTGGTAAATTCCTAATTTTGCTAAATTTTGGCCAATTCAGCCAGGTCGCTAAGACCCTAATATCCGATCGGCGAGGATCTTCTTTATTTCCCGTATATTGACCCATTTGGATGCTAGAACACCCCTTGGAGCGAAGAGGGCTGGTTTTGGTGGTTTTTGGGCTCAATTTGGTAAATTCCTTTCTTTGCTCAATTTCGGCCAATTCGGACAGGTCGCTAAGAGCCTAATATCCGCTCGGGGAGGATCTTCATTATTTCCCGTGTATTGACCCATTTGCATGCCAGAACACCCCTCGGAACGAAGAGGGATGGTTTGGGGGGTTTTCGGGCTCAATTTGGTAAATTCCTTTTTTGCTCGGCCAGGTCGCGAAAGAGTCTAATATCCGGTCGGGGCGGGTTAGGGGTGGGGTTAGGGGTGGGGTTGGGGTTAGGGTTAGGGTTAATATCCGCTCGGGGTGGATCTTCGTTATTTCCCTTATATTGACCCATTTGCATGGTAGAACACCCCTGGGAGCGAAGAGGGTTCGTTTTGGGGGTTTTCGGGCTCAATATGGTAAATTCTTATTTTACTCAATTTTGGCCAATTCGGCCAAAAGCCTAATATCCGCTCGGGATGGATCTTCTTTTTTTCCCGTATATTGACCCATTTGGATGCTAGAACACCCTTCGGAGCGAAGAGGGCTGGTTTGGGGGGTTTTATGGCTCATTTTGGTAAATTCCTATTTTGCTCGGCCAGGTCGCGAAAGAGTCTAATATCCGGTCGGGGTGGGTTAGGGGAGGGGTTAGGGGTGGGGTTTGGGGTTGGAGTTTGGGGTTGGGGTTGGGGTTAGGGTTAGGTTAGGGTAAGGGTTACGGTTAGGGTTAATATCTGCTCGGGGAGGATCTTCTTTATTTCCCGTATATTGACCCATTTGGATACTAGAACACCACTCGGAGCAACGAGGGCTGGTTTGGGGGGTTTTATGGCTCATTTTGGTAAATTCCTAATTTTGCTAAATTTTGGCCAATTCAGCCAGGTCGCTAAGACCCTAATATCCGATCGGCGAGGATCTTCTTTATTTCCCGTATATTGACCCATTTGGATGCTAGAACACCCCTTGGAGCGAAGAGGGATGGTTTTGGTGGTTTTTGGGCTCAATTTGGTAAATTCCTTTCTTTGCTCAATTTCGGCCAATTCGGACAGGTCGCTAAGAGCCTAATATCCGCTCGGGGAGGATCTTCATTATTTCCCGTGTATTGACCCATTTGCATGCCAGAACACCCCTCGGAACGAAGAGGGATGGTTTGGGGGGTTTTCGGGCTCAATTTGGTAAATTCCTATTTTGCTCAATTTTAGCCAATTAGGCCAGGTCGCGAAGAGCCTAATATCCGCTCGGGGAGGATCTTCTTTATTTCCCGTATATTGACCCATTTGGATGCTAGAACACCCCTTGGAGCGAAGAGGGCTGGTTTTGGGGGTTTTTGGGCTCAATTTGGTAAATTCCTTTTTTGCTCAATTTCGGCCAATTCGGCCAGGTCGCTAAGAGTCTAATATCCGCTCGGGGAGGATCTTCATTATTTCCTGTGTATTGACCCATTTGCATGCCAGAACACCCCTCGGAACGAAGAGGGATGGTTTGGGGGGTTTTCGGGCTCAATTTGGTAAATTCCTATTTTGCTCAATTTTGGCCAATCCGGCCAGGTCGCTAAGAGCAAAATATCCGCTCGGGGAGGATCTTCATTATTACCCGTGTATTGACCCATTTGCATGCCAAAACACCCCTCGGAACGAAGAGGGCTGGTTTGGGGGGTTTACGGGCTCAATTTGGTAAATTCCTTTTTTGCTCGGCCAGGTCGCGAAAGAGTCTAATATCCGGTCGGGGCGGGTTAGGGGTGGGGTTAGGGGTGGGGTTGGGGTTAAGGTTAGTGTTAGGGTAAGGGTTAGGGTTAGGTTAGGGTTAGGGTTAGGGTTAATATCCGCTCGGGGTGGATCTTCGTTATTTCCCTTATATTGACCCATTTGCATGCTAGAACACCCCTGGGAGCGAAGAGGGTTCGTTTTTGGGGTTTTCGGGTTCAATATGGTAAATTCTTATTTTACTCAATTTTGGCCAATTCGGCCAAAAGCCTAATATCCGCTCGGGATGGATCTTCTTTTTTTCCCGTATATTGACCCATTTGGATGATAGAACACCCTTTGGAGCGAAGAAGGCTGGTTTGGGGGGTTTTATGGCTCATTTTGGTAAATTCCTATTTTGCTCGGCCAGGTCGCGAAAGAGTCTAATATCCGGTCGGGGTGGGTTAGGGGAGGGGTTAGGGGTGGGGTTTGGGGTTGGAGTTTGGGGTTGGGGTTGGGGTTAGGGTTAGGGTTAATATCTGCTCGGGGAGGATCTTCTTTATTTCCCGTATATTGACCCATTTGGATACTAGAACACCACTCGGAGCAACGAGGGCTGGTTTGGGGGGTTTTATGGCTCATTTTGGTAAATTCCTTTTTTGCTCGGCCAGGTCGCGAAAGAGTCTAATATCCGGTCGGGGCGGGTTAGGGGTGGGGTTAGGGGTGGGGTTGGGGTTAAGGTTAGTGTTAGGGTAAGGGTTAGGGTTAGGTTAGGGTTAGGGTTAGGGTTAATATCCGCTCGGGGTGGATCTTCGTTATTTCCCTTATATTGACCCATTTGCATGCTAGAACACCCCTGGGAGCGAAGAGGGTTCGTTTTGGGGGTTTTCGGGTTCAATATGGTAAATTCTTATTTTACTCAATTTTGGCCAATTCGGCCAAAAGCCTAATATCCGCTCGGGATGGATCTTCTTTTTTTCCCGTATATTGACCCATTTGGATGATAGAACACCCTTTGGAGCGAAGAAGGCTGGTTTGGGGGGTTTTATGGCTCATTTTGGTAAATTCCTATTTTGCTCGGCCAGGTCGCGAAAGAGTCTAATATCCGGTCGGGGTGGGTTAGGGGAGGGGTTAGGGGTGGGGTTTGGGGTTGGAGTTTGGGGTTGGGGTTGGGGTTAGGGTTAGGGTTAATATCTGCTCGGGGAGGATCTTCTTTATTTCCCGTATATTGACCCATTTGGATACTAGAACACCACTCGGAGCAACGAGGGCTGGTTTGGGGGGTTTTATGGCTCATTTTGGTAAATTCCTAATTTTGCTAAATTTTGGCCAATTCAGCCAGGTCGCTAAGACCCTAATATCCGATCGGGGAGGATCTTCATTATTTTCCGTGTATTGACCCATTTGCATGCCAGAACACGCCTCGGAATGAAGAGGGCTGGTTTGGGGGATTTCGGGCTCAATTTGGTAAATTCCATTTTTGCTCGGCCAGGTCGCGAAAGAGCCTAATATCCGGTCGGGGTGGGTTAGGGGTAGGGTAGGGTTAGGGCTGGGGTTGGGGTTTGGGGTTGGGGTTTGGGGTTGGGGTTAGGGTTAATATCCGCTCGGGGTGGATCTTCGTTATTTCCCGTATATTGACCCATTTGCATGCTAGAACACCCCTCGGAACGAAGAGGGATGGTTTGAGGGGTTTTCGGGCTCAATTTATTAAATTCCTATTTTGCTCAATTTTGGCCAATCCGGCTAGGTCACTAAGAGCCTAATATCCGCTCGGGGAGGATCTTCATTATTTCCGTGTATTGACCCATTTGCATGCCAGAACGCCCCTCGGAACGAAGAGGGCTGGTTTGGGGGGGTTTACGGGCTCAATATGGTAAATTCTTATTTTACTCGGCCAGGTCGCGAAAGAGTCTAATATCCGGTTGGGGTGGGTTAGGGGTGGGGTTAGGGGTGGGGTTGGGGTTAGGGTTAGGGTTAATATCCGCTCGGGGTGAATCTTCGTTATTTCCCTTATATTGACCCATTTGCATGCTAGAACACCCCTGGGAGGGAAGAGGGTTAGTTTTGGGGGTTTTCGGGCTCAATATGGTAAATTCTTATTTTACTCAATTTTGGCCAATTCGGCCAAAAGCCTAATATCCGCTCGGGGTGGATCTTCTTTATTTCCCGTATATTGACCCATTTGGATGCTAGAACACCCTTCGGAGCGAAGAGGGCTGGTTTGGGGGGTTTTATGGCTCATTTTCGTAAATTCCTATTTTGCTCGGCCAGGTCGCGAAAGAGTCTAATATCCAGTCGGGGTGGGTTAGGGGTGAGGTAAGGGGTGTGGTTTGGGGTTGGGGTTGGGGTTTGGGGTTGGGGTTGGGGTTAGGGTTAGGGTTAGGGTAAGGGTTAGGGTTAGGGTTAATATCCGCTCGGGGTGGATCTTCGTTATTTCCCGTATATTGACCCATTTGCATGCTAGAACACCCCTCGGAACGAAGAGGGATGGTTTGAGGGGTTTTCGGGCTCAATTTATTAAATTCCTATTTTGCTCAATTTTGGCCAATCCGGCCAGGTCGCTAAGAGCCTAATATCCGCTCGGGGAGGATCTTCGTTATTTCCCTTATTTTGACACATTTGCATGCTAGAACACCCCTGGGAGCGAAGAGGGTTCGTTTTGGGGGTTTTCGGGCTCAATATGGTAAATTCTTATTTTACTCAATTTTGGCCAATTCGGCCAAAAGCCTAATATCCGCTCGGGGTGGATCTTCTTTTTTTCCCGTATATTGACCCATTTGGATGCTAGAACACCCTTCGGAGCGAAGAAGGCTGGTTTGGGGGGTTTTATGGCTCATTTTGGTAAATTCCTATTTTGCTCGGCCAGGTCGCGAAAGAGTCTAATATCCGGTCGGGGTGGGTTAGGGGAGGGGTTAGGGGTGAGGTTTGGGGTTGGAGTTTATGGTTGGGGTTGGGGTTAGGGTTAGGGTTAGGGTAAGGGTTAGGGTTAGGGTTAGGGTTAATATCCGCTCGGGGTGGATCTTCGTTATTTCCCTTATTTTGACCCATTTGCATGCTAGAACACCCCTGGGAGCGAAGAGGGTTCGTTTTGGGGGTTTTCGGGCTCAATATGGTAAATTCTTATTTTACTCAATTTTGGCCAATTCGGCCAAAAGCCTAATATCCGCTCGGGGTGGATCTTCTTTATTTCCCTTATTTTGACCCATTTGCATGCTAGAACACCCCTGGGAGCGAAGAGGGTTCGTTTTGGGGGTTTTGGGGCTCAATTTGGTTAATTCCTTTTTTGCTCAATTTTGGCCAATTCGGCCAGGTCGCTAAGAGCTTAATATCCGCTCGGGGAGGATCTTCATTATTTCCCGTGTATTGACCCATTTGCATTCCAGAACACCCCTCGGAACGAAGAGGGCTGGTTTGGGGGGTTTACGGGCTCAATTTGGTAAATTCCTTTTGCTCGGCCAGGTTGCGAAAGAGTCTAATATCCGGTCGGGGTGGGTTAGGGGTGGGGTTAGGGGTGGGGTTTGGGGTTGGGGTTTGGGGTTGGGGTTGGGGTTAGGGTTAGGGTAAGGGTTAGGGTTAGGGTTAGGGTTAATATCCGCTCGGGGTGGATCTTCTTTATTTCCCGTATATTCACCCATTTGGATGCTAGAACACCCCTCGGAACGAAGAGGGCTGGTTTGGGGGGTTTTATGGCTCAATTTGGTAAATTCCTATTTTGCTCAATTTTAGCCAATTAGGCCAGGTCGCGAAGAGCCTAATATCCGCTCGGGGAGGATCTTCTTTATTTCCCGTATATTGACCCATTTGGATGCTAGAACACCCCTTGGAGCGAAGAGGGCTGGTTTTGGGGGTTTTTGGGCTCAATTTGGTAAATTCCTTTTTTGCTCAATTTCGGCCAATTCGGCCAGGTCGCTAAGAGTCTAATATCCGCTCGGGGAGGATCTTCATTATTTCCTGTGTATTGACCCATTTGCATGCCAGAACACCCCTCGGAACGAAGAGGGATGGTTTGGGGGGTTTTCGGGCTCAATTTGGTAAATTCCTATTTTGTTCAATTTTGGCCAATCCGGCCAGGTCGCTAAGAGCCTAATATCCGCTCGGGGAGGATCTTCATTATTTCCCGTGTATTGACCCATTTGCATGCCAAAGCACCCCTCGGAACGAAGAGGGCTGGTTTGGGGGGTTTACGGGCTCAATTTGGTGAATTCCTTTTTTGCTCGGCCAGGTCGCGAAAGAGTCTAATATCCGGTCGGGGCGGGTTAGGGGTGGGGTTAGGGGTGGGGTTGGGGTTAGGGTTAGGGTTAGGGTAAGGGTTAGGGTTAGGGTTAGGGTTAATATCCGCTCGGGGTGGATCTTCGTTATTTCCCTTATATTGACCCATTTGCATGCTAGAACACCCCTGGGAGCGAAGAGGGTTCGTTTTGGGGGTTTTCGGGTTCAATATGGTAAATTCTTATTTTACTCAATTTTGGCCAATTCGGCCAAAAGCCTAATATCCGCTCGGGATGGATCTTCTTTTTTTCCCGTATATTGACCCATTTGGATGCTAGAACACCCTTCGGAGCGAAGAAGGCTGGTTTGGGGGGTTTTATGGCTCATTTTGGTAAATTCCTATTTTGCTCGGCCAGGTCGCGAAAGAGTCTAATATCCGGTCGGGGTGGGTTAGGGGAGGGGTTAGGGGTGGGGTTTGGGGTTGGAGTTTGGGGTTGGGGTTGGGGTTAGGGTTAGGGTTAGGGTAAGGGTTAGGGTTAGGGTTAATATCTGCTCGGGGAGGATCTTCTTTATTTCCCGTATATTGACCCATTTGGATACTAGAACACCACTCGGAGCAACGAGGGCTGGTTTGGGGGGTTTTATGGCTCATTTTGGTAAATTCCTAATTTTGCTAAATTTTGGCCAATTCAGCCAGGTCGCTAAGACCCTAATATCCGATCGGCGAGGATCTTCTTTATTTCCCGTATATTGACCCATTTGGATGCTAGAACACCCCTTGGAGCGAAGAGGGCTGGTTTTGGTGGTTTTTGGGCTCAATTTGGTAAATTCCTTTCTTTGCTCAATTTCGGCCAATTCGGACAGGTCGCTAAGAGCCTAATATCCGCTCGGGGAGGATCTTCATTATTTCCCGTGTATTGACCCATTTGCATGCCAGAACACCCCTCGGAACGAAGAGGGATGGTTTGGGGGGTTTTCGGGCTCAATTTGGTAAATTCCTTTTTTGCTCGGCCAGGTCGCGAAAGAGTCTAATATCCGGTCGGGGCGGGTTAGGGGTGGGGTTAGGGGTGGGGTTGGGGTTAGGGTTAGGGTTAATATCCGCTCGGGGTGGATCTTCGTTATTTCCCTTATATTGACCCATTTGCATGGTAGAACACCCCTGGGAGCGAAGAGGGTTCGTTTTGGGGGTTTTCGGGCTCAATATGGTAAATTCTTATTTTACTCAATTTTGGCCAATTCGGCCAAAAGCCTAATATCCGCTCGGGATGGATCTTCTTTTTTTCCCGTATATTGACCCATTTGGATGCTAGAACACCCTTCGGAGCGAAGAGGGCTGGTTTGGGGGGTTTTATGGCTCATTTTGGTAAATTCCTATTTTACTCGGCCAGGTCGCGAAAGAGCCTAATATCCGGTCGGGGTGGGTTAGGGGTAGGGTAGGGTTAGGGCTGGGGTTGGGGTTTGGGGTTGGGGTTAGGGTTAATATCCGCTCGGGGTGGATCTTCGTTATTTCCCGTATATTGACCCATTTGCATGCTAGAACACCCTTCGGAACGAAGAGGGATGGTTTGAGGGGTTTTCGGGCTCAATTTATTAAATTCCTATTTTGCTCAATTTTGGCCAATCCGGCCAGGTCGCTAAGAGCCTAATATCCGCTCGGGGAGGATCTTCATTATTTCCCGTGTATTGACCCATTTGCATGCCAGAACACCCCTCGGAACGAAGAGGGCTGGTTTGGGGGGTTTACGGGCTCAATTTGGTAAATTCCTTTTTTTGCTCGGCCAGGTCGCGAAACAGTCTAATATCCGGTTAGGGTGGGTTAGGGGTGGAGTTAGGGGTGGGGTTGGGGTTAGGGTTAGGGTTAATATCCGCTCAGGGTGAATCTTCGTTATTTCCCTTATATTGACCCATTTGCATGCTAGAACACCCCTGGGAGCGAAGAGGGTTCGTTTTGGGGGTTTTCGGGCTCAATATGGTAAATTCTTATTTTACTCAATTTTGGCCAATTCGGCCAAAAGCCTAATATCCGCTCGGGGAGGATTTTCTTTATTTCCCGTATATTGACCCATTTGGATGCTAGAACACCCTTCGGAGCGAAGAGGGCTGGTTTGGGGGGTTTTATGGCTCATTTTGGTAAATTCCTATTTTGCACGGCCAGGTCGCGAAAAAATCTAATATCCGGTCGGGGTGGGTTAGGGGTGAGGTTAGGGGTGTGGTTTGGGGTTGGGGTTGGGGTTTGGGGTTGGGGTTGGGGTTAGGGTTAGGGTTAGGGTTAGGGTAAGGGTTAGGGTTAGGGTTAGGGTTAATATCCGCTCGGGGTGGATCTTCTTTATTTCCCGTATATTCACCCATTTGGATGCTAGAACACCCCTCGGAACGAAGAGGGCTGGTTTGGGGGGTTTTATGGCTCAATTTGGTAAATTCCTATTTTGCTCAATTTTAGCCAATTAGGCCAGGTCGCGAAGAGCCTAATATCCGCTCGGGGAGGATCTTCTTTATTTCCCGTATATTGACCCATTTGGATGCTAGAACACCCCTTGGAGCGAAGAGGGCTGGTTTTGGGGGTTTTTGGGCTCAATTTGGTAAATTCCTTTTTTGCTCAATTTCGGCCAATTCGGCCAGGTCGCTAAGAGTCTAATATCCGCTCGGGGAGGATCTTCACTATTTCCTGTGTATTGACCCATTTGCATGCCAGAACACCCCTCGGAACGAAGAGGGATGGTTTGGGGGGTTTTCGGGCTCAATTTGGTAAATTCCTATTTTGCTCAATTTTGGCCAATCCGGCCAGGTCGCTAAGAGCCTAATATCCGCTCGGGGAGGATCTTCATTATTTCCCGTGTATTGACCCATTTGCATGCCAAAACACCCCTCGGAACGAAGAGGGCTGGTTTGGGGGGTTTACGGGCTCAATTTGGTAAATTCCTTTTTTGCTCGGCCAGGTCGCGAAAGAGTCTAATATCCGGTCGGGGCGGGTTAGGGGTGGGGTTAGGGGTGGGGTTGGGGTTAGGGTTAGGGTTAGGGTAAGGGTTAGGGTTAGGGTTAGGGTTAATATCCGCTCGGGGTGGATCTTCGTTATTTCCCTTATATTGACCCATTTGCATGCTAGAACACCCCTGGGAGCGAAGAGGGTTCGTTTTGGGGGTTTTCGGGTTCAATATGGTAAATTCTTATTTTACTCAATTTTGGCCAATTCGGCCAAAAGCCTAATATCCGCTCGGGATGGATCTTCTTTTTTTCCCGTATATTGACCCATTTGGATGCTAGAACACCCTTCGGAGCGAAGAAGGCTGGTTTGGGGGGTTTTATGGCTCATTTTGGTAAATTCCTATTTTGCTCGGCCAGGTCGCGAAAGAGTCTAATATCCGGTCGGGGTGGGTTAGGGGAGGGGTTAGGGGTGGGGTTTGGGGTTGGAGTTTGGGGTTGGGGTTGGGGTTAGGGTTAGGGTTAGGGTAAGGGTTAGGGTTAATATCTGCTCGGGGAGGATCTTCTTTATTTCCCGTATATTGACCCATTTGGATACTAGAACACCACTCGGAGCAACGAGGGCTGGTTTGGGGGGTTTTATGGCTCATTTTGGTAAATTCCTAATTTTGCTAAATTTTGGCCAATTCAGCCAGGTCGCTAAGACTCTAATATCCGATCGGGGAGGATCTTCTTTATTTCCCGTATATTGACCCATTTGGATGCTAGAACACCCCTTGGAGCGAAGAGGGCTGGTTTTGGTGGTTTTTGGGCTCAATTTGGTAAATTCCTTTCTTTGCTCAATTTCGGCCAATTCGGACAGGTCGCTAAGAGCCTAATATCCGCTCGGGGAGGATCTTCATTATTTCCCGTGTATTGACCCATTTGCATGCCAGAACACCCCTCGGAACGAAGAGGGATGGTTTGGGGGATTTTCGGGCTCAATTTGGAAAATCCTTTTTTGTTCGGCCAGGTCGCGAAAGAGTCTAATATCCGGTCGGGGCGGGTTAGGGGTGGGGTTAGGGGTGGGGTTGGGGTTAGGGTTAGGGTTAATATCCGCTCGGGGTGGATCTTCGTTATTTCCCTTATATTGACCCATTTGCATGGTAGAACACCCCTGGGAGCGAAGAGGGTTCGTTTTGGGGGTTTTCGGGCTCAATATGGTAAATTCTTATTTTACTCAATTTTGGCCAATTCGGCCAAAAGCCTAATATCCGCTCGGGATGGATCTTCTTTTTTTCCCGTATATTGACCCATTTGGATGCTAGAACACCCTTCGGAGCGAAGAGGGCTGGTTTGGGGGGGGAGTTTTATGGCTCATTTTGGTAAATTCCTATTTTACTCGGCCAGGTCGCGAAAGAGCCTAATATCCGGTCGGGGTGGGTTAGGGGTAGGGTAGGGTTAGGGCTGGGGTTGGGGTTTGGGGTTGGGGTTAGGGTTAATATCCGCTCGGGGTGGATCTTCGTTATTTCCCGTATATTGACCCATTTGCATGCTAGAACACCCCTCGGAACGAAGAGGGATGGTTTGAGGGGTTTTCGGGCTCAATTTATTAAATTCCTATTTTGCTCAATTTTGGCCAATCCGGCCAGGTCGCTAAGAGCCTAATATCCGCTCGGGGAGGATCTTCATTATTTCCCGTGTATTGACCCATTTGCATGCCAGAACACCCCTCGGAACGAAGAGGGCACGTTTGGGGGGTTTACGGGCTCAATTTGGTAAATTCCTTTTTTTGCTCGGCCAGGTCGCGAAACAGTCTAATATCCGGTTAGGGTGGGTTAGGGGTGGGGTTGGGGTTAGGGTTAGGGTTAATATCCGCTCAGGGTGAATCTTCGTTATTTCCCTTATATTGACCCATTTGCATGCTAGAACACCCCTGGGAGCGAAGAGGGTTCGTTTTGGGGGTTTTCGGGCTCAATATGGTAAATTCTTATTTTACTCAATTTTGGCCAATTCGGCAAAAAGCCTAATATCCGCTCGGGGAGGATCTTCTTTATTTCCCGTATATTGACCCATTTGGATGCTAGAACACCCTTCGGAGCGAAGAGGGCTGGTTTGGGGGGTTTTATGGCTCATTTTGGTAAATTCCTATTTTGCACGGCCAGGTCGCGAAAGAGTCTAATATCCGGTCGGGGTGGGTTAGGGGTGAGGTTAGGGGTGTGGTTTGGGGTTGGGGTTGGGGTTTGGGGTTGTGGTTAGGGTTAGGGTTAGGGTTAGGGTAAGGGTTAGGGTTAGGGTTAGGGTTAATATCTGCTCGGGGTGGATCTTCTTTATTTCCCGTATATTCACCCATTTGGATGCTAGAACACCCCTCGGAACGAAGAGGGCTGGTTTGGGGGGTTTTATGGCTCAATTTGGTAAATTCCTATTTTGCTCAATTTTAGCCAATTAGGCCAGGTCGCGAAGAGCCTAATATCCGCTCGGGGAGGATCTTCTTTATTTCCCGTATATTCACCCATTTGGATGCTAGAACACCCCTCGGAACGAAGAGGGCTGGTTTGGGGGGTTTTATGGCTCAATTTGGTAAATTCCTATTTTGCTCAATTTTAGCCAATTAGGCCAGGTCGCGAAGAGCCTAATATCCGCTCGGGGAGGATCTTCTTTATTTCCCGTATATTGACCCATTTGGATGCTAGAACACCCCTTGGAGCGAAGAGGGCTGGTTTTGGGGGTTTTTGGGCTCAATTTGGTAAATTCCTTTTTTGCTCAATTTCGGCCAATTCGGCCAGGTCGCTAAGAGTCTAATATCCGCTCGGGGAGGATCTTCATTATTTCCTGTGTATTGACCCATTTGCATGCCAGAACACCCCTCGGAACGAAGAGGGATGGTTTGGGGGGTTTTCGGGCTCAATTTGGTAAATTCCTATTTTGCTCAATTTTGGCCAATCCGGCCAGGTCGCTAAGAGCAAAATATCCGCTCGGGGAGGATCTTCATTATTTCCCGTGTATTGACCCATTTGCATGCCAAAACACCCCTCGGAACGAAGAGGGCTGGTTTGGGGGGTTTACGGGCTCAATTTGGTAAATTCCTTTTTTGCTCGGCCAGGTCGCGAAAGAGTCTAATATCCGGTCGGGGCGGGTTAGGGGTGGGGTTAGGGGTGGGGTTGGGGTTGGGGTTAGGGTTAGGGTTAGGGTAAGGGTTAGGGTTAGGTTAGGGTTAGGGTTAGGGTTAATATCCGCTCGGGGTGGATCTTCGTTATTTCCCTTATATTGACCCATTTGCATGCTAGAACACCCCTGGGAGCGAAGAGGGTTCGTTTTGGGGGTTTTCGGGTTCAATATGGTAAATTCTTATTTTACTCAATTTTGGCCAATTCGGCCAAAAGCCTAATATCCGCTCGGGATGGATCTTCTTTTTTTCCCGTATATTGACCCATTTGGATGCTAGAACACCCTTTGGAGCGAAGAAGGCTGGTTTGGGGGGTTTTATGGCTCATTTTGGTAAATTCCTATTTTGCTCGGCCAGGTCGCGAAAGAGTCTAATATCCGGTCGGGGTGGGTTAGGGGAGGGGTTAGGGGTGGGGTTTGGGGTTGGAGTTTGGGGTTGGGGTTGGGGTTAGGGTTAGGGTTAATATCTGCTCGGGGAGGATCTTCTTTATTTCCCGTATATTGACCCATTTGGATACTAGAACACCACTCGGAGCAACGAGGGCTGGTTTGGGGGGTTTTATGGCTCATTTTGGTAAATTCCTAATTTTGCTAAATTTTGGCCAATTCAGCCAGGTCGCTAAGACCCTAATATCCGATCGGGGAGGATCTTCATTATTTTCCGTGTATTGACCCATTTGCATGCCAGAACACGCCTCGGAATGAAGAGGGCTGGTTTGGGGGATTTCGGGCTCAATTTGGTAAATTCCATTTTTGCTCGGCCAGGTCGCGAAAGAGCCTAATATCCGGTCGGGGTGGGTTAGGGGTAGGGTAGGGTTAGGGCTGGGGTTGGGGTTTGGGGTTGGGGTTTGGGGTTGGGGTTAGGGTTAATATCCGCTCGGGGTGGATCTTCGTTATTTCCCGTATATTGACCCATTTGCATGCTAGAACACCCTTCGGAGCGAAGAAGGCTGGTTTGGGGGGTTTTATGGCTCATTTTGGTAAATTCCTATTTTGCTCGGCCAGGTCGCGAAAGAGTCTAATATCCGGTCGGGGTGGGTTAGGGGAGGGGTTAGGGGTGGGGTTTGGGGTTGGAGTTTGGGGTTGGGGTTGGGGTTAGGGTTAGGGTTAGGGTTAGGGTTAGGGTTAGGGTTAATATCTGCTCGGGGAGGATCTTCTTTATTTCCCGTATATTGACCCATTTGGATACTAGAACACCACTCGGAGCAACGAGGGCTGGTTTGGGGGGTTTTATGGCTCATTTTGGTAAATTCCTAATTTTGCTAAATTTTGGCCAATTCAGCCAGGTCGCTAAGACTCTAATATCCGATCGGGGAGGATCTTCTTTATTTCCCGTATATTGACCCATTTGGATGCTAGAACACCCCTTGGAGCGAAGAGGGCTGGTTTTGGTGGTTTTTGGGCTCAATTTGGTAAATTCCTTTCTTTGCTCAATTTCGGCCAATTCGGACAGGTCGCTAAGAGCCTAATATCCGCTCGGGGAGGATCTTCATTATTTCCCGTGTATTGACCCATTTGCATGCCAGAACACCCCTCGGAACGAAGAGGGATGGTTTGGGGGATTTTCGGGCTCAATTTGGAAAATCCTTTTTTGTTCGGCCAGGTCGCGAAAGAGTCTAATATCCGGTCGGGGCGGGTTAGGGGTGGGGTTAGGGGTGGGGTTGGGGTTAGGGTTAGGGTTAATATCCGCTCGGGGTGGATCTTCGTTATTTCCCTTATATTGACCCATTTGCATGGTAGAACACCCCTGGGAGCGAAGAGGGTTCGTTTTGGGGGTTTTCGGGCTCAATATGGTAAATTCTTATTTTACTCAATTTTGGCCAATTCGGCCAAAAGCCTAATATCCGCTCGGGATGGATCTTCTTTTTTTCCCGTATATTGACCCATTTGGATGCTAGAACACCCTTCGGAGCGAAGAGGGCTGGTTTGGGGGGGGGGTTTTATGGCTCATTTTGGTAAATTCCTATTTTACTCGGCCAGGTCGCGAAAGAGCCTAATATCCGGTCGGGGTGGGTTAGGGGTAGGGTAGGGTTAGGGCTGGGGTTGGGGTTTGGGGTTGGGGTTAGGGTTAATATCCGCTCGGGGTGGATCTTCGTTATTTCCCGTATATTGACCCATTTGCATGCTAGAACACCCCTCGGAACGAAGAGGGATGGTTTGAGGGGTTTTCGGGCTCAATTTATTAAATTCCTATTTTGCTCAATTTTGGCCAATCCGGCCAGGTCGCTAAGAGCCTAATATCCGCTCGGGGAGGATCTTCATTATTTCCCTTGTATTGACCCATTTGCATGCCAGAACACCCCTCGGAACGAAGAGGGCACGTTTGGGGGGTTTACGGGCTCAATTTGGTAAATTCCTTTTTTTGCTCGGCCAGGTCGCGAAACAGTCTAATATCCGGTTAGGGTGGGTTAGGGGTGGGGTTGGGGTTAGGGTTAGGGTTAATATCCGCTCAGGGTGAATCTTCGTTATTTCCCTTATATTGACCCATTTGCATGCTAGAACACCCCTGGGAGCGAAGAGGGTTCGTTTTGGGGGTTTTCGGGCTCAATATGGTAAATTCTTATTTTACTCAATTTTGGCCAATTCGGCAAAAAGCCTAATATCCGCTCGGGGAGGATCTTCTTTATTTCCCGTATATTGACCCATTTGGATGCTAGAACACCCTTCGGAGCGAAGAGGGCTGGTTTGGGGGGTTTTATGGCTCATTTTGGTAAATTCCTATTTTGGACGGCCAGGTCGCGAAAGAGTCTAATATCCGGTCGGGTTGGGTTAGGGGTGAGGTTAGGGGTGTGGTTTGGGGTTGGGGTTGGGGTTTGGGGTTGTGGTTAGGGTTTGGGTTAGGGTTAGGGTAAGGGTTAGGGTTAGGGTTAGGGTTAATATCTGCTCGGGGTGGATCTTCTTTATTTCCCGTATATTCACCCATTTGGATGCTAGAACACCCCTCGGAACGAAGAGGGCTGGTTTGGGGGGTTTTATGGCTCAATTTGGTAAATTCCTATTTTGCTCAATTTTAGCCAATTAGGCCAGGTCGCGAAGAGCCTAATATCCGCTCGGGGAGGATTTTCTTTATTTCCCGTATATTCACCCATTTGGATGCTAGAACACCCCTCGGAACGAAGAGGGCTGGTTTGGGGGGTTTTATGGCTCAATTTGGTAAATTCCTATTTTGCTCAATTTTAGCCAATTAGGCCAGGTCGCGAAGAGCCTAATATCCGCTCGGGGAGGATCTTCTTTATTTCCCGTATATTGACCCATTTGGATGCTAGAACACCCTTCGGAGCGAAGAAGGCTGGTTTGGGGGGTTTTATGGCTCATTTTGGTAAATTCCTATTTTGCTCGGCCAGGTCGCGAAAGAGTCTAATATCCGGTCGGGGTGGGTTAGGGGAGGGGTTAGGGGTGGGGTTTGGGGTTGGAGTTTGGGGTTGGGGTTGGGGTTAGGGTTAGGTTAGGGTAAGGGTTACGGTTAGGGTTAATATCTGCTCGGGGAGGATCTTCTTTATTTCCCGTATATTGACCCATTTGGATACTAGAACACCACTCGGAGCAACGAGGGCTGGTTTGGGGGGTTTTATGGCTCATTTTGGTAAATTCCTAATTTTGCTAAATTTTGGCCAATTCAGCCAGGTCGCTAAGACCCTAATATCCGATCGGCGAGGATCTTCTTTATTTCCCGTATATTGACCCATTTGGATGCTAGAACACCCCTTGGAGCGAAGAGGGCTGGTTTTGGTGGTTTTTGGGCTCAATTTGGTAAATTCCTTTCTTTGCTCAATTTCGGCCAATTCGGACAGGTCGCTAAGAGCCTAATATCCGCTCGGGGAGGATCTTCATTATTTCCCGTGTATTGACCCATTTGCATGCCAGAACACCCCTCGGAACGAAGAGGGATGGTTTGGGGGGTTTTCGGGCTCAATTTGGTAAATTCCTTTTTTGCTCGGCCAGGTCGCGAAAGAGTCTAATATCCGGTCGGGGCGGGTTAGGGGTGGGGTTAGGGGTGGGGTTGGGGTTAGGGTTAGGGTTAATATCCGCTCGGGGTGGATCTTCGTTATTTCCCTTATATTGACCCATTTGCATGGTAGAACACCCCTGGGAGCGAAGAGGGTTCGTTTTGGGGGTTTTCGGGCTCAATATGGTAAATTCTTATTTTACTCAATTTTGGCCAATTCGGCCAAAAGCCTAATATCCGCTCGGGATGGATCTTCTTTTTTTCCCGTATATTGACCCATTTGGATGCTAGAACACCCTTCGGAGCGAAGAGGGCTGGTTTGGGGGGTTTTATGGCTCATTTTGGTAAATTCCTATTTTACTCGGCCAGGTCGCGAAAGAGCCTAATATCCGGTCGGGGTGGGTTAGGGGTAGGGTAGGGTTAGGGCTGGGGTTGGGGTTTGGGGTTGGGGTTAGGGTTAATATCCGCTCGGGGTGGATCTTCGTTATTTCCCGTATATTGACCCATTTGCATGCTAGAACACCCCTCGGAACGAAGAGGGATGGTTTGAGGGGTTTTCGGGCTCAATTTATTAAATTCCTATTTTGCTCAATTTTGGCCAATCCGGCCAGGTCGCTAAGAGCCTAATATCCGCTCGGGGAGGATCTTCATTATTTCCCGTGTATTGAACCATTTGCATGCCAGAACACCCCTCGGAACGAAGAGGGCTGGTTTGGGGGGTTTACGGGCTCAATTTGGTAAATTCCTTTTTTTGCTCGGCCAGGTCGCGAAACAGTCCAATATCCGGTTGGGGTGGGTTAGGGGTGGGGTTAGGGGTGGGGTTGGGGTTAGGGTTAGGGTTAATATCCGCTCAGGGTGAATCTTCGTTATTTCCCTTATATTGACCCATTTGCATGCTAGAACACCCCTGGGAGCGAAGAGGGTTCGTTTTGGGGGTTTTCGGGCTCAATATGGTAAATTCTTATTTTACTCAATTTTGGCCAATTCGGCCAAAAGCCTAATATCCGCTCGGGGAGGATCTTCTTTATTTCCCGTATATTGACCCATTTGGATGCTAGAACACCCTTCGGAGCGAAGAGGGCTGGTTTGGGGGGTTTTATGGCTCATTTTGGTAAATTCCTATTTTGCACGGCCAGGTCGCGAAAGAGTCTAATATCCGGTCGGGGTGGGTTAGGGGTGAGGTTAGGGGTGTGGTTTGGGGTTGGGGTTGGGATTTGGGGTTGGGGTTGGGGTTAGGGTTAGGGTTAGGGTAAGGGTTAGGGTTAGGGTTAGGGTTAATATCCGCTCGGGGTGGATCTTCTTTATTTCCCGTATATTCACCCATTTGGATGCTAGAACACCCCTCGGAACGAAGAGGGCTGGTTTGGGGGGTTTTATGGCTCAATTTGGTAAATTCCTATTTTGCTCAATTTTAGCCAATTAGGCCAGGTCGCGAAGAGCCTAATATCCGCTCGGGGAGGATCTTCTTTATTTCCCGTATATTGACCCATTTGGATGCTAGAACACCCCTTGGAGCGAAGAGGGCTGGTTTTGGGGGTTTTTGGGCTCAATTTGGTAAATTCCTTTTTTGCTCAATTTCGGCCAATTCGGCCAGGTCGCTAAGAGTCTAATATCCGCTCGGGGAGGATCTTCATTATTTCCTGTGTATTGACCCATTTGCATGCCAGAACACCCCTCGGAACGAAGAGGGATGGTTTGGGGGGTTTTCGGGCTCAATTTGGTAAATTCCTATTTTGTTCAATTTTGGCCAATCCGGCCAGGTCGCTAAGAGCCTAATATCCGCTCGGGGAGGATCTTCATTATTTCCCGTGTATTGACCCATTTGCATGCCAAAGCACCCCTCGGAACGAAGAGGGCTGGTTTGGGGGGTTTACGGGCTCAATTTGGTGAATTCCTTTTTTGCTCGGCCAGGTCGCGAAAGAGTCTAATATCCGGTCGGGGCGGGTTAGGGGTGGGGTTAGGGGTGGGGTTGGGGTTAGGGTTAGGGTTAGGGTAAGGGTTAGGGTTAGGGTTAGGGTTAATATCCGCTCGGGGTGGATCTTCGTTATTTCCCTTATATTGACCCATTTGCATGCTAGAACACCCCTGGGAGCGAAGAGGGTTCGTTTTGGGGGTTTTCGGGCTCAATATGGTAAATTCTTATTTTACTCAATTTTGGCCAATTCGGCCAAAAGCCTAATATCCGCTCGGGATGGATCTTCTTTTTTTCCCGTATATTGACCCATTTGGATGCTAGAACACCCTTCGGAGCGAAGAGGGCTGGTTTGGGGGGTTTTATGGGTCATTTTGGTAAATTCCTATTTTACTCGGCCAGGTCGCGAAAGAGCCTAATATCCGGTCGGGGTGGGTTAGGGGTAGGGTAGGGTTAGGGCTGGGGTTGGGGTTTGGGGTTGGGGTTAGGGTTAATATCCGCTCGGGGTGGATCTTCGTTATTTCCCGTATATTGACCCATTTGCATGCTAGAACACCCCTCGGAACGAAGAGGGATGGTTTGAGGGGTTTTCGGGCTCAATTTATTAAATTCCTATTTTGCTCAATTTTGGCCAATCCGGCCAGGTCGCTAAGAGCCTAATATCCGCTCGGGGAGGATCTTCATTATTTCCCGTGTATTGAACCATTTGCATGCCAGAACACCCCTCGGAACGAAGAGGGCTGGTTTGGGGGGGTTTTATGGCTCAATTTGGTAAATTCCTATTTTGCTCAATTTTAGCCAATTAGGCCAGGTCGCGAAGAGCCTAATATCCGCTCGGGGAGGATCTTCTTTATTTCCCGTATATTGACCCATTTGGATGCTAGAACACCCCTTGGAGCGAAGAGGGCTGGTTTTGGGGGTTTTTGGGCTCAATTTGGTAAATTCCTTTTTTGCTCAATTTCGGCCAATTCGGCCAGGTCGCTAAGAGTCTAATATCCGCTCGGGGAGGATCTTCATTATTTCCTGTGTATTGACCCATTTGCATGCCAGAACACCCCTCGGAACGAAGAGGGATGGTTTGGGGGGTTTTCGGGCTCAATTTGGTAAATTCCTATTTTGTTCAATTTTGGCCAATCCGGCCAGGTCGCTAAGAGCCTAATATCCGCTCGGGGAGGATCTTCATTATTTCCCGTGTATTGACCCATTTGCATGCCAAAGCACCCCTCGGAACGAAGAGGGCTGGTTTGGGGGGGTTTACGGGCTCAATTTGGTGAATTCCTTTTTTGCTCGGCCAGGTCGCGAAAGAGTCTAATATCCGGTCGGGGCGGGTTAGGGGTGGGGTTAGGGGTGGGGTTGGGGTTAGGGTTAGGGTTAGGGTAAGGGTTAGGGTTAGGGTTAGGGTTAATATCCGCTCGGGGTGGATCTTCGTTATTTCCCTTATATTGACCCATTTGCATGGTAGAACACCCCTGGGAGCGAAGAGGGTTCGTTTTGGGGGTTTTCGGGCTCAATATGGTAAATTCTTATTTTACTCAATTTTGGCCAATTCGGCCAAAAGCCTAATATCCGCTCGGGATGGATCTTCTTTTTTTCCCGTATATTAACCCATTTGGATGCTAGAACACCCTTCGGAGCGAAGAGGGCTGGTTTGGGGGGTTTTATGGCTCATTTTGGTAAATTCCTATTTTACTCGGCCAGGTCGCGAAAGAGCCTAATATCCGGTCGGGGTGGGTTAGGGGTAGGGTAGGGTTAGGGCTGGGGTTGGGGTTTGGGGTTGGGGTTAGGGTTAATATCCGCTCGGGGTGGATCTTCGTTATTTCCCGTATATTGACCCATTTGCATGCTAGAACACCCCTCGGAACGAAGAGGGATGGTTTGAGGGGTTTTCGGGCTCAATTTATTAAATTCCTATTTTGCTCAATTTTGGCCAATCCGGCCAGGTCGCTAAGAGCCTAATATCCGCTCGGGGAGGATCTTCATTATTTCCCGTGTATTGAACCATTTGCATGCCAGAACACCCCTCGGAACGAAGAGGGCTGGTTTGGGGGGTTTACGGGCTCAATTTGGTAAATTCCTTTTTTTGCTCGGCCAGGTCGCGAAACAGTCCAATATCCGGTTGGGGTGGGTTAGGGGTGGGGTTAGGGGTGGGGTTGGGGTTAGGGTTAGGGTTAATATCCGCTCAGGGTGAATCTTCGTTATTTCCCTTATATTGACCCATTTGCATGCTAGAACACCCCTGGGAGCGAAGAGGGTTCGTTTTGGGGGTTTTCGGGCTCAATATGGTAAATTCTTATTTTACTCAATTTTGGCCAATTCGGCCAAAAGCCTAATATCCGCTCGGGGAGGATCTTCTTTATTTCCCGTATATTGACCCATTTGGATGCTAGAACACCCTTCGGAGCGAAGAGGGCTGGTTTGGGGGGTTTTATGGCTCATTTTGGTAAATTCCTATTTTGCACGGCCAGGTCGCGAAAGAGTCTAATATCCGGTCGGGGTGGGTTAGGGGTGAGGTTAGGGGTGTGGTTTGGGGTTGGGGTTGGGGTTTGGGGTTGGGGTTGGGGTTAGGGTTAGGGTTAGGGTAAGGGTTAGGGTTAGGGTTAGGGTTAATATCCGCTCGGGGTGGATCTTCTTTATTTCCCGTATATTCACCCATTTGGATGCTAGAACACCCCTCGGAACGAAGAGGGCTGGTTTGGGGGGTTTTATGGCTCAATTTGGTAAATTCCTATTTTGCTCAATTTTAGCCAATTAGGCCAGGTCGCGAAGAGCCTAATATCCGCTCGGGGAGGATCT
The DNA here is from genome assembly GCF_037042905.1 of Lytechinus pictus. Lineage (NCBI taxonomy): Eukaryota > Metazoa > Echinodermata > Echinoidea > Temnopleuroida > Toxopneustidae > Lytechinus > Lytechinus pictus. The sequence continues at coordinate 289,232 of NW_026974160.1, forward strand.
TCTTTATTTCCCGTATATTGACCCATTTGGATGCTAGAACACCCCTTGGAGCGAAGAGGGCTGGTTTTGGGGGTTTTTGGGCTCAATTTGGTAAATTCCTTTTTTGCTCAATTTCGGCCAATTCGGCCAGGTCGCTAAGAGTCTAATATCCGCTCGGGGAGGATCTTCATTATTTCCTGTGTATTGACCCATTTGCATGCCAGAACACCCCTCGGAACGAAGAGGGATGGTTTGGGGGGTTTTCGGGCTCAATTTGGTAAATTCCTATTTTGTTCAATTTTGGCCAATCCGGCCAGGTCGCTAAGAGCCTAATATCCGCTCGGGGAGGATCTTCATTATTTCCCGTGTATTGACCCATTTGCATGCCAAAGCACCCCTCGGAACGAAGAGGGCTGGTTTGGGGGGTTTACGGGCTCAATTTGGTGAATTCCTTTTTTGCTCGGCCAGGTCGCGAAAGAGTCTAATATCCGGTCGGGGCGGGTTAGGGGTGGGGTTAGGGGTGGGGTTGGGGTTAGGGTTAGGGTTAGGGTAAGGGTTAGGGTTAGGGTTAGGGTTAATATCCGCTCGGGGTGGATCTTCGTTATTTCCCTTATATTGACCCATTTGCATGCTAGAACACCCCTGGGAGCGAAGAGGGTTCGTTTTGGGGGTTTTCGGGTTCAATATGGTAAATTCTTATTTTACTCAATTTTGGCCAATTCGGCCAAAAGCCTAATATCCGCTCGGGATGGATCTTCTTTTTTTCCCGTATATTGACCCATTTGGATGCTAGAACACCCTTCGGAGCGAAGAAGGCTGGTTTGGGGGGTTTTATGGCTCATTTTGGTAAATTCCTATTTTGCTCGGCCAGGTCGCGAAAGAGTCTAATATCCGGTCGGGGTGGGTTAGGGGAGGGGTTAGGGGTGGGGTTTGGGGTTGGAGTTTGGGGTTGGGGTTGGGGTTAGGGTTAGGGTTAGGGTAAGGGTTAGGGTTAGGGTTAATATCTGCTCGGGGAGGATCTTCTTTATTTCCCGTATATTGACCCATTTGGATACTAGAACACCACTCGGAGCAACGAGGGCTGGTTTGGGGGGTTTTATGGCTCATTTTGGTAAATTCCTAATTTTGCTAAATTTTGGCCAATTCAGCCAGGTCGCTAAGACCCTAATATCCGATCGGCGAGGATCTTCTTTATTTCCCGTATATTGACCCATTTGGATGCTAGAACACCCCTTGGAGCGAAGAGGGCTGGTTTTGGTGGTTTTTGGGCTCAATTTGGTAAATTCCTTTCTTTGCTAAATTTCGGCCAATTCGGACAGGTCGCTAAGAGCCTAATATCCGCTCGGGGAGGATCTTCATTATTTCCCGTGTATTGACCCATTTGCATGCCAGAACACCCCTCGGAACGAAGAGGGATGGTTTGGGGGGTTTTCGGGCTCAATTTGGTAAATTCCTTTTTTGCTCGGCCAGGTCGCGAAAGAGTCTAATATCCGGTCGGGGCGGGTTAGGGGTGGGGTTAGGGGTGGGGTTGGGGTTAGGGTTAGGGTTAATATCCGCTCGGGGTGGATCTTCGTTATTTCCCTTATATTGACCCATTTGCATGGTAGAACACCCCTGGGAGCGAAGAGGGTTCGTTTTGGGGGTTTTCGGGCTCAATATGGTAAATTCTTATTTTACTCAATTTTGGCCAATTCGGCCAAAAGCCTAATATCCGCTCGGGATGGATCTTCTTTTTTTCCCGTATATTGACCCATTTGGATGCTAGAACACCCTTCGGAGCGAAGAGGGCTGGTTTGGGGGGTTTTATGGCTCATTTTGGTAAATTCCTATTTTACTCGGCCAGGTCGCGAAAGAGCCTAATATCCGGTCGGGGTGGGTTAGGGGTAGGGTAGGGTTAGGGCTGGGGTTGGGGTTTGGGGTTGGGGTTAGGGTTAATATCCGCTCGGGGTGGATCTTCGTTATTTCCCGTATATTGACCCATTTGCATGCTAGAACACCCTTCGGAACGAAGAGGGATGGTTTGAGGGGTTTTCGGGCTCAATTTATTAAATTCCTATTTTGCTCAATTTTGGCCAATCCGGCCAGGTCGCTAAGAGCCTAATATCCGCTCGGGGAGGATCTTCATTATTTCCCGTGTATTGACCCATTTGCATGCCAGAACACCCCTCGGAACGAAGAGGGCTGGTTTGGGGGGTTTACGGGCTCAATTTGGTAAATTCCTTTTTTTGCTCGGCCAGGTCGCGAAACAGTCTAATATCCGGTTAGGGTGGGTTAGGGGTGGAGTTAGGGGTGGGGTTGGGGTTAGGGTTAGGGTTAATATCCGCTCAGGGTGAATCTTCGTTATTTCCCTTATATTGACCCATTTGCATGCTAGAACACCCCTGGGAGCGAAGAGGGTTCGTTTTGGGGGTTTTCGGGCTCAATATGGTAAATTCTTATTTTACTCAATTTTGGCCAATTCGGCCAAAAGCCTAATATCCGCTCGGGGAGGATCTTCTTTATTTCCCGTATATTGACCCATTTGGATGCTAGAACACCCTTCGGAGCGAAGAGGGCTGGTTTGGGGGGTTTTATGGCTCATTTTGGTAAATTCCTATTTTGCACGGCCAGGTCGCGAAAAAATCTAATATCCGGTCGGGGTGGGTTAGGGGTGAGGTTAGGGGTGTGGTTTGGGGTTGGGGTTGGGGTTTGGGGTTGGGGTTGGGGTTAGGGTTAGGGTTAGGGTAAGGGTTAGGGTTAGGGTTAGGGTTAATATCCGCTCGGGGTGGATCTTCTTTATTTCCCGTATATTCACCCATTTGGATGCTAGAACACCCCTCGGAACGAAGAGGGCTGGTTTGGGGGGTTTTATGGCTCAATTTGGTAAATTCCTATTTTGCTCAATTTTAGCCAATTAGGCCAGGTCGCGAAGAGCCTAATATCCGCTCGGGGAGGATCTTCTTTATTTCCCGTATATTGACCCATTTGGATGCTAGAACACCCCTTGGAGCGAAGAGGGCTGGTTTTGGGGGTTTTTGGGCTCAATTTGGTAAATTCCTTTTTTGCTCAATTTCGGCCAATTCGGCCAGGTCGCTAAGAGTCTAATATCCGCTCGGGGAGGATCTTCATTATTTCCTGTGTATTGACCCATTTGCATGCCAGAACACCCCTCGGAACGAAGAGGGATGGTTTGGGGGGTTTTCGGGCTCAATTTGGTAAATTCCTATTTTGCTCAATTTTGGCCAATCCGGCCAGGTCGCTAAGAGCCTAATATCCGCTCGGGGAGGATCTTCATTATTTCCCGTGTATTGACCCATTTGCATGCCAAAACACCCCTCGGAACGAAGAGGGCTGGTTTGGGGGGTTTACGGGCTCAATTTGGTAAATTCCTTTTTTGCTCGGCCAGGTCGCGAAAGAGTCTAATATCCGGTCGGGGCGGGTTAGGGGTGGGGTTAGGGGTGGGGTTGGGGTTAGGGTTAGGGTTAGGGTAAGGGTTAGGGTTAGGGTTAGGGTTAATATCCGCTCGGGGTGGATCTTCGTTATTTCCCTTATATTGACCCATTTGCATGCTAGAACACCCCTGGGAGCGAAGAGGGTTCGTTTTGGGGGTTTTCGGGTTCAATATGGTAAATTCTTATTTTACTCAATTTTGGCCAATTCGGCCAAAAGCCTAATATCCGCTCGGGATGGATCTTCTTTTTTTCCCGTATATTGACCCATTTGGATGCTAGAACACCCTTCGGAGCGAAGAAGGCTGGTTTGGGGGGTTTTATGGCTCATTTTGGTAAATTCCTATTTTGCTCGGCCAGGTCGCGAAAGAGTCTAATATCCGGTCGGGGTGGGTTAGGGGAGGGGTTAGGGGTGGGGTTTGGGGTTGGAGTTTGGGGTTGGGGTTGGGGTTAGGGTTAGGGTTAGGGTAAGGGTTAGGGTTAATATCTGCTCGGGGAGGATCTTCTTTATTTCCCGTATATTGACCCATTTGGATACTAGAACACCACTCGGAGCAACGAGGGCTGGTTTGGGGGGTTTTATGGCTCATTTTGGTAAATTCCTAATTTTGCTAAATTTTGGCCAATTCAGCCAGGTCGCTAAGACTCTAATATCCGATCGGGGAGGATCTTCTTTATTTCCCGTATATTGACCCATTTGGATGCTAGAACACCCCTTGGAGCGAAGAGGGCTGGTTTTGGTGGTTTTTGGGCTCAATTTGGTAAATTCCTTTCTTTGCTCAATTTCGGCCAATTCGGACAGGTCGCTAAGAGCCTAATATCCGCTCGGGGAGGATCTTCATTATTTCCCGTGTATTGACCCATTTGCATGCCAGAACACCCCTCGGAACGAAGAGGGATGGTTTGGGGGGTTTTCGGGCTCAATTTGGAAAATCCTTTTTTGTTCGGCCAGGTCGCGAAAGAGTCTAATATCCGGTCGGGGCGGGTTAGGGGTGGGGTTAGGGGTGGGGTTGGGGTTAGGGTTAGGGTTAATATCCGCTCGGGGTGGATCTTCGTTATTTCCCTTATATTGACCCATTTGCATGGTAGAACACCCCTGGGAGCGAAGAGGGTTCGTTTTGGGGGTTTTCGGGCTCAATATGGTAAATTCTTATTTTACTCAATTTTGGCCAATTCGGCCAAAAGCCTAATATCCGCTCGGGATGGATCTTCTTTTTTTCCCGTATATTGACCCATTTGGATGCTAGAACACCCTTCGGAGCGAAGAGGGCTGGTTTGGGGGGTTTTATGGCTCATTTTGGTAAATTCCTATTTTACTCGGCCAGGTCGCGAAAGAGCCTAATATCCGGTCGGGGTGGGTTAGGGGTAGGGTAGGGTTAGGGCTGGGGTTGGGGTTTGGGGTTGGGGTTAGGGTTAATATCCGCTCGGGGTGGATCTTCGTTATTTCCCGTATATTGACCCATTTGCATGCTAGAACACCCCTCGGAACGAAGAGGGATGGTTTGAGGGGTTTTCGGGCTCAATTTATTAAATTCCTATTTTGCTCAATTTTGGCCAATCCGGCCAGGTCGCTAAGAGCCTAATATCCGCTCGGGGAGGATCTTCATTATTTCCCGTGTATTGACCCATTTGCATGCCAGAACACCCCTCGGAACGAAGAGGGCACGTTTGGGGGGTTTACGGGCTCAATTTGGTAAATTCCTTTTTTTGCTCGGCCAGGTCGCGAAACAGTCTAATATCCGGTTAGGGTGGGTTAGGGGTGGGGTTGGGGTTAGGGTTAGGGTTAATATCCGCTCAGGGTGAATCTTCGTTATTTCCCTTATATTGACCCATTTGCATGCTAGAACACCCCTGGGAGCGAAGAGGGTTCGTTTTGGGGGTTTTCGGGCTCAATATGGTAAATTCTTATTTTACTCAATTTTGGCCAATTCGGCAAAAAGCCTAATATCCGCTCGGGGAGGATCTTCTTTATTTCCCGTATATTGACCCATTTGGATGCTAGAACACCCTTCGGAGCGAAGAGGGCTGGTTTGGGGGGTTTTATGGCTCATTTTGGTAAATTCCTATTTTGCACGGCCAGGTCGCGAAAGAGTCTAATATCCGGTCGGGGTGGGTTAGGGGTGAGGTTAGGGGTGTGGTTTGGGGTTGGGGTTGGGGTTTGGGGTTGTGGTTAGGGTTAGGGTTAGGGTAAGGGTTAGGGTTAGGGTTAGGGTTAATATCTGCTCGGGGTGGATCTTCTTTATTTCCCGTATATTCACCCATTTGGATGCTAGAACACCCCTCGGAACGAAGAGGGCTGGTTTGGGGGGTTTTATGGCTCAATTTGGTAAATTCCTATTTTGCTCAATTTTAGCCAATTAGGCCAGGTCGCGAAGAGCCTAATATCCGCTCGGGGAGGATCTTCTTTATTTCCCGTATATTCACCCATTTGGATGCTAGAACACCCCTCGGAACGAAGATGGCTGGTTTGGGGGGTTTTATGGCTCAATTTGGTAAATTCCTATTTTGCTCAATTTTAGCCAATTAGGCCAGGTCGCGAAGAGCCTAATATCCGCTCGGGGAGGATCTTCTTTATTTCCCGTATATTGACCCATTTGGATGCTAGAACACCCCTTGGAGCGAAGAGGGCTGGTTTTTGGGGTTTTTGGGCTCAATTTGGTAAATTCCTTTTTTGCTCAATTTCGGCCAATTCGGCCAGGTCGCTAAGAGTCTAATATCCGCTCGGGGAGGATCTTCATTATTTCCTGTGTATTGACCCATTTGCATGCCAGAACACCCCTCGGAACGAAGAGGGATGGTTTGGGGGGTTTTCGGGCTCAATTTGGTAAATTCCTATTTTGCTCAATTTTGGCCAATCCGGCCAGGTCGCTAAGAGCAAAATATCCCCTCGGGGAGGATCTTCATTATTTCCCGTGTATTGACCCATTTGCATGCCAAAACACCCCTCGGAACGAAGAGGGCTGGTTTGGGGGGTTTACGGGCTCAATTTGGTAAATTCCTTTTTTGCTCGGCCAGGTCGCGAAAGAGTCTAATATCCGGTCGGGGCGGGTTAGGGGTGGGGTTAGGGGTGGGGTTGGGGTTGGGGTTAGGGTTAGGGTTAGGGTAAGGGTTAGGGTTAGGTTAGGGTTAGGGTTAGGGTTAATATCCGCTCGGGGTGGATCTTCGTTATTTCCCTTATATTGACCCATTTGCATGCTAGAACACCCCTGGGAGCGAAGAGGGTTCGTTTTGGGGGTTTTCGGGTTCAATATGGTAAATTCTTATTTTACTCAATTTTGGCCAATTCGGCCAAAAGCCTAATATCCGCTCGGGGAGGATCTTCTTTTTTTCCCGTATATTGACCCATTTGGATGCTAGAACACCCTTTGGAGCGAAGAAGGCTGGTTTGGGGGGTTTTATGGCTCATTTTGGTAAATTCCTATTTTGCACGGCCAGGTCGCGAAAGAGTCTAATATCCGGTCGGGGTGGGTTAGGGGAGGGGTTAGGGGTGGGGTTTGGGGTTGGAGTTTGGGGTTGGGGTTGGGGTTAGGGTTAGGGTTAATATCTGCTCGGGGTGGATCTTCTTTATTTCCCGTATATTCACCCATTTGGATGCTAGAACACCCCTCGGAACGAAGAGGGCTGGTTTGGGGGGTTTTATGGCTCAATTTGGTAAATTCCTATTTTGCTCAATTTTAGCCAATTAGGCCAGGTCGCGAAGAGCCTAATATCCGCTCGGGGAGGATCTTCTTTATTTCCCGTATATTCACCCATTTGGATGCTAGAACACCCCTCGGAACGAAGAGGGCTGGTTTGGGGGGTTTTATGGCTCAATTTGGTAAATTCCTATTTTGCTCAATTTTAGCCAATTAGGCCAGGTCGCGAAGAGCCTAATATCCGCTCGGGGAGGATCTTCTTTATTTCCCGTATATTGACCCATTTGGATGCTAGAACACCCCTTGGAGCGAAGAGGGCTGGTTTTTGGGGTTTTTGGGCTCAATTTGGTAAATTCCTTTTTTGCTCAATTTCGGCCAATTCGGCCAGGTCGCTAAGAGTCTAATATCCGCTCGGGGAGGATCTTCATTATTTCCTGTGTATTGACCCATTTGCATGCCAGAACACCCCTCGGAACGAAGAGGGATGGTTTGGGGGGTTTTCGGGCTCAATTTGGTAAATTCCTATTTTGTTCAATTTTGGCCAATCCGGCCAGGTCGCTAAGAGCCTAATATCCGCTCGGGGAGGATCTTCATTATTTCCCGTGTATTGACCCATTTGCATGCCAAAGCACCCCTCGGAACGAAGAGGGCTGGTTTGGGGGGTTTACGGGCTCAATTTGGTGAATTCCTTTTTTGCTCGGCCAGGTCGCGAAAGAGTCTAATATCCGGTCGGGGCGGGTTAGGGGTGGGGTTAGGGGTGGGGTTGGGGTTAGGGTTAGGGTTAGGGTAAGGGTTAGGGTTAGGGTTAGGGTTAATATCCGCTCGGGGTGGATCTTCGTTATTTCCCTTATATTGACCCATTTGCATGCTAGAACACCCCTGGGAGCGAAGAGGGTTCGTTTTGGGGGTTTTCGGGTTCAATATGGTAAATTCTTATTTTACTCAATTTTGGCCAATTCGGCCAAAAGCCTAATATCCGCTCGGGATGGATCTTCTTTTTTTCCCGTATATTGACCCATTTGGATGCTAGAACACCCTTCGGAGCGAAGAAGGCTGGTTTGGGGGGTTTTATGGCTCATTTTGGTAAATTCCTATTTTGCTCGGCCAGGTCGCGAAAGAGTCTAATATCCGGTCGGGGTGGGTTAGGGGAGGGGTTAGGGGTGGGGTTTGGGGTTGGAGTTTGGGGTTGGGGTTGGGGTTAGGGTTAGGGTTAGGGTAAGGGTTAGGGTTAGGGTTAATATCTGCTCGGGGAGGATCTTCTTTATTTCCCGTATATTGACCCATTTGGATACTAGAACACCACTCGGAGCAACGAGGGCTGGTTTGGGGGGTTTTATGGCTCATTTTGGTAAATTCCTAATTTTGCTAAATTTTGGCCAATTCAGCCAGGTCGCTAAGACCCTAATATCCGATCGGCGAGGATCTTCTTTATTTCCCGTATATTGACCCATTTGGATGCTAGAACACCCCTTGGAGCGAAGAGGGCTGGTTTTGGTGGTTTTTGGGCTCAATTTGGTAAATTCCTTTCTTTGCTAAATTTCGGCCAATTCGGACAGGTCGCTAAGAGCCTAATATCCGCTCGGGGAGGATCTTCATTATTTCCCGTGTATTGACCCATTTGCATGCCAGAACACCCCTCGGAACGAAGAGGGATGGTTTGGGGGGTTTTCGGGCTCAATTTGGTAAATTCCTTTTTTGCTCGGCCAGGTCGCGAAAGAGTCTAATATCCGGTCGGGGCGGGTTAGGGGTGGGGTTAGGGGTGGGGTTGGGGTTAGGGTTAGGGTTAATATCCGCTCGGGGTGGATCTTCGTTATTTCCCTTATATTGACCCATTTGCATGGTAGAACACCCCTGGGAGCGAAGAGGGTTCGTTTTGGGGGTTTTCGGGCTCAATATGGTAAATTCTTATTTTACTCAATTTTGGCCAATTCGGCCAAAAGCCTAATATCCGCTCGGGATGGATCTTCTTTTTTTCCCGTATATTGACCCATTTGGATGCTAGAACACCCTTCGGAGCGAAGAGGGCTGGTTTGGGGGGTTTTATGGCTCATTTTGGTAAATTCCTATTTTACTCGGCCAGGTCGCGAAAGAGCCTAATATCCGGTCGGGGTGGGTTAGGGGTAGGGTAGGGTTAGGGCTGGGGTTGGGGTTTGGGGTTGGGGTTAGGGTTAATATCCGCTCGGGGTGGATCTTCGTTATTTCCCGTATATTGACCCATTTGCATGCTAGAACACCCTTCGGAACGAAGAGGGATGGTTTGAGGGGTTTTCGGGCTCAATTTATTAAATTCCTATTTTGCTCAATTTTGGCCAATCCGGCCAGGTCGCTAAGAGCCTAATATCCGCTCGGGGAGGATCTTCATTATTTCCCGTGTATTGACCCATTTGCATGCCAGAACACCCCTCGGAACGAAGAGGGCTGGTTTGGGGGGTTTACGGGCTCAATTTGGTAAATTCCTTTTTTTGCTCGGCCAGGTCGCGAAACAGTCTAATATCCGGTTAGGGTGGGTTAGGGGTGGAGTTAGGGGTGGGGTTGGGGTTAGGGTTAGGGTTAATATCCGCTCAGGGTGAATCTTCGTTATTTCCCTTATATTGACCCATTTGCATGCTAGAACACCCCTGGGAGCGAAGAGGGTTCGTTTTGGGGGTTTTCGGGCTCAATATGGTAAATTCTTATTTTACTCAATTTTGGCCAATTCGGCCAAAAGCCTAATATCCGCTCGGGGAGGATCTTCTTTATTTCCCGTATATTGACCCATTTGGATGCTAGAACACCCTTCGGAGCGAAGAGGGCTGGTTTGGGGGGTTTTATGGCTCATTTTGGTAAATTCCTATTTTGCACGGCCAGGTCGCGAAAAAATCTAATATCCGGTCGGGGTGGGTTAGGGGTGAGGTTAGGGGTGTGGTTTGGGGTTGGGGTTGGGGTTTGGGGTTGGGGTTGGGGTTAGGGTTAGGGTTAGGGTAAGGGTTAGGGTTAGGGTTAGGGTTAATATCCGCTCGGGGTGGATCTTCTTTATTTCCCGTATATTCACCCATTTGGATGCTAGAACACCCCTCGGAACGAAGAGGGCTGGTTTGGGGGGTTTTATGGCTCAATTTGGTAAATTCCTATTTTGCTCAATTTTAGCCAATTAGGCCAGGTCGCGAAGAGCCTAATATCCGCTCGGGGAGGATCTTCTTTATTTCCCGTATATTGACCCATTTGGATGCTAGAACACCCCTTGGAGCGAAGAGGGCTGGTTTTGGGGGTTTTTGGGCTCAATTTGGTAAATTCCTTTTTTGCTCAATTTCGGCCAATTCGGCCAGGTCGCTAAGAGTCTAATATCCGCTCGGGGAGGATCTTCATTATTTCCTGTGTATTGACCCATTTGCATGCCAGAACACCCCTCGGAACGAAGAGGGATGGTTTGGGGGGTTTTCGGGCTCAATTTGGTAAATTCCTATTTTGCTCAATTTTGGCCAATCCGGCCAGGTCGCTAAGAGCCTAATATCCGCTCGGGGAGGATCTTCATTATTTCCCGTGTATTGACCCATTTGCATGCCAAAACACCCCTCGGAACGAAGAGGGCTGGTTTGGGGGGTTTACGGGCTCAATTTGGTAAATTCCTTTTTTGCTCGGCCAGGTCGCGAAAGAGTCTAATATCCGGTCGGGGCGGGTTAGGGGTGGGGTTAGGGGTGGGGTTGGGGTTAGGGTTAGGGTTAGGGTAAGGGTTAGGGTTAGGGTTAGG